>NC_056725.1:1449952059-1450274559 GCF_019279795.1 Protopterus annectens | reverse complement strand
AATAAAAGTTACATAGGATACCCAATAAACAGCATATCCAGGTTAGTATGATGTAGAAAACACAGACTGAGCTCACCACAGAGAGAATGACTAACTCATCATGGGCTTATAAGCCTGGTATAGTATTAAGTTACAGGGTAAAGCAGAGGCAATCTCATCTAGTGTGTTCAGGTATATAGTAATATTCCTCCCCCATTTCGCTATGAAATAAGAAAGATATCAATAATATATCTGCTCAGATCTAGTCAAAACTTTGTGCTGATAAAACAGGCAAATGCTCCTAAATGGCAAGCTCTGGTAGAAAAGTGTCTGAACCAAGCATGCTTGCCTGCTCACACAGTTACACAATGTAAAGTGCTATTGCAGCATATATGGAGTGAAGAAGTCAGCAAACAGATAAAAAATGCACCTGGGGAAGCACTAGGTCCATGTCTTACAAGTTCTGGTTTATATCTATATCTATCTATATATATCTATATCTACATATATCTATATATATATATATCTATATCTATATATAAAAAAGTCTAATAACTGCTTCATAGGTGACAGCTTGGAATTTGTTCTTACATTCTGCTCCTGGTGAGAGAAGGAGCAGAGTGCATTGATTCCTGACTGTTTCTGGTTGGACAGTGAGTGTCTGTGCTTAACGTTCCTGATTGGTCTGGTTGCTAATCAATACATCTACCAGGAAAAGGCTACAACTAGCCTACAGACCCTTGCATCATCTAGGACAAAACTGTGGATCACCAAACAGGTTGTGGCCTGCTTCTCATGTTGGGATTGGTGCTAACATTTTGTTTCTGGTGAGAGAAGAAGCACGGGAGCATTGTATCCCAGCAGAGTGAAGCTGTGGGGACATGAGCACTAGTTGTAGCCAAACAGTAGCCATTCATGTGACTCTCCTCTTGTCATCATTCTTGACAAGCTAATTCTTTGATTTCAGTAAGTACAGCTTGATTTGTTTCTAACTTCAGAATATCTGCCTAAATACTTCATCCTTAAATGTTCAGGGTCTACATATTAATGTCCTCTCAAGTGTTTGGCCGTGCCCTGTACAGACTCGGCACCTTGAGTAAAATTTTTCTGGTAAAAGCACAGTTGAAATTTCTCCAATACCTAGTTGCACACAGGATAACTAGTTTGCAGTGACAAGCACTGTCCCCAGAGTTGCAAACCAAGTACTTCTGATATTGCTTTATATTATCAATCCAGCTATCCAATCAATAAAAGAGGATGTGTGTCCATGGATATGAACTTTCCCACTGTCTCCGTTACCATCTTGGTAGATATGGGCATCCTGAGGCAATGTAAAAATTGCCTCCTGTTTACTGACAACCAGCTAATTCTCAAATAAATTGATATGGTATGTGAGAGATGTATTTACACAATGTCACTGGAGGCAAAGCTCACACATAAAAGTACTCCTAATGTCAATAAGGTTGTCAGTAGCACACACGCTGCATCCATCGTACACAACACAAGCAGACATATAGACCCATATATGTTGAGGCACATAAATGTAACCCTCCTAAACCACAAAGACCTCCTAGATGAAGTACACATAACAATTACTCTCATTAGCCCCAAATACACTCTTTCAAAACAACACCCACATCAACACATAGAGTCACATCTAATGGAGCCTCTACCTCTAAGACCATAAGGAAAGCTATCACACAATCCAACATTCTGGTCATTGGAGACGCCATCATGAGACACAAAGATGTCTCACTCACCAGGCTGAGTATGAAGAAAGCCACAGTTAGTTTTTTATCAGGGGCTAGCATCCACCACATTACACACACACTCAGGTCATTGGACCACAAGTTCCAGTATGACTCAATCATAGTCCATGTGGGAGTAAATGACCTGAGATGTACTGACCTAGAATATATATATAGAGCCATCATGAAGGTTTTGCAATATGTGTGGCGGGCTGGTATGAGCCAAGCATTGAGCAACATTTTACCTTCTCCAAGGATTATGTCACAATATGAGCAAAGATGATTGATTTTAATAATTGGCTTAGTTTCTGGTGTCATTGTAAGGGAGTGCAATATTTGTCAGCTTGGAAGGAGATGGTCAACAGACCACACTGCTTTGCTTGGGATGTTCTGCACCTCTTCCCTCTAGGCTTTTGAATATTAGCTAAAACATTGTCTTCCCCCATAGTGCTTTTTTAGGCAATGCCAAACTGAAAGTACTTCCAACATAGCAATTCAAAACTAAGAAAATCTAAAGGGATTACTGCTCAATGCTAGGAGTCTAAACAAAAAAACTCCACTCCCTAGAAGCTCTCTTCACCCTAGAAAATGCTGATGTCTGTGTGGTCACTGAGACATGGTTTAAAGCTGTTGACAGCACACCAACAATGCAAGGTTATAATGCCTTCCACACATTTAGACCAGTTACTACACAGACAGAGACTAAATAGACTTCATGGCTGGTCAAACAGGACAATGCCCTTGAGATGCTCCATATTCAAATCACCATAGGCAAAATCCAATATCACTTCTTTGCCAGTTATAGGTCCCCCTCTATGACCCAGGAAACCCATCCGATATATTTAAACTTATTAAAAACACTAACCATCCAACCCAATACCATATTCATTGGCAACTTTAAATACCCCACTATTAACTAGGAATCCTATATGACACCAAATGTACAGCCACAGAGATTCCTGGATTTTGTAAACACAACCCCCTGAACCAGATAGTCTATACATAAACCAGGGGTGTAGCCATACTGGATCTGGTCCTCACTAATATGGGAGAACACTGCACACCCTCTACTGTAATGTTTTTCCTGGTAAGGACAGACTACAAAATGGTCTCCTTTGAAATAAAAATAAAACCTGGACCCCCAGCTAAACCTGGTATATTCATAACTACTCTCAAACTAGCCTCCTGCTATTAAGTGATAACCTGGCAAAATTTCAGGCTCCCTTAAACCCTGAGAACACTGCCACCTAGGCAAAACTGTTCACAGAAACCCTATAAAGCATGATAATAGTTGCACAGAGGTAGCTGGACACACCAGGAAGAAGTACAGAACTAACTTAAAAAACAAGCCACCCTGGTGGAATTGCAACATCAATTGGCTGTATAACAGAAGGAAGACAATCATGGCAAAAATAAGGAGGTGCTGCACCAAGCAAGTTAAAAGCAGTCTCATCAAACTAAACAAACATCTCATAGAACAGATAAAGTCTTCCAAAGCCAAATTTGAGGTGAATCTAGTCTCCCAGGCCAAGGACGACCACAAAGCATTCTTTAGCTATGTCTGCAACCTCAAAGGCAATACACAATTGTGTGCAGAGCTCATTGTAAATGGAGCCACCTTTACTGAGCCAGAAGATATTGCAAACCTACTGGCTGATAAATTCAGCTTCAACTTTACCTCTGTCTCCCCTTCAACCTTCCCTCAGGAAATACCATCAAATATAACTTCCCCTGCAATAACTAGGGAACAGGTCCTTAATGGTCTTTCTAAGGCCAAGAACACTCCATCAATGGGCCCAGACAATATCCTGGGATAACTTCTAATCTGGAATTGCTATTTAACTATAGCCTCCAAACAGGCTTAATGCCTCATGAATGGAGAACAGCAACAGTCATCCCTCTGTACAAAGGTGGGCCATCTACAGACCCTGGAAACTACAGATTCATAAGTCTTACTAGTCGTATATGTAAAGCCATGGAAATAATGATCATGGAAATGATCAGTAGTGATATAGTAAACCTCCGGACACTGGACCCAACCCAGTTTGGTTTCGTCAAGGGCAGATCATGTCTATTCAAACAAGTGAACTTCTTTGAGAAGGTTACCAAAGCAATGGATGAGACAAAATTAAATGAAATGGTTCACACTGCCTACCTTGACCTAGCCAAGGCATTTGACACAATATCCCACTTAGGTACTGTTGACAAAATCAAGAGGTTAGGTACAAACTCGTATGTCACCCAGTGGATAGCCAACTGGCTCATAGACAGGATCAAGGAAGTTAGAACTGAGGAGTCCACATCTATAAGGAGGTCAGTCACATGTGGAGTCCCTCAAGGATCAATCCTTGGACCCTTCTTGGCATTTACTTCTTTGAAGTCAAGGCCAATGTCAGTGGTCTCTGGCTGACTAAATTTGCAGATGATTGCAGGAGTTGTCATTGAATCCCACATTCACAAAAATGTTCTCCAAGAGGAGTTAACATAGACAAACAACTGGTGCCAGAGCCATGGACTAAAACTATGTGCCAAGAAATGCATAATAGTATGCTTTGGGAAGTCATCTACACCTGGTCACTATCATATTGACAACATACCCCTTACAGCTGACCCAGTAGTCAGGGACTTAAGGATGCACATAGATAGCAATCTAGCATTTGACTATCATGTGTCTAGAGTAGTAAGGAAATCATTCTATGTTGCACAACTTATAAACAAAATATGACATTTAAGTCCAAGGAAGTCACTGTTGCATTGTATTCAGCATTCATTAGACCTATCAATGAGTATATTGCCCCCTTTGGTATGTACCTAACCAGGCATATCCAACAATTGGAATGTCCACAAAAGTTCTTCACTAAAGGAATACAGGGCTTAAGTAAAACATCCTATGCAGACAGCCTCAAAGTGCTACCATGTATTCTGGCTCCTACAGGCTTTTGAGCGGAGATCTATGCCTGACATAGAGGGTATTGTCAGACCCCACTCTAATTGATTTTCTGCATATCCACAAAACAAACAGCAGCAGAATTACCCATTCTAAACACTTAAACCTTGCCTGTGATATAAATAGGACCTTCTGGAGAGAGGTATATATCCCAGACAACTGCCCCATCTATGGAACAGGCACCCTATCCATGTGAAGCAGAGTTGCTCCCTAACCCATCTCAAGTGCAACCTGGACAATTGGATGGGCAACAGGAGATTCACCCATGGTTTGGCCCCCATGTCTCTAATGGATGCAGACAATCTGTAAATGATTCATCTCCCAGGCCCTAGCTTGTAAATATTTTATCTCCCAAGCCCTTGCTTAAACTTATCAAAGGTATCAGAACTTGTCAGAGATTTGTGATGCATGGCTAGGCTTAAAAAGGTCCTTGTGGTCATTACAATACCATTTGGGCGCAGGAGAATAATATGTTGATAAATACATCAAAAACTAAGCATATGAGATCTGGGAGACATAAACTGAAAGGTGAATATTTAATACAGCCCACAGTGACTGAAACTGTAGATATTTAAGGTCCTGGGTATTTGGGTAGACTCAGCTATGTGTTTTTCTAATCATATCAACCAATTGGCTAATGATAGTTATAGAACTATAGGTTGTATAAAAAGATTTATAAAGTCTAGGAAATCAAACATAATGAAGTCATTGTTTGTTAGTTACATTCGACTCAAACTTGAGTATGGAATAACAATATGGAAACCCTATAAGAAAACAAGCATGAATAAACTGGAAAGAGTAAAGCAGAAATATACCAAGGGCATCCATGGATGTGAAAATCTAAGTTATTATAAAAGACTAAAATATCTGAACTTGTACAATGTATCTTACAGATATTTAAGAGGAGATCTTATTCAGGTATATAGGGCATTTAGGGACAACTACCTCTGGGAATGTTTGGGGTTATCAAAAAGTACTAGAGAATCATCAGATAACCTATGTAGAAGATTCTATAGGAATGAGAACTGTACTAATTGGTTCTCTGACAGAGTAGCTGATGCTTGTAACAGACTACCAAATTACAATAAAGCAAGTACTAGTTTAGATATTTTTAAGAACAACCTGGACATTTATTATGGGAACAAGTGTTTTGGTATATTGGCAAGCTAGAAGGGCATTAATGCCCGTGCTTTAAACATCTGCATGTATGTATGCATATATTAGCCTAGTAAAAACCTACGAACCTATAAGATGTGTATAAATATATATATATATATATATATATATATATATATATATATATATATATATATATATATGTGTGTGTGTGTGTGTGTGTGTATAAACATATATATATATATATATATATATATATATATATATATATATATATATATATATATATTTATATGTATCTGTATCTACTGGATATACCCCTTTCTGGGTCTCTATGTCCTCCATTTCATTTACTATTAATTTCTCAGCAGCCCATAGGAGTTCATTTCTCCTCCCTTTCCTCACTTATTGCAATGCTACCTAAATAAGGTAAGACACCTTATATGTCTCCACCTAGAGCTGTATCTTCTTATAATACAATGTAGATGCCAAACCATGTGCCAGCTAGTTAAATGCCAGAAACCTGTACTGCAGTCCCTCATTCATTCTGGCTAATATGTGTTGAATCAAGGGTGATTCACCTTAAAATTCTCTGCAATTACATGCTAGGACCCTGACCAGGCCCATACCTGGCAGTGTCAATGTTAATTAATTGGAGAAATCCTTCACCTCTTTACACTGGTATTATCTATATAAGTTATGATTAGCATGTATTTCCCTCGGGAGTTCATAGCAATGATACAAATTCTGTTTTCCACCACAACAAACCAGCTCTGATGAACTACACAATGAGCTTTTCTTTTAGACTACATAGCGGTACTACACAATGATGCCTGCTATCATCATCTGTATTTCTAGCAAGTGAACACTTTTAACATGATACTAAATTCACCAAAAGTGGGATAATCCCTCAATCAAAAGGTCAATAATACATTATTTTTTCAGATGTGTGTATTATTTTAAACCAGAATCCAGCAGAAGATTGCTACAGGGTGATGAACATAACCAAGCATTCTGGGACATATCCAGTCTATATCTAAATAAAGCTAAGGCTTATTTATTTGCTTCACTGTAGTAACAGTTAAAGGCTCTAGACCCACCTTGTCCATTAATTAGAATAGAAGCCATCCAGAGAGCATGGGTATCCAATTGTACTGGAGCCCCTCTACCATAATAAAAACTAAACCCACATCCTTTTCTCAGTTATCCACTCCAGCATCACTTTCTTCTAGTCTCTACTTGTCCTACATCACCTCTTCTTCGATCTTGTTCCAAAAAAAATATTATTTTTGACATCCCTGCCTGAGCTTTTTTCATCTAACATTCAAATATCCCACATTTCTTCCATCTCCATGTTATTACCTTCTTTACCCACCCTGTCACTATTTGCAACACAACATTCACCCCCTTTTTACATATCTATATCTATATCTATACGTGTGTGTGTGTGTGTGTGTGTGTGTGTGTGTGTGTGTGTGTGTGTGTGTGTGTGTGTGTGTGTCTATGTGTATCTTATGAAATGGACATATAGACAAAAGAATCTTGGTCCCCCAATGTGTACTGCTGTCCCTGTATGTCCCCCGTACCACTGTCCTGCATTACTCCTGTCCTGGCCCAACACCATCCAGATTGATTACTTCTTTCTTGTTTTTTCAAGCTTTGTCTACATTTTTTTCACTGACTACTGCAGTATCTCTGTTCATATCACCCCATCTACTAGTTTAACCACATATTTTTGAGGATGTATGCTTGGCACTGAATCTTTCTGAATGTTTTATATAATTCTAGTTCCCTGAGCAACATGGTGTCCATGTCTTCTAACAGCATTGTACTGCCATCCCATCTGGAAAATCCTCTTTCCTTCAGTTCTTCTTCTCTGTACAGTTTTCCATAAAACAAACAAAAATGCCCTTATACCTTTGTTGGTAATTACCCCATCCCTTGTTTTTGGCCATAGTCCTTATCCATACTTTCCTTCTCTGATGCTTGATTCACCATCCCAGTAACTCTGTATCTCAGTCTGCCCTCACCCACCTGCTAGTCCCCCCTTTCCCAAGTCTATTTCTAACTGCTCCTCTTCTAGACTCTTTATATCTCACAAAAAGACTTAAGCATGTCATTTGCCTTCTCCACCCCCCCTCCATGAACAAAAGGGTATAAAGATGTATGTTTTGCCACTTCTACTAATCATTCCTGCCTACCCAATCTGTTCTCACCATCCATGACTCATAATTCCCCTATCTATGGCACCTTAATACCTTCCCAGTCCATATCTTATTATACCACTCCCACGTGATCATCAGGTTAAAACATCTGCACCTTTTCCTTTAACACATTTAAATCTCTGCCATCACTCCACTTCCATCCCTGGACTCCATCTACACTGATTTCTCCCATCTGCCCTAAATACCATTCCATAGGAAATATCAAATGACTTGCTACATTGTATTTCATTGTCTCTTCCATCCTAACTTCTCCCAGCACCTTAAAACCCACTAGAAATCAATTCAGTCTGATACTTTTATTTACATTCATCTCACAAAAAAGGATACCATGCATGCCTCATTTCCCTTTCTGTATTGTTATAATTTCTCTTTTCTTTTTTCATTTAATCATGTAGCAATCTTTGGGTCCTACTATGAAACTCCAGTGCTCCACACTTTTTGTAACCTATTGATCAATTACAAAATTGTTATCCCCCCACTACAATACTTTCACATCTTTCTGGCATATCCTTTACAGACCTATACCGACCTTTCAGGACCTCTTCCTTATCTCCATGTGGTCTGTAGTTGTACTCCAGTCCCCAAAGTTATTACTACAGTTGGACAAAGGGCCCAGCTGACCCATGTTTAAGATAATATGGGATACAATTAGCAGATGTGGAAGGTGTAGAAATAAAGTACTTGCATTCCTCTCTGAAGGTGGGCAAAGATAGCATCAGAAATGAGTGTTGATATTGCATTGCTGTTAAGTTGTTTGTTACACTTGTAGTTTCAGTGCAGGAGAACTTTTATTGTCAACTTTGAGAAGAGGTTTTTACTCCTGAACTCACAGCTGAGAGGGACAACAGTTCCTGAGACTGCATGGGCCACTAGATAAGCTAGCTATAGTACCACAACTGTTCTGTTCTTAATGCACATCCTTGGTGCATCCCCCATCCCTCATCTTTTACATGTGCATTATCCAAACCCACCCACTGTAACTTCCACTAATTTGAAAGTATTCTTCTGCATCTTTCCTACACCTCATGCTCTCATAATCAGTTCTTGTAACATTATGACTTTACTGTTTTCCCATCTCAATGTAGCTATTATTTCTTGTTTAATGGATTTATTAATATTTCCCTCATTTCAAGCTACTATACGAGCTCCATCTCCAAACACTCACTCAGTAACCCATCCTAGATCTGATGTACCCAAGACATACTCCTTTCTGTATCTCAGCTGTAAGGCACGGTGAGTTACTATTGCATTTTGGTTGCTGCTTATCCCTTGTCTACTACACATATCTCACTCCTAGCTCCTTGTTTCTTTCCCCATCTGTGCAAGCCTATTTCTATCTCCTTTAGCACCCTCATACTGCTGTTTGATACACTGTCCTTTTCTATCTCACACTGATATAAACTTCCTTGTTCTTCATGTTCATACTTCCAATTATTTGTTGTTAGTTTTTAATACTGTTACTGCTATTGCTGTGTCCTAGTCTATTGATACATTTTACTTACCTTTTAATAATCTTGATTGATTGTTATCCCACAGGACTCAATTTGATCCCAGTCTGTTTCTCCTCACTATGCTCAGCATCACTTTGCTCCCTACCCTATCTCCATTCTCACCCACCCCTGAAATCACTTTCTTTTTACTGAGCATAACCATTCCTTTCCAAACTCCAACTTATCACAAGATCCCTAATTTTTCCCACCTGCAGCAATGTAGTCATATCACAAATAACCAATCACAAGCTCTCATTCGTCCCAGCCACAGAAATTACATCTGGCCCATCTGCCCTTTATACTGTTACATGCACCTAAATGCATTACTAGTGTCCTCCTGTTACATGCACCTAAATACATTACTATTGTCCTTAGTTATACTCTGCTCTGTATGCCTCTGACTGACTTCAAATATCATTAATATTGCCTATTTCTTTTCTCATTATTGCATAATTAGAATTGGCTAATAATACATATCTTCTCCACATCTTCTTCTTTCAGCTGCTCCAATTAGGGGTCACCACAGCGGATCATCTGTTTCAATTTCTTCCTGTCTTCTGCATCTTGCTCTGTCCCACCAACCACCTGCATGTCCTCTCTCACCACATCCATAAACCTTATCTTAGGCCTTCCTCTTTTCCTGTTATCTGGAAGCTTCATCCTTAGCATCTTTTTCACAATATACTCTGCATCCCTCCTCAGCACATATCCAAACCAACGTAATCTTGCCTCTCTGGCTTTGTATCCAAACCTTCCAACCTGGGCTAACCCTCTAATATACTTATTCCTAATCCTGTCCACCCTCGTCACACCCAGTGCAAATCTTAACATCTTTAACTCTGCTACATCCAGCTCTGACTCCTGCCTTTATGTCAATGCCACTTTCTCCAACTCATATAAAATAGCTGGTCTCACTACCCACTTGTAGACCTTCCCTTTCACTCTTACTGGTACTTGTCTGTCACAAATCATTCCTGACACTCTTCTCCACCCTCTCTATCCTGCCTGTATTCTCTTCTTCATGTCTCTTCCACACTCACCATTACTCTGAGCTGTTCATCCCAAGTATTTAAACTCATCCACCTTCGCCACCTCTACTCCCTGCATCATCACCATTCCTCTATCCTTCCTTTCATTCACACACATATATTCTGTCTTAGTTCTGCTGTCCTTCATTCTTCTTCTCTCTAGATCATATCTCCACCTCTCCAGGGTCTCCTCCACCTGTTCCCTACTCTCACTATAGATCACAGTGTCATCTGCAAACATAATAGTCCACAGGGACTCCTGTCTGATCTCGTTTGTCAACCTGTCTATCACCATTGCAAATAAGAAAGGGCTCAGAGCTGATCCTTGATGTAATCCCACCTCCACCTTAAACACATCCGTCACTCCCACCGCAGACCTCACCGCTACCCTCGTACATATCCTGTACCACTCTTACATACTTCTCTGACACTCCCAACTTCCTCATACAATACCACAACTCCTCTCTAGGCACCCTGTCATATGCTTTCTCTAAGTCCACAAAGACACAGTGCAACTCCTTCTGACCTTCTCTGTACTTCTCCATCAATACTCTCAGACCAAACATTGCATCTGTAGTGCTCTTTCCTGGCATGAAGCCATACTGCTGATCATTACTTATCACCTCCCTTCTTAACCTAGCTTCCACTATTCTTTCCCATAACTTCAAATCTTCTGCACATAAATCTCTTCAATTACTTCACCTCTGCCTCCCTCTACTTCATACTACATGCTCTACTTCACTGTTGCCTCTTCTCTGTAACCACCAAAATTTCAAATGTTTCTCCAAACATCATGTCACTTTCTGCTGCTGCTAACACCCTATATAACAAACTATCACTGTATATTTTTACCTCTATACACCTCTGTCACTGCAGTTTACTCAGCACACTATAAGGTTATAAGTAGCTATACCAATATATCTCCTTGCCTTTTTAATCTCACACCTTGTCTTTATTTTAGCTCAAAATACTTCACCACTACTACTTCACTCAAAAAATTAAACTCCTACAAGGTCCCTCCCCAAATCAATACACTACCTCTCAAAAATCTCACAGTGAGGTGATGTCCACCCCAGCCCATGACCAAAAAACCACCAATTAATCTAAATATCAAAAAACACCCATACAAAATTGTGAATTAATTATCCCTCCTTAATCTACAACCTCAAACTATACCTCTTTACATCTATACTGTCCTATCATTAAACAACCACCTATACATACTAATAAGACTACTGCATCAAACCCCTCACCCCATCATTGTCCTACTGGTTTTCCAATAAAATGAATATTGTCACTGTCAACCTATGTTTTACTGCAGTTTACATCGCTCCTGGAAATAATATAAAAACTTTAGAAGAAAATCTCTCCTGAACAATTAGTTATGTATCTTATGAAAAATCATACTAGGAGATGTAAATATTGACTGGCAAAACCTTAAGTCAGACTTTCCCTCAGCTAGTGTAAACCTTTATGCTTACACACAACTTTTCAAAACACATACTGGATTTAATAATACCAACAGTAAAGGTGCAATTCTAGATTGGATACTGGTCTCTGACCCTAGTAAATTTACAACCAGTTGAACTTATCCAAACTCACTTAGTGACAACCTTCCAACTTATACTCGTAGAAATACCTCTCACGAACCAACCACTCACCAGCTTAAAACAACCTGAAACCTTTCTAAATTCAGCATAGACTCCTTCATCAATAGATTGAAAGCCTTTAACTGGTCTGTCCTCAATACTCATCCACTTGATAAATAAATACTTTTAATACTTTATTCTAAAATACTTTAATCAACCATGTTCCATTCCCCAAAAGAGTGAACATTAGCCATGCACCATGGTTCACTACCCAGACAAAAGCTACAATGTCTAACAGAGAAGAAGCTTGGAGAGAATGGATTCAACTTAAAACTCCCTGTAACCTGCAACTTTACAGAGAATTGAGCAGTCTGAGCATAAAAAAGGAAAAGAAAGTTAACCTAGATAAAAAAAACAAAACAAAAAAAAAACAATAGTACAGCAATCTACAACTTCATCACAAAAATGACTGCCAAAAATTGTTGATATCAGTACATATCCTGCTACAGCTGGGGTCAAACAAAAACCCAACCCTTCTCATAATAGCTCTCTGCTAGAAAGTTCAACTTTATTCAAAACCTACTTCATAGAATGCATTACATCCCTAAGTAAAAACTCTTCACCAATCATAGAAATTCAGCAAACAACAGGTTAAACCAAAACCAATATTCTCCATGCATCATACACACTGCCAATCCATTTACTACCCCAGTATCCACGCTTGAATCTAATTTACCCTCTATAGCCATTGCTGGCAACTTCCACATAGGACCTGTCTCTACATCAGTTATAAAAAAACTTCTTAAAATCAAACCTTGCTCCACTGCAGCTGACACCAACCCACCTGAACACCCAATGATAGCTGCCGATGCCATAGCAAACCCAGTCTCTATCCTTATCAACAGATAAATATTTGACTCCTATATACCTTCAGTATAGAAAGAATCCTAGATTATCCCTCTTCATAAAGGTGGCATATTTGATGATATCTCCTACTTTTGGCCTGTTGCAATATTATTACCTCTCTCAAAAAAATTCTTGAAAGATGTATTCATATCCAACTCCTTCACTATATTCTACATGAATGGCTTTTAACTTCTACCCAGCATGGCTTCTGTTCCAACACATAATACAAGTATTGCCATTCTAAACTCCTTTACAAACTGTCTCAATTTGGACTATCCCCTACTTCATTACTGTGGTTCAATATTTAACTGACAGGTTTCAGTCTATAAAATGGTAGAATATTCTGTCTCCATACCAGTAAGTTTCAACTGGTGTACCTCAAGCCTCTATTCTTGTCCCCCACCTCTTTAATATCTTTTTCAATGACCTCTATACCTCTGTACGTCCATCCTCTCTTATACAAATTGATGATAGTTTTACACTTATATGTGCATCTAATAAAGTGCTTCATTTCCCCCATATCATGCAAGAAGCTTTTTCTTCAGTTCAGAATGGCTCCTTAATGCCCAGCTACTACTCAACTCTAAAAAAGAAACAGTTACTACTATTTTTCCAGAAATAATACATGCATGATAAAATGAATTTCAAAATCTTTTCACTAAACAAAACTGCAATTGAAGTACTCTCCCGTACAAAATGTATTGAAGTGATTATAGATTATAACCTTAAATATGACCTGCATGTTCAAAATAACATGAAAAATGACTCATCAAAAATAAGGAATGCTCTACATGCATAAAACTTCATTAGTAACATGACCAAAACCACTCTTGCCAATATCTACCTTCTTCCAGCTCTTTTATACAGTACAGACATCCTAGCCAACCTTTAGGCTACAGTTAAAAATAAGCTTGAGGCATGCTATAATAAGGCTGCAAATTTCCCACCAACAAACAATACTGCAACCACTATTGCATTGCCCTTAAGGCTTTGAATTGTCTCGAACTTCCTCACCACTTAGATTACATATAGCTTATTTCCACACAAACATTATTCACAAAGCAGATGACTGCCCTGTGTTTACTCTTACTCTCCATTTATGTCACCCTAATAGACTACTTTGATTTAATAAACAACATCTTCTCAGCATATATAAGTCCCAGAAATCCTCTGGCCAAAGTCTCTACTCATCTCTCTTGCTAACCAATAGAATTCTATCCCTCTGCAAATTAGATCTACCCATATTTTTTTCCAGCTTCAAACTACTACTAAAAGACTATCTAAATAAAATCTAGTTCTGCTCCTGCATTATCCAGGCTGAAATAGTCCTTCCCTCTCTCTTTCCACCACCAGCATACTTTAACTGTGTTCATATAGTAGGAATTAATAAAATCTACTTCACAGGCAAGGAACAAAAATATTTTTGCCTGGACTATATTATCTAGTCATCTCTGCTCCAAGCAGTCTACCCACTGTCATCTCTATGACCTGCAACTTGCGAATACTTAATCTGTTGACAATGTACTTTTTCAGCTTGTTATAGCTGTCCAGATATTTGCAGTATGTATATACATATGTACAGTAGAGAATCGATTATACAAATGTCAGTCATCCGAGCAGTCAATTATCTGAACCTAGCCTTCCAATGTTTTTGAGTAGGAAAAATCATAAAGTCTGAATATGCAGACATTATATGTATTTACTTGTGCATGTTTTTTGAGCTTGCAGTCTGCTTGTTTGTGAAAAATATTCTTTTTTGTTGACTGGAATCACTCAGTGGTTGAAAAGCATATTCCCTGTGTGCAGAAAAAAACAATATTTTAGAAGTTTTTTATCTGGTTCAATGTATGTTTGATTATCTGAACAGTTTGATTATACCAACTACCCTATGTCCCAATTAGTTCAGATAATCAACTCTCTACTGTATGCATGTATAACTTCACAATGTATGAACTGAAGCTGAACTATTACTTAGTTAATATGTCATTCTTCTGTATTAGGTGTTGTAATAACTTTATTTAATTGTAACCGTATTATGTCAATGTGGAACTATTCTCCCCAGACCTCTGCTGAAAATGAGATATTATCCCATTTGGACTTTTCTAGTAAACAAATGTCAAATAAAAATAAATAAATGAATAAATAACTACACTTTTACCAGAATGTATTTCATAACCATCACTTTAGTGCATTCAGTATAAGCCCTCCTTTAATGAATATGCATGTAACCACCTATTCTTTCAATATGAGTGGCCCCATATAATTATTTCTCCATTTTTGACTGCTCCTATCTTCTACTTCCCTACAATGTCCGCAGTTCAGTATTACAGTAGCAACCTGGAACATCTCTTATCAAGCATCTCAGCCACAGTCTATTCTTCATCCTCCTGCAGTTGATCTGATAGGCCTGTCATTCCACAACTTTCTCTGTATATTCTATTTTGCAGTGCACAGTTGCCTGCAGTTGAGAGTCAGTACATCTCTCTCTCCCCAGTGATATTTTATGTTTTTTACAGAACAGATCCTCCTTTCGGTAGAAATAACTGCCAGTCATAATGTCTCATCAGCTCACACAGCCATCGCTCCTAGGCTTATTACACCCATGTCCAATATGAATGCATGAAATTTCCTGAGGATGTGTTCTAGTTCCTCTTCCATTTTACTTGATGGTATATTAGTATTCCATTAAACTCTCTACCTGTCTCTTAAATTGTATCAAATGCTTATGTTGCTCTTCTTCGACCATGTTACACACTGCAAATTTAAAATTAATTTAGAGACCCGCACTACATTATTTTCCACAATGTCCAAACCACATACCATTATTTAATTTTCTCATAATACCTTGAGAAGATTCAGCATCTTCTCCTCTTCATGATGTCCAAGAATGAAAATGTATTTTAGCTCTACAGTTCTTTCATGCTCTTTATAAATCACTGGATGTTTCTCCAGCATAAATGTTTGCCAGTACCTGAAAAAAGGATAAAGGTTTCCAGATAATCAAGTCTATAATTTCTCTGGAGGATTTTCTCATGAGTTCAGCGACTCTTTTTGCATAACTCAAATCTCCTGACTGACACTATACAACACACCAAATTACATCTGTATGAGATCACTGCAAATTTCTTACAATATATTCGTGTAGAAATATTTAGTATAGGAAATGAAGATTTACTTTTCCACAATCTGTGTAATCAACTATTGACAAGCGCATATTTTATTTTCAAGCATTATCTGTTAAATGAGGTCACAAACAGACTTTCCATTTTTCTGTGCAATGACAGTCAACAGCTGTGAATTCAAACATAGTTCTTTACAATTAATTTTCTTCTGTATCCGGTATTTTTGCATTTGAGTTAGTTTTATCTCTGATAATTTTAAGGATCCTCGTAAACATGGCAATGTCAGCAATCTTTTTTAAGGATGACATCCATTCTAGTTATTGACATTCTTTTTCATTGAGATTTTATGTAAGTAAGCTCATTTGCTCAATTTTCACATACAACGATGGTTTATAATAACTTTGCTAGATCAATAGGTACTCATAGAGGTACACCTCCTTTAGATACGGATACTGCCGTTCTTTCCTACTTTATTGTTTTTCCTTTGATTAATAGATATTTACTTTAGGCCTAGCAGAAGAGGTTAATGCGTATAATACATAAACAAATAATTAAGATTTTCTGTATGTATATTAAGTCCCATACTGCCAGTGTTCAGGTATCTTTGTTTGTTGTCACAAACAGCCAAATCTCAATAATCCCACTATTTACCATTGTGGTAACATGGAAGAACACAGGAATATGATACAAACATGTATGGCTTGAGACTACTCATTTTGAAGGTGAAATCTGAAATTTGTGTACTGCAATGGCATGATTAAATGAAATAACTGCAAACAGACAATTCTTTCAAGTAATTTGTAAAAAAAAAACAGTGATTTCATAATTTCATATAACAGTTATAAGCTGCAAAAAAAGGCATCTAATGCTGAATGTGGCCAATGAAAAATTAAACTTCAGTCATCAGATAGCAGTCACAAACAAATAAAATAAAACAGATACAATACAATAAAATCACCTATTAAAATAATGTTGTTTTTCGATGTTTGTGTATTGCATCATACCACACCCTCTCTTAAACCAGAAGTCAATATTGATACTGTAACATTTCCTTTTCCCATTCTTCTTTGAACCTTTCAGTATACATGTTGTCTATCATCAGTTATGCTGATTCACTTTCTCTGTCTAAATACTTTCCACTTCATCTACAATTCTGAAATTTCATTACATCTTCTATTCTGCAACTTAGGTGTCTGTCATTCATATTCTAGGAAGGCAAACAAGGTTAGAAATACTTGATTTTTTGAAATAAAAATGCATATTAAAAACTTAACTATAAAAGCCAAAACTTACCTTCATTATATACATTATTCCAGATTTTACAGCAGAGTCTTTTGATTTTATCTTGTTTATTGGCATTTCTAAGCCTCAATAAACAGCAAGGTTTCAACTACATTATTCATGAAAGTAAATCAAGATGTTCGGAGACAACAGCCATTTGCCGCCTATCTGGATTTCAGCAAGATGCATATATATGTAGCACTCTTTGCTTGAGCTTTCTAGAGCATTTTCACACTGGTCATTTAAAGATTGCGAACAAAATTTCAGTATTCTATAAACTTAACTTTTCATTACCATTTTGTTATTCAAAGCATTTGTAAAGCCCTTTCTGTGTAGGTAATTGGCTCCCTGACAATGTCATCTGCAGATTAATAGAGAAACTTAAATAAAAGGACTGAGCTTAATACAGATATTTACAACAGTAAATCAGAAGTTTGTGGAGTGCAGGACCTAGGCTTAATGTAGCTAAGATGACTATTGCACATTATTACGAGGAATGCATAGTTTTAGCAAATTCAGGTGAACAATCTTTAACTTAAGCAGTTCTGTATTCGCTCTTAACTGCCCAGCATTAAACTGCCTGATTAACAAGGTAATCATATTTCTTTTGAAAGATATAAAGACTCTAGAAGAAAACTGCCAACCAGTTTGCATATATAAAATATAGAGTCATTTCAGGGACAAGTAACTTCTCCTATATTAACGCAATACATATTATTTCAGAAATTAAACTTGATCTTATTTAGTTTTTGTATTAGATTTAAAGGCATCAGTTCACTAATATATCTAGTCCACTGCCCTTTCACATTTCTGGAAATTCTACCACTTGATAAGTGGCCATCCATTCTGAACTTGGCAGCTTCAATGATCTCTGCATCCAAAAACATTAAAAATAATAACCTTCTCATCTATTTGATTACATGTTCTTGCACTTTCATACCCTTTGCAAAGGAAATGACAAAGATTTCAGAGGTACATGTATACCCTGTATACATGAGTGTGGTCCACTTACAGAAGACTATTCAGTGTTTTCTGCCATTGTCTGCGGTATTATCCAAAGAATGATAAAAACAAACAAATAAAGAAAAAAAAGGAATAGCTACAGGCATGTCTTAATCTGTTGCATATTTGACCCACACTGTTTGTTCCAAATAGCAATGACCCTGAACAAAGTCAGCCTGAGCTCAGCTTCAAAGTTTAGACAAGTGCCCGTCCAGAGCATTTATGACATATTATGTACTGGCTCCAAACAATGGAGTCCTGACTACAGCCCCAGTGACCTTGTGGGAATGAATACAACTTTGCTGGTTCGCATACATATATGAAGAGAAGGGATTTCTGGCTAGAACTACAGCTTATAAAAGAGAATGCAGTCTTCAGCTTTGCGCAAAATATTTGGAAATATACAGGAAGATTGTCTGCAGAAAAAATTTCAAACAGTACCTAGAACACAAACAAACAAGCCTCCTAAAACTTCTAAAATGATGGCATGCCAGATTGCCCTAACCTCTTCTTCACTGAATTGTATACCATAAACTCCCTATCTAATGGAGTACAAGGTTATGTGGTGAGATGGATAAATGCCAGGGGTTCTTGTTTATATAAAGCATAAATATAGACTTCTGGAAACAGCAGACTGCAAGTAGTAGGGAAATTGGGAACCCAAATAAATACTGAATTGAGCAAATTATTAAATAAAGGAAGCATTATCCATAACAAAATGGCAGCCATGGTAAGGTAAGCTTCACATATCAAATCCACAATCTATTCAAAGAATATTGTTTGTAGAGCCTGGTATAGCATAGTTGTACAACATTTAATCTTCTAATGACTCTTCTACCTATGTTAACTTTTTTTTGCATTTATTTTTCTTTGTTTTTAAGAATTATGCCTCAAGTTCTCTCTGTTTAGACATATGTTTTCTATGCACACTTTATGAAATTCAGGTTAGAAAAGCAGAAGGCAAGAGCCATCCCTGGATGGGAAACCAGTCTTTTAGAGAACGTGCTCGCACACACACAAACACAAACACATGTGCACACCCACACACACACACACACACACACACACACACACACACACACACACACACACACACACACACACATCATTTTCTGCTCAGGGATTGTAATGAGTACCTTTAGACATATCACTAATTTCATCTTTGTACTTGCTCATGATTTTCTTCCTGTTTGTTTTGCCTTTGTGCCCATACAGTAGATATATTTATTATTCATGCATTAGCTGCATTTTAATAGCTCATTTGCACTGTTAAACTGTCCTTTGTTGCATTTTGAACTTGGCTAGTTTTGCTTCTCTCTTTATAGGCAACTTCATACATCCTTTATATATAGACATGTCATTCTTCAGAGATTTATTTTTCCTCTATTTTTACAGTTATACTCTTCTTCTACATCCTGTGAAACTACTGCACAAGAATCTTCTAGAAAATGCTCTGCTTTTTCTACATTTAAAACAAGGCCCCATGAGTGTACTCCTAACAACATTTGGTCATTTGACTTTAGATTAACAAATGACCTGACAAACTTTCTGTCATTAATACTTGCACAGAATGATTTATTCTAATAGCTTTAAATTCCATATGTCGGATAATATTTAGCTAGCACTAGCATGTGGTGGAGTCCTGAAAAATGCACACTTATTTTGGATAACAGCATGTGTATGATTTAAAATACAAATTTAGTATTTATTTTGACTAAAGAACAATGAATAGCTGCATAAATGAATTTAGCAAAATGAAACTATGTTATAGATATGTTGTAATAAAGCTATTGATAACATTAAATGCCTAAGATATTTTTTTAGCTCTTCCAGACATTAAAAACATTTAAATTACATGTCACTTCACCACAAAAATATAAAAGAATCAAAGAAGCAGTTGTTTTCTGCCAGTCTGGTCCCTGCTGTTAGGATAAAAATGAATAATGATATGTCTCATTGCAACAGTAAAGCTGCCAAAATTAGCAGGACATTCCATTCAGTAGTTTGCGTTCTCCCTTTCCATGCTGTCTGTTCAACTCTGAATAAATAAAAAAAACAATTGAGCTGACTAGCATATTGAACTCTATTTAGAGACTATGTACAATGGGCTTAACATCTACACATTCTGTAAATGAACATAATTTCATTAATATCACAACACTGTATTAAGCATGGCAAAATTATATAAATATATGATGAACTGGTGGTGTGCACTTTTATATCTACCGAAAATTGGGATAAATTAAATCAGAGATGTGTATAGAAAATACCTTGAAATCAGTATTAAGTGCACATATATAAATAATTTCATCTAATCATGTAGGTGGTTTAGCTATTAGTATGGTGATATGAATCTATAACAAGAAAATAAACTTACATTTTATTTTCTCACTTCTGTCACTTATGCAGGCATTAAGGCTGATGACACCTAATTACTTTTGTCAGATTTTTTTTTTTCAGGAAGAAAACCTGACATAAATAATATGACATTAAAACTACACAAATTCCTCTCAGACAAGGACTGAAAAGTGTAAGAACTATTACACATTGCTGGTGTTGTATTTATTTTAAGTAACATAATGATGAATTGTTTAAATGATGGACAGGATGCACATCCTTTAATTTATGCTAGGAAAGGAAGTATAAGCCATGCCAAACATGTCAGAAATAGTCTTTTTGTAGCTATTTCCTACAAGAAATGTTGAAATATTTGCTCTTTATCATAGTACAGATGCATATTGCATTTTGAATTGTGCTGTTTCTATTACTGTAAGAAAAATGTGAATCTCAGTGGCAACATAAAAATAAAAAGCAGTATATATTATTTGTCAGAAAATAAAGTACAGTGACATTAATTAGAAGCAACTAATATCAGACAAAGTTAGAGTTTGTCTCATCCCTGCTTAGCAATGTTAAATCAATGAAGTGATTTACCTATTTTTATATGTAAAGAAGATCTTGGCAGTGTGTTACAAACACAGTAAAATCATGTGGTTGACATCCTTTGTCCTTATATGGGACTTCCGGGATCTGTTATTTGGCTGCAGCTTTCTAGCCGTAGCCTGAGCTTAAATATGGCAAACAGTATTGAACTGATTAACGTATCACTGCTGACAGTGAGTATGCTTTTTTATCTGGAGTTATAAGAGTCTAAATACATAAGCAGAAGGTGACCAATAACATGAAACGCCATTGTTTTCTGTAACACCCTCATACTTTCAGTGACCCCCTCAATAAGTCAGTTTATAATCTAGTGTCTATATATTACATACGGAAATTGATGCATATGTCTATAAAGCATCAATGATACCTACAAACACTGCTTATGTGAAACTGCTTAGGATGTAGTAGAGAAAGGAGGGAAGGTGTACCTCCTTGTGTGTGGTGACAGGATTATATCACATTGACTGCTTCTCTCTTAAGCAGTTTATGAATATGATCATGACAAAACATTCAGGTCAGAAGTTCCATCCTACAATATAAAGAATCACCTAAATTGGATGGGTACATTCCTCACATTAAACAGCAGTTAATGTATTATTTATTTGCTCTACATTTGCAATATTACCAAAAGTGGAAAAATTAGTATGTCATCATGTCTTCAGGTAAAACCTTACACAATAAATAAGAAACAGTATTTCTAGTTGAAATGAAAGAAAAAAAAAAAACATTTTGAATTCAAAAATTAGAACACTTGCATTCATTTGGTGGTTTGGAATGTTGACTTAAAAGCACTGCATGAATCTGAGTACACAATCCGGTGTTTAAAAAGATTATGCAATGTTTTTAAGAGCTCTGTTAATCAAGATTTATGTTTTAACAAACCAGATAAACTGAGTGGTGTTAACCTTACTTTAGTCTCATTGTCCAGTGGCAGCATGAAAGATTTTTAGTAATTAACTGTTTCTCTTGAACATGACTGCCAAACATTTATCTGCTTATGTGAAATGCCATACTGTATAGCTATTGTCTGAGCATTGTGCCAACATTAAACACATAATCAATTAGCCATTTAACTTCCAAATACCATGTTCAGTTGTCAGCCATATTCAAATGCCATCACCTGATGGCACTAGGCTGGGTTGTGTCCACTACCACTCCCCCAACATGCTCATCTGAACTGGAACCAATAGGCACTAACCCTGTAAGACTTCATTTGCAAGCATCATGTTCAGTTTTCAACCATGTTCAAATACCATCACCAGATAGCATCAGGCCAGGTAGCCTCGGTGATGCCCATGCCCTGGCCCAGCAATCAAGGAACCTCAATCCTCACCACTAACAGCAGAGAGGGCATATCATATACGAGAAAGGATAACAGATACACACAGTAAAGTGCAATTTCACTTAAGTGCACACAGTGATCACAGTCAGTCTGGGGCTGGTTGGTCCCTTGCTCTCCAGGTCCCCAATAAGACTCCCCACTGGCATAGCTATAGGGTCCATATCTCAACCTAGCTGGCAAGCTAACCTTCAGTACTCTCTCTGTCCAACCAGTGCTTCATGTCCCTGCCCCAAGTAGCTGACACACACACACTTTGAGATAAGTATTTATAAAACTTCACAGACACTCCTGCGAAAGGCTGACACAGATTCTTCAGCTGTGCCCCTTAACCCAGACTATACAGTAGTAGTCACTGCCACCACCAGCTAATAATTATCAGCTACCCAAAGGCCCTTAAAAGGGTATCCAATTAGTAGTATAGCCCAGGGCTAAAGCTATAGGAGTGGCTTAGTCAGTAAACTCTATAAATATGCAATGTACTCTAGAGATTAACTTATCTCTACATAAACCAGCCACAGTTGAGAAGGGTTTAAAATATTTAATAATAAACACTAAAAACACAAGACAATACTACTACACCACAGTGCTATTCAAGAGTTCAGAGATCACACAGAAACTTAAAATAATTCCATAGTACAGTTCTGACATAACAAAAAAAACACTTAGTCTAATCTTTATAATCCTAGCTATTTCTACAAGAAAACATACCTCTAAAGTAACTTACTTAAGACAACAGGCAGTGCTGAGGTTGGATATCTGGACAAAAATGCTCAGTAATCTCTGGTTCTCACTATTTACATTGAAACTGCAGTTCTGATAAAACATTACATCATTTGTTTACACTTTCCTGGTTCCCAGGCCGCACTGAAACTGCATTTACATTATTTTACACTTAGAGCAATAAAGGACATTCCACATGTAAATTCTGGCCATTAACATAAACCTTAAAACAATATGCAGGATGCTTACTCCAGACTAATCTACTACAAATTCTAACTTCAAAGGAATAAACATAAAGTAATTGTAATTTCAAAAGATCAATAAGAAATGTTTGACTTAGTTTTCCTTACAGCAGATGGCAGTGTTGCCACATTGTTGAAACAGCATTTCTTTACATTTAAGACACAAGCCTGTATTTTACATTTATATTTATAAATGCCAGAATTATGTATCAAATTCTATTTGACTAGGCTGGCAGCCTTCACCCTTTCTCTACCAGTCTTCACATTTCTCCCCCCTGGAGAACTCAAGCTAGTTTTTCAAGTGATCATTGATAAACGCCACTTGAGAGGGTTAGGTCTATCTGAATGTACCTCACCCCATTCCCTGTCTTGAGAGCCATCTGCATTGGTGTTGCTACTCCCACTGCGGTGCTGCACTGACATATCATATGCTTGCAACCCCAGGCTCCATTTTAGCAACTTGGCATTTTGCTGGCTGGTTCTGTTTAACCATGTTAGAGGTTGTGATGTGTTATTACAGTGAATGTTCTTCCATACAGATAAGGCTGAAGTTTCTGCAGTGCCCACACTATGGCTAGACATTCCTTTTCTACAGCTGCATAGCATTCCTTCCTGGGTTGGAGCCTATGACTGAGATAAGCTACTGGGTGCTCTTCCCCTTCTGAAGAAATCTAAGTACAGCCCACACCCCATGGTTTGAAGCATCCACTTGCACAACAAATTCTTTGATTTAATCTGGACTGGCCAACGCAGGGGGTCCTCCCAAATCTTCTTTAAACTTCTGGAATGCCTGCTCACATGCTGGGGTCAACACTACCTTATCTGCCCTGTTCTGCCTTGTCAGCTCTGTGAGGGGTGCAGCTATGGTACTATAACTGGGGACAAACTTTCTGTAGTACCCTGTTGTCCATAAAAATGCCCAGACCTGCTTTTTAGTAACAGGTGCAGGCCATGCTTGAATGGCTTCCACTTTGGCAGGTTTTGGCCTTATCTTACCACTCCCCACTCTATGTCCTAGATAGGAGACCTCCGCCATACCCACCTGACATTTGTTCGGCTTAATGGTCAACCCTGCCCTCTGTAGTCTGCCCAGCACCTCCCTGACATGCTGAAGGTGCTTTGGCCACGAATGGCTGTAGATGGCAATATATTCTAGGTAAACAAGGGCAACCCTCCTGCTCCTGCTAGGATATTGACTACCAGCCTCTGAAAAGTTGCTGGGGCATTCTTCATCCCAAAGGGCATCTTTGTGAACTCATACAAGCCAAAAGGAGTCACAAAGGCTGACTTCTCTCTAGTACTGGGAGTCAAGGGCATCTGTCAGTAACCCTTGGTAAGATCAATTGTTGTAAGATACTTAGCCCCACCCAGCTGCTCTAGGGCCTTATCTGTTCTAGGCATGGAGTAAGCATCCGACTCTGTGTGACTATTTAATTTCCTGTAATCCACAAAAAACCTGGTGCTGCCATCCTTCTTTGGCACCAGCACCACTGGGGAGGCCCAGGGACTGTTGGACTCTTGAATCAACCCTAGTTCCAACATCTCCTGTACCTCCTCCCCCAGAGTCTATCTGACTCTCTCAGGCACCCTATAAGGGTCCTGCCTAATTGGCCTTTGGGGTCCTGTATCAACCTGGTGCTGCACCAGGTGGGTGCACCCTGGTTTCCGAGTGAACATGTCCCCAAATTCCTGCAACACTGCTCAGATGTCTTGAACCTGGATAGGAGATAGCTGCTGGGACATTGCTACATCTTCCACTGAGGTGTCAGCCTGAACTTCACTGAGGAGATCAGTTCCCAGATCTCCCTCAGACTCCTCCTGCAATCCACTGCAAATTCTCAGCACAAGGGCCTCCCTATCATGGTAAGGTTTCATCATGTTAACATGGTACAATTTGTGCCCCTACCATCTGCCTAGCAGTTCCACCATGTAGTATCCTACTAAGTTAAACTCCCCTTCTCCTATACTGTAAATAGAAGGAATATGTCCTCTCTAGCATAAACTTTTTGTTATAATTTTTGTTTTTTTTTGAATTTGTTTTTACATTTTACTTTTCGATGTATTTTTTTTTTTTTTTTTTTTATTTTTATTTGTGTACTTGTTGTTGTAACCTAAATTTGGAGCTTTTCTCCTGCTGCTCTGGGAAATAAGAATGGACTGAAACAAATTGGAAAAACAAATGTAAATAAAAAAAAAATAAAATAAAATAAAATAAATAAATAAATAGTTAACATCACTTACCTTTCTTACCACCTTGTAGGGTCCCTCCCAAGCTGTTTGCAGCTTGTTGTGTCTGACAGGAATGAGAACCATTGCCTGCTGCCCCACAGCATACTCTCTAGCTTGAGCATTCCTGTCATATCACACCTTTTTCTGTTGCTGGGCTTCTGCCAGGTTCTCCTGGGCTAAGCCCATGAGTTCCCTGAGCCTTGACCTGAGGTTTAGGACATATGCCACAACAGACTCCTTGTGAGACTCACACTCACCTTCCCACTCATCTCGAATTAAATCTAGAGGTCCCCTCACCCAATGTCCATACAGCAACTCAAAGGGTGAAAACCCTGTGGATTCCTGGAGAACCTCTCTGTAAGCAAACAGCAGATGGGGCAAATATTTGTCCCACCCCGTCTTAAACTGATCTGCAAATGCCTGTAGCATGGACTTGATTGTAGAGTTTAACCTCTCAACAAAACCATTAGTCTGGGGATGGTAGGGGGTGGTCTTCATGTGCTTCACCCCACAGAACTTCCACAGACAAGCCAGCAGGTCTGACATGAAATTGACACCTCAGACAGTATTTCGTTTGGGAAACCTACCCTGCTGAAAATCACTAACAAAGCATTTGCCATCTTCTCTGCCTCAATGGAGGACAAAGCCACTGCCTCAGGGAATCGTGTAGCATAATCTACTACCACTAGGATATACTTTTTCCCTGTGGAACTTAGGGTACTCAGAGGAACCACAATATCCATAGCTACCCTCTGAAATGGCTCCTCAATCACAGGCAAAGGCATCAAATGAGCTCTCACCTTGTCTCCTGCCTTGCCTATCTTTTAGCGCTGCTCACAGGTCCTGCAGTACCCTGTTACATCTCTGGAAATGGAAATTCCAGGCCAATAGATGTTCTGCATAATACACCTCTTTGTACGTTTTATGCCCATATGACCTGCAAAGGGAATATCATGGGCTATGGCTAGAAGCACCATATGATAGGCTCTAGGCACTACCAAATTGTTGTACTCTCTCACCTTCTAGCCCTCCCTCAGGGGTCCACTCTCTGTATAGTAACCCTTTGTCCCAGTATTCAGATTCCCCCTTCCCTTGAGAATCAGGTGCCTCCCTAGCTACCTGACTCAGGCCTTGCAATGTAGGGTCTGAGAGCTGAGCCTGTCTCAACTCTCTCCTTGTAACCCTTCCCAGCTCCTCTTCCACAGGAAGTCTGGCATCCTCTGACAGTGGTGCCTCACTGTCAGCCTGGGTACTATTACTCACCTCTACCTTTGCAGTTCCTCTGTCCAAGGGACCATCAGTACCCACAAGCAGCTGTGGCTCACCTTCAGTCTCACTGCTACAGTATAGCTCACTCCCTGAAGTAACCACCTCACCAGTCCTCTCTGCAAGTATGCAGTCTGTCCGGGTCTCCCCCAGGCTACCAGACCCACATGCTTGTCTTCTAGCCTCACTGTGTGTCACTGCATAAGTACATGATACTGCCTCATCCAAATCCTTCCCTCTTTAAAACATCTACAGGATGGTAGTTTAGTACCCTTGTTGTCTCAAGATAACCTACTATTGGCATTTTGTCTTTCCCACTTACTGGCTCCCTCACCTTTGGTTCCCCACCTTGCTTCTGTGGACACCTATATGCCACATGGCCCCATTGGATGCATTAAAACATTTAACCCTAACTCCTGGACATGTACCTGGACTAATGGCTTCCCCTGCTACTGGCAGATTCTGTTGTGGTAGTCTGTGCTGACCACCATGGATTCCTTTAGACCCATGAGCAGTACTGGAGGTCCCCTTCCTGTGCTGGGCTGCCCTGCTGGCCAGGTATAGGTCTCCCTTCTTCCCCAACTCATTTGAAGTAGCACATTGTCTATCAGCTAACCAGACCCTCATATCCTCAGACAAAGTGCTAAGGGCTTGTTCCCTCACCAAAAGGTCTACCAGCCCTTCAAAAGTGGTGACCTGACATCCACTGACTCAGCTATGAAAATAAGCGTTCAGTTCAGCAACATATTCACACACACTTTCATCTGCCTTGTGCCTATGCTCACAAAACTTTTTCCTATACATTTCAGGTGTTATCTTAAAACATTCTAAAAAACATTTTTACAGCAGTATAATCAGAACATGCAATGTCAGACATTTTAACCAATACATTTACAGCTTTACCATGGTGTAAGTGGCTCAGGACCATACCCAGAGCCTTTGGTCAACACTATGCTGTTTGCATACCCTCTCAAATATATGAATGAAACTAGCAAAATTATCCCCCTTTTTAAATTTCAGAAGAAAATTACTGACCTGCTGTGCTTCTGGGGTCCAGTTACTCCCTTCCCCATTACTTCCATGACTCTGGTGAAGAGTCAGCATTTCCCGCTCATGCCTCCTCTGACACTCCTTTTCTTTGTCTTCTATCTCCAAATGCCTGCCCTCCAACTCAAGTCTCTTTAGCTCCAGCTGGATTTTTAAGTCCACTGCAGAAATGTTGAGCTGTCCATTCTGCGAGGATATTGTATCTCCACTGCCAGTCTGATTGTCCTCCTGGATGCTGTTTTCTGATGCAGCTGCAACCAAGACTGCAATTAGGTCTGCCATAGTCAGGGTTCCATGCACCAGTCCCCTAGCCTGACACATCATCACATGCTGGCTCCTTGTCAGCTTTCCATACTCCTCTGCTGACATGCTGCCTGCTCACCCTGACTGACTAAGCTAACAAAAGAAATAAAATAATTGTGATCTGAACTCTGAGTATTCACCGCATGGCTGATTTAGAGTACAAAACTCCTCCAGAGATCACTGTATATAAGCTACAGGATTCACTCTACCCACACCACTACAAGCCAATTAGTATTTGCCAACTAATTAATATGTGATGTGGATATCCACTGCCACCACAAATGTGAAGTGGATGCCACCACTGCCACCAAATGTGATGCCCTCACCCTGGCCCAGCAATCAAGGAGCCTCAGTCCTCGCCACTAACACCAGAGAGGGCGTCTCATATAAGAGAAGGGATAACAGATACACACAGTAAAGTGCAATTTCCCTTAAGTGCACACAGAGATCACAGTCAGTCTGGGGCTGGTTGCTCTCCAGGTCCCCAGTAAGATTCCCCACTGGCACAGCTATAGGGTCCAGAACTCAGCCTAGCTGGCAAGCTAACCTCTAGTACCCTCAATGTCCAATCAGTGCTTCATGTCCCTGCCCAAGTAGCTGACACACACACACACACTTTGAGATAAGTATTTATACAACTTCACAGACACTCCTGGGAAAGGCTGACACAGATTCTCCAGCTGTGCCCCTTAACCCAGACTATACAGTAGTAGTCACTGCCGCCACCAGCTAATAATTATCAGCTGCCCAAAGGCCCTTAAAAGGGTGTCCAATTATTACTTTGCAATATTATTATCCAATTGGTAGTTTAGCCCAGGGATAAAGCTATAGGAATGGCTTAGACAGTAAGCTCTATAAATATGCAATGTACTCTAGAGATTAACTTATCTCTACATAAACCAGCCACAGTTGAGAAGGGTTTAAAAATATTTAATAATAAATATTAAAAACACAAGATAATACTACTACACCACAGTGCTATTCAAGAGTTCAGAGATCACACAGAAACTTAAAATAATTCTGTAGTACAGTTCTGACATAACAGAAAAACACTTAGTCTAATCTTTATAGTCCTAGCTAGTTCTACAAGAAAACATACCTCTAAAGTAACCTACTTAAGACAACAGGCAGTGCTGAGGTTGGATATCAGGACAAAAATGGTCAATAATCTCTGGTTCTCACTGTTTAAATTGAATCTGCAGTTCTGATAAAACATTACATCATTTGTTTACACTTTCCTGGTTCCCAGGCCACACCAAAGCTGCATTTACATTCTTTTACACTTAGAGCAATAAAGGACATTCCATATGTAAATTCCGGTCATTAACTTTAGCCTTAAAACAATAGGCAGGATGCTTACTCCAGACTAATTGACTCCAAATTCTAACTTCAAAGGAATAAAAATAAAGTAATTTTAGTTTCAAAGGACCAATAAGAAATGTTTGACTTAGCTTTCCTTACAGCAGATGGCAATGTTGCCACATCGTTGAAACAGAATTTCTTTACATTTAAGACACAAGCCTGTATTTTACATTTATATTTACAAATGCCAGAATTATGTATCAAATTCTATTTGACTAGGTTGGCAGCCTTCACCCTTCTCTACCAGTCTTCACAGCCTCCACTATTGCACCCCTGATATCCCTATCTGTACTGGTGCCTTAAGGCACCGGCATTTTAAGTACTGAGCTGCATACTTTATCGCTTGGTCTCCACCAAACATCCATTGACTGGCCCAGGAAATCAGGGAGTGTTAAGGGATGGCCACCCTACAACTGATGTTAAGACAGGATAGTAGTGTGGGAGCTCTGTTACTTCACCAAACTGACAAATAAACAGTCAACACCCCTGTGTGTTCGTATATCATCAGCCTGGCCACATCCCCATAAGAACCTTCCCCTCTGCCAACAAAATCCATTTTCTTTCTGAGAGATGAAGGAAATAATGTGAGTCAAATCCATCTCTACAGCATGTGTTATTTATTTATCGATGGCACTCAACCCATTATTTTAATTGTTTCCAGTATGATTTGTTTTGTGGAGTCTACAAGCTCAGGAAGGTATGGGTCCTTAACAACATGGAATGCTAAACATAAATCACAATGCAAGAGTCTGTGAAAGACAAGGTCGGATCTTCAAACCTATTTTGGTAACTGAGTGCCTTTACTTTGGTAATCATTTGAGTTAGGAACCCTGGGGTCTTTCTAGCAGCAGGATGTGGTTAAACCGATACATACATACATAAGCAAAGAAAGAAAAATCCCTGTTCCTGAGTGATTGAAAAAATACATAACAGTCCAATCAAAAACAAAAATATGTTCCAAACACTGAACCACCACAAAGGAGCTCAAATCCAAGTAGAAATCCAAATAAAGACCATATGAGATTCCACAGAAACTTTATTACAAGGGTAAGCACTTTCACAATCTGTCCTGGTTGCTTCCTCAGACCAAAATGAATTCTTAAAAACTCACACCCATTTTAAAATATGTGTCATTTAAAATCATCCAATCAAATCAAGAAAAGTGCAAATGCTTTCCAAGCTTAAAGAGACAGACAATTTAAAAACATAGACAATTCAAAAGCAGTTTAAAGGCAGCTTAGTTACAATTCAATAACATGTTCTCCCACCCTATCTAAAAAACATATGTAATCACAATAAAATGTATTATATATTACAATGTATATTTCTAAAAATATATGTCTAAAATATAAATATATATATATATATATATATATATATATATATATATACATATATATATATATATATACATAACAAAGAGGGAGTCTAACACAACTGCTTCATGTTACTTTCTTCCTAAGTTTCCTACTTTTTAAGACTGGTTTCAGTGATATATAATCACTTAGCCTCGGTGGTTTATGTGCGGCTAACATCAGAATCCATCTGAGCTCTTTCTGTTCCATTTTATTACATGTAATATATATATATATATATATATATATATATATATATATATATATATATATATTTATATTTTAGACATATTTTTAGAAATGTTTAGAAATATACATTGTAATTTATAATGCATTTTATTGTGATTACATATGTTTTTTAGATAGGGTGGGAGAACATGTTATTGAATTGTAACTAAGCTGCCTTTAACCTGCTTTTGAATTGTCTATCCCCGGTATTCACTAATCTTCCGTGTAAGACTAAATTAAAAGAGTAAGATGGCAGCGCACCATGCATATTAATGAGGGTGAGCTGCCTCAACTCTAAAACTAACACGGAGCGTGGACAAGTGTAGGGGACGTGTCGGACTGCAGATCAGTCCAAAAATCCATGCCCCTGCAAGTTTGAAACACGGGAAATGTCTAGTTACATGAGCAAGTCCGCTCACATGTGTACATTCTAACACTAAACTCCCCCATATAGTAAACCCCGTACAAATATAAAAAGTAAAAGAATTTTTTTTTTCATTTCCGATATAGCTGCCCGTATTTGCGCATGTTTGTGCGGGTTTGCCCATTGCTTAGCTACAGTTAGCAGTTTAGACACTGAAGAGGATAATAAGAAAAATATATGCAACTTAAGTGAGATAGCGTAGTGGTTAGAGCCTTCGCACAAAGAAGAGACATTCCCGGTTCGAGTCCCACCACTACACTTTTCATTTTCTGTTGGAAATCTGTATACAAAAATATTTCCTGATGTAGTAGTGAACGAATTTTATAGATATATATATATATATATATATATATATATATATATATATATATATATATATGAAGGTGAAATGGTTATGCATACTGATGCATGAGTAAATTATTTTAAGCAATGCAAAGCACTGCTAAGGACATTTTACCAGTATTGAGCATATTTATATTTAATTGCTTGTAGATGAGCACTGTGTTAACTAGCGCAATGTCTTTGCGTGGAGCTGTGCATCATGCAAACTAGCACAAACAGAACATGTTTGCGCATAGCTGTGCACCACGCTAACCAGCGCAACATCGGGCAATGCCGAGCAATGTCGGGCAACGTCAGGCAACATCGAGCAAGGTTGAGCAACATCGGGCAAAGTTGAGGAACGTTGGCTAAACACGGCCATGCCTCTTTCACTGTACCTTAACCATTCAGGTCTGGCCAGTAGGAAAATAAAAAAAAGTGACATGGCTTGAACTCGGGATACTGTGCACTATAGTCACAGTACATAACCACTAAGCCATGACAGCATTTCATAACCCTGCACTTTCAACAGACACATATCTATCAAAGGAATATTAAACATTGCTAACATCAGCTAAGCAGGTGTGCCTCAGCTGAGTTTTTTTCCAAACTGGCCAATCACAAATAAGCGCGAGAAATGAGGCATATTTAAGCTCAACAGGCAGGAATACTTGCCATAACTGGTTGTATCTCCCTTCTGCAGTCAGCATGGCAGGGGTTGGAGAAGGCACTCGATTTTGAGCGCAACATTGGGGCATTGAGGTAACCAAAGTAATGGTTTGGCTCCTTGTCCACAATCATGAGGAAAGACTCCTGTGGGGCCAGTACCAGGGCACCCAATACAAAACGGAGGCCTGGAACTGTCTAGCTTGTGATCTCACTAGAGCCACTGGCGTTCTGCAGGTCAGGCACCATTACTCTGACCTGAAGCGATGCAAGGAGGATCTACTGGACCAGTGGATCCAGGAGGCCCGTGGGATGGCAAATGTCCCAGTACTGAGTAAGTAGCCATTGTATTAAGTATTTAAGAATTGCTATTCTTGTCTATACTATGGATAGGTATGTCTCATTATCACTGCATTTACTTCACAGCTGCAGGTGTCCGGCCTATGAATCAGCAATCCCATGAAGATTGGCTGCAAAGGCTGCATCACCAGGCAGGTTAGTAATTATTCTGCATGTACTGTTATATAAAATAAATGAGAGAGCCTTCAAAAAAGTGTTTTAACCAAATAAATAAAGGTGTAATAATTCTTTAATAAAGGTATAATTCCTGGAGTGCGTCTGCGTGATTTTCTTTGATATGTTGTTGTACTGTTGCATTGTAGAAATAGTACTGTTGTATTAAGCAGTGTTAGTTAACCCACACTTGGGTAGGCCCATATAAAGTGGATGAAGGGAGTGCCAGTAGCTTTTATGCATATTTACAGCCCTTAACTGTTGGTTCATGACCAGCATGTACAGGTTAATCTGGCACATGAGTAGCTTGGTATTTGTTCCCCAGACATGTCAGTGTGCTGCCAGAAATGTAGGGAGCTGTTAACATATAACTGATAATTTCACCTAAACATATCTAAATAATTATATGAAAGTAGAGCTGTCAGTGTACCATCAGAGCAGTAGTGTGTGTGAGCAACTCTCAAAATATGTAGCAGTAACATCTGCATCCTGGACAGTTTGTATGCCAGATACAGCTCATGTATATAATGATCTGGCAAAATCCAATTGCACAATAGAAGGACATTGGGTAGTGTAACAATACATGTAAGGGGCATATAACTGCAGTTAATAGGAATGTAGTGTAAACTAGAAAGATATATACGTTGTTAATTGAGCTATCTTTTCCACTCTACTGTATGTACATAAAAAATGCAATTCCACACCTCAATGGGTATGTCTAATCTCAAAACATTAGTTGCGACATATGTCCTATTGGTTTATAAATATTTGCATTCATTTCTATGCATGTGCCCTGTTCAAATACCACAATATTGGTAGCCTGTTGCCATCAATTAAACCTGCGTGCTGTTGTAATGTCCACTATTGTTCTATATATGCATGTGTTATGCTTGCTTTTCAACTGTTGAAACTCTGGTGTGCTTGGGTTAATGGGAATACGTCTGCATGCTGTTATAACTAACTGGGGATGCTGTTGACTGTTACTAACCCATATCTTTATTAAATTCTCCAAAACATAGTTCATATGGGAAGGCCGGTCCCAGCGGACCCACTTGTCCCACCTCAGCTGGCCATGGCACCTGGCACCAGTGTTCAGTGCCCAGACTGGAACCTCCTCCTCCATTGGCCCTGTGCCACCTTTGGGTGGAAGCACTACAGGGGATGGGGCTCACCCCCCCCCATGCAAGCGTGGGCGGAGGAGGGCCACCTATCACCCTTCGAATGGTCTGGGCTGCGGTGCGTAGAGAGATCAAGCATTCTGTTGCAGAACCTCTACGCCAGCTTGAGGCATGAGTGGTGCAACTCCCGGGTCAGCCTGCACCTCCTACACAGCCCACAGCACAACCACCCTCTGGGCTGTGAAGGTGCAGTAGTGACTGTCCATGGCTGGGGACCTCAGTTCCACTGTTGCCATCTGTGGGCTCATAGGCTTGCGATTTCCAAATATCCCTCCCTGTCAATGGTGATCACCCACCACATGTGTCATATTCTGGCCCTGTATGCATCTTGTTTGTCTTGTCCGTTTACCTTCCCAATCTACCTCCCCAAATATACCTACTTCCCCTACCCCACATTCCTCACTCACCTGAAATAAAAAAAGGGCAATCTGCTCCAAAAAAAAAAATTACGCCCCATAAATAGCTGCCCATTTTGCACACATGTCCCCTGGACACATGAAATGTAATTTAATTGGCATTACAACATACTTTGTTGTCCTCACCCCTCTCTCATGGGTTGAAGGTTTCATATTTACCTCCAAATTTATTCCATATGCACAGCTGTTGCTGTTAAAGAAATGGGCAGCTATGGACCTTCCCTACACCCGTCCTGCACATCCCGAGCTATTTTCCCTACTGTCTTTCCCTCTTTGTGCCCCTTTTTCACCACTTTCCTATCTCCCCATTTTCTTTTCTTTCAAAGAAATGAGCGTGAGGGTTAGCGGGAGTAAGCACTATTAAGCAGTAGTTAGCGGGTTTGTGCGAGTGTGCGCTTGTTTGCGCTTAGCAATGCATTGCTTAGTATCGCGAAAACCTTCTTACAACTGCTTAAAAGTGCCTTAGTCTCTCTGTATGTGAGGGCCCTTGTTCTGCTCAGCAGCAAAATAAAACACCTCTGTCAGTCTTGAACTCAGGACCTTGTACACACTATACTGCATGAAGTACCACTAAGCCACAGTAGATATACAAGTTGGTGCTGAAATAAATATATCATGCATCAGAATAAGTGAATGTAAAGGAAAAATAGGAATGCCATACCACACAACTTATTCTGTGGATCTTTACCAACAGTTGTTGTGGGATTACATTACATGACTGTGATAAGAGAAGCAGCCATTCTAGCAGGAAATAATGTTACACCATCACTTTACAAACCCCACACAGTATTACAGCAGGACAAACACTGGCATATCTGTTTAGGGCAGAGGCCATACCTCCCAACTGTCCCTAATTTTCAGGGATGTCCCTGATTCTGAAACAAAATTTAGCTTTGTCCCTCTGAATCCCTCCGAAAACTACTGACTTTGGCCAGAAAGGTGGTGAATTACACATAATGAGTAATGACAATAATTAAGAGTTAGACACTTCTTTTACTTCAGAAAAGGTGTATTACTCCATATGCTCTTGGTTCTCTCAAAGTCTCAACTTAATGGCACTAATATTTTAAAGGTGTCCCTGACCTTTTCTCTACTTTTCCCTGAGTCTGTTCAAATATGTACCTGAGTGTTTGAGAGGTCTGGCAGAGGCAGAAACACAGAGGCATAGCAGCCTTTCTGCTGTTACACACTGTGCACATAGCTTTGGAAGGAGCTCCAGAAGCATACCCTTATGTAGGAATACAACACTGAAATACAAAAGGATGTAGCCATGTACTGGTAGCAACCAACTGTAACAATGCCATTGCTCTATTGCTGAAAAGACCTGTGTGGTGCACAGACAAAGAATAACAGGCTAATCTCTGGCTACCATGTGGATAGGGTTTACCAAGGATGTAGGTAAGCATACTCACAGTACTGAAATGTGTCCAGTTTTCTTGAGCAGCTTGTGCTAATGTCAACACTTAAAAAGCACAAACTGTTTAGAACTGAGTAAATGAATATTCACAGTATAGCAATTCTCAAACAATTCTTGTGCCAAAGGAATACATCTCAATAACTTTCTTTGTATGGCAGTTAATTGTAAAATGTAAAAATAAAGTACATCCTCCCATGTATCTTGGGTTAGCATTTTGAGGGGTGAGTACATTTCTACACTGACAAGTGGGTACTGGAAGCAGCAACATTAGGTCTGAGTACAAAATGTAAATCTCTGGCTACACCCCTGGCTTCTGATATAAGAACTATACCAACCTTCTGTCTTAAACAATGATGTCCACAGCAAACAAGGATGATCTCCATCTTGGAAAGCTGAAAGGGCCACGCCTACCTGAGTTAGCAATGTATAGTACTGGGTTGCTATGACAGTGATTAGTGCAATTACTACACAGCAGGCTGCATGCAATTAGCAAATGGTGGCCACTAACTGGTGCAGAGGCCATCACATGCTCATGTGCAAATACCTACAAAAGCAGGCTGCAATCGCTGCCAACAAACTCAATCACTCAATTGCAGAGACTGACAGAGAGAGACAGAGAGAGAGATAAACGGAAAAAAAAAAGAAATAATACCAAATCATACAAAGGAAAGGTATGTGACACATATGTATTTAGTGGCATGCAGTAGATGTTTTTGAACAGTAGTCTACATGATATGAACCATTCATATGTGGCAGCAGTACTTATCTATGCACAGATGTCCTGCTTAACTACTGCTATGGACAATACAGCGTGTACCTGTGGGCAGTGGGACATACCTGTGAAATGTGTAGCTCAGCAATAAATGTCAAAAATCTGATCCATGTTATCTGTGTTCTGTACAGTAGTGTGGCCAATGGCTGTTGGGGGGATTAGTGCAGCCATTATATAAACATGAGTGTGACAGAGCAACACATGCATGATAGTCATATTAAAGTGTAACTTAGCATTGGCAACTGCTGTAGCAGTCTAGTATGCTTATCTAGCATTTGTAGCTATATATACCCCCTCTAATGTTAGTGTGTGTTCACATGTGACACCTGTTTGTGTTGCAGCAAGGCCCAACAGTTCAGCTGTGAGGTCCAGGGACTTACAACAGTGTGGACCTTGTGTGTGTATGCTACACACATATAGAGAAATATATATGTGTCGTATATATTCACATCTGTATATGTGCATAGAGCAGGGGACATATTGCAACTGTTTGTGAAGGGTGGAGATATATATGTTGGTGAAGGTTATTTGTATGCAGGTTTTAGTATGTGATGAACAAGACAGCATACAGTGCTGGTATATGACATGTGGTGGATAAACAGTGTGGGTGGTTTGTTCAGTTTGCAATGCTGAAGCCAGTGAGACCTGCTAAAGCTACCTGGGCTGTGAACAATTTCAATGCATTTATCACAAGACTGTGCAATATTGTTACATTACTGTACACCTCACATCCTTTGTATAATTGATATTCCCACTATGAAAGGTAAAATGTATATGTGCCTACATATATATGTATATGTACACCAATGGATGTGTATATGTATATATACATATATATATATATATATATATATATATATATATATATATATATATATATATATATATATATACATAGAGAGAGAGAGAGAGAGTCATATATACTTATACACACCTACATCTACTTGTTGCAATAGATTCTCTGTACTGTTGACTGACTGTGATGGTCAATGTGTTTGTGAATATGTCAAAGATATGTATTTGAGGGATAACTTAGTGGGAAACTGTTTATGTCATGGTATTATGGGTCCTTGCTTTGATCCCAGCAAAAGCTGTGTATTCTGTTGCTAGGCAGAAAAAGTGCTATGGCATACAGTGTGATTAAGTCCCTTGGTTTTAACTGGGGTGTGTCATTGCAGGCTAAAGCACTACATCTATGATTATTGATTGGTACTGATGTTGAATCCAAATCCTGTGTGTACTGTAGTACTACTTGAAGCTCTGGGCCTGTACAGCAAAGTAAGGTGTATGTCCACATTGCTTGCATCCACTGTTTTGTGTGGTCCCTGTATTCATCACAGATTACATTCCCCAAGATTAATGTTTTGTAAGTACTGACACACAGTACTGTATAGTACGCACATAAAGCTTATCTGGGTTGCCATACCTTTGTGTCCTGTAATTATGTCTGGTGTGTGTGGGTATGTCTGTAACATGTCCTCTTTCATATGTGTGGTAAAACATATAACTGCATATCTAGCAACATTTATAGTGGACTACAGCAGTATGCGACCTATATTCCCAATTGTGCACATATTCTGGCCACAGGTTTGCCATTAACAAGTTGTGTGGTATAATAGTAATACATTTACAGGACCTTACACTCATTGTGATGGATGACATATTTCTTTACACATCAGCTTGATATATATCTGCTGTGGCTAGGTGGTGCATTGTGTTGCATATAGTGTGCCAGGTACTCTTGTATAGTCTTATATAGTGATTTTATTTTGTTGCTGTGCAGAACATGGTTCATTAGATAGAGTGAGCCAGGCACTTTCAAGCAGTTGTGGGGTGAGCAGTGATAAGTGGTAGTTAAAGTGTTTCACTCTCAGTTAGCTAATAGGTTGCTATATATAGCAGTTCAGTGATATCTGTACTGTATAATATTAAATGTGCCATATGACTTGCTCAGTCATATTTTTTCTTTATGTCATCCAGGGATCATGGCACATCACAGAAATCCCAGCTATAGTAGTGCTGAAAATGAGATCTTTATTAGCTGTATGATTCAGCACTACAGTCTAATGTTCTCACGAACCAGCCAGAACCAGCAGGAGTGTACTGCAATGTGGCAAGATGTTGTCCGGAGGGTCAATGAGGTAGGCCTGCATAACCGGACATATGAGTAGATACGTCACCACTGCAGTGATCTACTGAGACATGTCCATCAGTGTGCTTCTGATGTGCAAAGACAACAGCTTGCAACAGGAGGTGGTGTTAATATCCTTCCCCCCTCACCAGAGTGGAGGAGCTGCTCCTGAGCCTCGTGGCACCTGCCCAACAACAACAGCAGCAGACATACACCATGATGGAGGTTGGAGCCACCCACCAACCACACATGGAGCATGCAGGTAACATGACATATCTGTAGACTACTGTTATCTGTATTGGTAAATCATGGATATGTGAGATGTGGAGTGTGTAGTTAAAAGATGTGGAGCCTGTTGTTGTGCAATACTGATCATTTGGAACATAATATGTAGGCCTGTGAATGTAAACTGTTGTTCTACTGTAAGATTGCACACACACAGTAGCAATGCCACAGTTGTGGCCACTGATAAACTGTATCATCTCTATGTAGGTCCCTCTGGGGTGACATCAAGGCAGCAGACAAATGCTGGTGAGTGTGTTCTACATTTATTACTGTAAATAAAAAGTGCATGTCATAGTTAAGGTGTAGGCCATGTACATATGTAATACACCTACCCATAATGCATGCTGTGCATGTTTGATATAAGACCACACATACCCCACTAATGTGATTAGCTACCTCAAACACATGCAATACCCAGATCATCTCAAACAAATATGGCTACACTGTAGTGACCATTGGATAGGCAAAGTTGATACTCAACATGCACACAACATACACAACTATGTCATACACAGAGCATTTTGACATGCTACACATAAAGGATTCACAAACCCTCTGTAAAGACACACTCCAGTATCCAAAATCTCATCCACACATTACACATAATATACCTGAGGGGTAGAGGCATATCATGGGGCATTTAAACACTCTGCAACACACTACACATTCATGTCAGAGAATGCTCCTTATTGGCCTCCTTACAAACCCATGTAACAACTGGTTGTGAAATGGTGAATGTAGCCAAGGTAGTACATTTCCAGTACAGCATGATTAGTGCTGGTTTGGGAAACATTTGTAGCCTTGAGTGACCACATGATGCTTCATGATGATGGTCTATGGTACTATACCCCAGCCAGTTATTGTAACCACAGAACTACACATAGCTTTCATTGCTATACACCTCAATGTTGTGTGTGTGCAAACATATGCACCACTAAACAATATGCATACCAATCACCATTTGCACAACTGACACATATATGTCTTGTGATGCTATTGAGTGGCTAGGTCATATGACACACATTGGGTATGCGTGATGTTTAAATATGCAGTTGTGTTTTAGCATGCCATGTCATGGATGACACTGGCATGTCCAGAATATGATCTACACTCACCATAACTACTGTACATTGGGTATGTGGATGAATGGTATTCCATCAATTATACATGCACCACTGATGATGTTGTATGAATACTCATCATGCATGTGCTAAAACTGTGTCCACAATTATTTGCTAAAGACACAGAGGGTGTAATCAGCATTGGATACCTATCTGACACACAGAAACACATCCAGCCATGGTATGTAGACCTGTAAGTTATGGTGCACAGTACATTACAGAGTTTTGAATACTTGCACAGCAATGTTGTGTCCATGTATGCATTGCATTCCAGGGGGGAGGCCAATCACCTAATAACAAAACACATGCATCAAAGCCATGTATAGTGTTAGTAACAAGGACTGCCTACACTTGCACTACATGCTGTTGAGCAACACATGTCCTGCATGCTGACGTGTGATATGACTGTTTTGCTTGTGATACTCTACCCCACCATCACTTGCTATTGTGCATGTTCTGAGATTGCTGGTGTTTTGTGTGTGTGTGTGTGTGTGTGTGTGTGTGTGTGTGTGTGTGTGTGTGTGTGTGTGTGTGTCTGCTTTAGGGAGGAGTGTATTTGTGTGTGTGCTTGTGTGCACGTATGCATGTGCATGTGTGCATGTGCATGTGTGCACATGCATGCATGCATGTGCATGTGGGCATGTGCATGTGTGCATGTGGTCTGACATCATGTTCAGGTCTTAAAGTGTGTTTCCTGTTTTCTTATCACAGGTGCTGAGGTGGGGCTGGTTCAGTACTGCAGGGAACCTGATGTCACTGAGACAGACAGTAATCATGAGGATAGGTGTGTTGAGGCACAGGCAGGTTTGTCAGGGTCTGTTGTTGGGCCACCAACTGACAGTACACAAGTCTCCACCCCATCCATGCACACAGTCATACTGCCTGTACATCCGTCATCACCATTGCCCTTAGCTGAGGGACAGTGTACGGTTGGCACTGGCCAAGACAGTGTGGTATCTATGGCACATGTGTCAGGACACAGCAGCCATAGCCAGATTTCTGGAATGGTACCACATAGACAGATGCCCAGGGGTTCTTGTCAGAGCACTGCTGGTCATCATGCCCCTGGCAGACGTGCCGCAACTCTTTCAACAACATGCATGTTCCAGGCTGTCATGGAGGCACAGGCACAAATGGAGCTGTACACCAGCCAGGGACTAAGGGCACAGAGGACTCATAACACCTCTGTAAATGACAGTATCCATGACCTAGCAGGTGCCATATGTAATTACACTGAGGTCATTGATAGACGTTGGGGTGAGACATTGGATGTCCTACACAATGTCATGTCCATGTATCAGGACAGTGCGAGACGGTTGAGACGTTGATGTGGACGTATGCCAACAAATCAGCAGCTGGAGGTTGCCATGGACATCCAACAAGTCACAGCTGCTCCTGTAGTGCCAGTACCAGCCCCAGCAATGTTGCGGGGGGGCTGTCCATAGACCGTCCTAGAAGACCACGTGCACGTGGCTCTGGCCAGTCCCAGCAGGGACCTGGATCCAGTGGGCATATGTCAACCTCTGAGGATAGTACCCAGTCTGGATTAGTACCTGATACTGTTTGTAGCACCCCTGCCAGGCACAGGTTCTGTATCCGTGGCCAGAGACGATGATCTGTAAAGCCTGCCATGTACAGTCTGTAGCTGTCTCACAAATCCCCGTATATGGCAGCCACATGGTGGAACTGTGTGCATGCAGACACACACACATAAACCAGAAACCTAGGGCAAACACATACCCACACACATTACATCAACATTGGCCCATAAAAGTACTCATGGCCCTCACACACACACTCACACACACATGTCAATTGTATGGCTCAGTGTAGGCCTCTAGCAAACCAACAACACACCCTGTGCATATGATGAAACCTGTGCCACCTCCTGTCATCAGTAACATTGATGCAGGAACAGGCTAACATGGTGCTGATGCACAGGGTGACTTTGATAAAGTATAGCAATAGTTGAATGTGTAGCATGTTGTCAGCAGTAAAGTGTAGTGATATCCTTGAAGGTGTAGCTGAGCAGGCATGATGCATTAAAGCTGTAATTATCAATGTTGTATTGTTTCCACCAGTGTTTATTCCAATTGTGTTTTGTTTGCCCATGTGCCACTTGGCTGATGTGTGTAGTTGTGTCAGCATGTGTTATACAGTGGACAGAAAGTGTGGGGTGTGTGCAGCACAGGTTTGCAGATGTACATTTGTGAACATGGTGGAGGTGCACTGTCTGCATGTACTTGCATATTGGACACATGGGCAGGGTGATATGTCCTGTATTGGCCAGTGTTAACACTCCATAGTTTCTATTGGTGGCCAGTATGCATTGTACTGCACACGTTTTGGAACTTGAGTATGCATGTGTGTATATGACACGGGTTGACACAGTGCTGTGGGTGATGCTGTTGTTCCCATCTGTCATTGGTTTGCATTACTAACGTTAGCAGTGTCCCAGCTGCATATTCCTGTATTAATGCACACTGTTCACCTACAGGGTTGCATGGACTGTGCTATCACAAACACAAGAAATTCTCACTTATACAGTAAAAGTGCATTAGTCGCATGGACCCCTGCCATAAACTAAATATATAATAGAAGGTGTGATGTTATACCAAAAAAGAGTTACATACCAAGAAGGGATAACCTCTCTGGTCGGTATCATTTGGAAAATTCAATCCCTCAATAAACATACAAGGCAAGCTTCAAAATACAAAATGGCAACGATTCCAAAAACAACACTAAAGCTGTCTTTACTGTTGTTCATAATCTACAGGTGAAATCTCAGATTGGGTCACAGTTAAAGTAAATGGTCACAAAGTACACTTATCTGGCTGACATTACCAACTCCTTATCAGACAGTTTGAATGTGGATTTCACCACCCTGTCGCTATACAAGGGCCACATTTCCAGACCTGCAGAACGTAATACCTGATTCACAAACACTCTAGTTAAAACATCTCTTTAACAAGGTCCACACCACAGTGGCAATGGTACTGGACAGTGTCCCCGGCTGTGTCATACACAAGCTGACATATGAAGTCACCACTCACCTAAACACTCTGTCCAGATGGAGGATCTGTACAAGTTACATACATGTGGAATGACGTACGGTAATGATGTTCACAGTCCACAAGGGTTGAGCTACAATGTCTTTTTCTCCTTTCGGTTGCTCCCATTAGGGGTCGCCACAGTACATCATCTGTTTCCATGTCTTTCTGCCCTCTGCATCTTGTGCTGTCACACCATCCACCTGCATGTCCTCTCTCACCACAGCCATAAACCTCATCTTAGGCATTCCTCTTTTCCTGTTACCTGATGGCTTCATCCTTAGCATCTATTTCACAATATTCTCTGCATCCCTCCTCAGCACATGTACAAACCAACTTAATCCTGCCTATCTGGCATGGTCTACTAACCTTCAAACCTGGCCTGACCCTCTAATATACTTATTCCTAAACCTGTCCACCCTCGACACACCCAATGCAAATGTTAACATAAATTGATTAAGGGTAGAACTACAACAGGTCCTGGAAACTCTTACCCTATAAGCCAGACCAATGTTATCTGGAAGGCTATGGAGCACAGCTATATGGAACTCATTAACAGAGACATTATGAACCTGCAAACACTGCACCATACCGACTTAGGTTTTCTACAGGCCATATCATGGCTTCTACACCTAGTAGACTTCAAGCCAGTCGACAAGGCTATAGGTGAGGGAGGAGAGGTCAACACAGCCAAGCTATAGCTCACCAGTCCCATCCCACATACTGGTATTAGATATAACCTCAACAGACTGACCATAAACAATTGTTAGATGATGGCTTGACAACTGACACACAGATGTAGGACACACAGTAACACTTGCAGCCTCCATTCTATGCCAGTAACAAGTGGTATTCACCTGCACTCAGTCCTGGGACCACTCCTGTTTGGCATATAGCTTTCTTAGGTACAAGCAAACACAGTAGGGATATGTCTGCCTATGTTTGATGAAAATGCATACTGTGGGCTATACTTTATTCTCCAGATGACGCACACATCCTCCAAAAGGGTATCATACAGATAGATACCTGGTATCAAACTCATGCTGTAAAGCTTTAAGCCTAAGAAAGCATAGTTATACACTTTTAGAAAACAAAATATTCCCAGAGTACCACATAGGTAGTATCCCCCAAAATGTGGAACAGGTACTAATGTATACATAGAGCCATGTGTTAAGTCATCTCTCCTTTGATAATCACATTACCAAAGGGTTTTGGAAATCCCTCTGTGCAGCAAATAAGCAATAAAGGGTTTGCATGCAGATCCACAGAGGTTGTTGCACACCTATAATGATTAGACATCTTTGCCAGACTTTGCCTGCTTTGGAACAGGTTTCAAATATAACTCAAGCATAAACCCTCACTCACATTCTTCAATAGATACCGTGATGAGTGGATTTGAAATGGAAGCCATAGCCCAGGGATCACTGCAGTGGCTAAGCTTGTCACCAGCATACAGAAGTGACCTAAGGTTTGGAAAGCGCCAGCATGCTTTGGCAAAGATAACACATGCGTTCATGGAGAAAGCAGAGTACCCACCTATGAAATACTTGAGGTCACATGTATGTATATGGATTTGCCCCACAGCTACCTTACATGTGTAATGCACATACAGTTGTCATTGTGATATGTCATACACTATAAAAATCAAACCCACTCCACATTGGTCAATGGTGTCACACACCTGGAGCACAGACACAGTCAGCAAGTGCAAGATTCAAACTCTTTCCCAACTACATTATGATACTACAGCAGTACGCATTTACACAAAGTGCTATACACGTTACTGGGATCGCACCTTTCCACAGGTATATTTGTAGGATGGTGACATCATCGGACTTGACAAAGATGAGTATACCACTTTTAAGGTGTTTGAGTAGTCTCCAGAAAGGTTGCTCCTCCCCAGGAATACACACATACATACTTAGCAAGTGCAGGATTCAAACCCCTACCTAACTACATTATGTTATTACAGCAGTATGCATTTACATGACACACTATACACATTATTGGGATTTCACCTTTCCACAGGTATATTTGTAGGATGGTGACATCATCGGACTTGACAAAGATGAGTATACCACTTTTAAGGTGTTTGAGTAGTCTCCAAAAATGCTACTCCTCCCCCAAGGAGACACACATACACAGTTGGCAAGTGCAAGAATCTAACCCCTACCTAATTACATTATGATAATGCAGTAATACGCATTTACACAACACGCTATACACATCACTGAGATGTCACCTTTCCACATGTATATTTGTAGGATGGTGACATCATCGGATTTGACAAAGATGAGTATACCACTTTTAAGGTGTGTGAGTAGTCTCCAAAAAGGTTGCTTTTCCCCAGGGAGACACACAGTTGGCAAGTGCAGGATTCAAACTCCTACTTAACTACATCATGATACTACAGCACTACACATTTACACAACATGTTATACACATTACTGGAAGTTCACTTTTCCACAGGTATATCTGTAGGATAGTGACATCATCGGACTAGACAAAGATGAGTATACCACTTTTAAGGTGTTTGAGTAGTCTCCAAAAAGGTTGCTTCTTCCCAAGGAGACACACATACAGTTGGCAAGTGCAGGATTCAAACCCCTACCAAATTACCTTATGATACTACAGCAAAACGCATTTACACAACACACTATACACATTACTGGGATTTCATTTTTCCACAGGTATATTTGTAGGATAGTGACATCATCGGACTTGACAAAGATGAGTATACCACTTTTAAGGTGTTTGTGTAGTCTCCAAAAAGGTTGCTTCTCCCCAGGGAGACACACACAGTTGGCAAGTGCGGTGCTCTTAATCCAACCTAAGTACGTCTTTACACTTCAGCAAGCAATATGGAGTTACAGGGTGCAATACAGGCATTACTTGCTGACAGTTTGCACAAAGATTTTTTTCGCATTTGCTAACCTCAGCAGGCTTATCATACTAGGTGTATTGTGAGTGTATTGTATGCATAGGCCATGACCATATCATATATGGGTTGATGCACCACGTGCTGGTACACACAGGGTCAAACCTTGAGTAGCATCTTACCTTCACCTACATGTTACTGCAATATAACAGAAAGATGATAAACTTCAACAATTGGCTGAGCTTCTGGTATCATTCAAAGGGGATCCAGTCTCTGTCTGCTTATTATGACATGATAGACAAGCCTTGTTGCCTTACTGCAGATGGTTTGCATCTGTCACCTCTATGCTTCTGAATACTGGCCAAGGCTCGTGCTGTCCCCATATTACCTTTTTTAGGCAAGGCTCAAAGGTTCATAGGTTCATAGGTAGGTACTAGTCTATCAGCCCTGGGGCATATACAAGGCCAGCCAAAAAGGTACCCCGTTTTTTTCCACCCAAGAAATTTGTTTTCCTGTGCCACTGTCGTGCAGAGGTACAGAAGTGATCCCCAGGGTGAATTTCCTATTTCCCATCCAATAATCAAGATTTTCCTTGAAGAGTGCTAATGAGGAGCTTTGTTTGATATAGATAGGTAGGTAGTTTATTCTGGCGTATGTGAAGTCTGTGGGACAGGAATCTATCCCTCTGGCATGTTCTGTTTACTGTGGTGACAAGGTTTAGGTCCCTAGAGCGTGTAGGTTCATAGGTTCATAGGTAAGTACTAGGCTATCTGCCCAGGGGCATTTATAAGCCTAGCCAGAATGTGTTGGCTTTCACCTCCCTTTTAAATTAGTTTACTGGGCCTCTGTCTAGCAGGGCCACTGAAGTGATCCCAGGGGTAAATTTACAATTTCCCATCCACTCATCAAGATTCCTCTTGAAGAGAGTTTGCAAGGGGTTCTGCCTAACATCAACTGGGATTCTATTTCAGAGTGAGGGAAGTCTCTGGGACAGGAATCTATCCCTCCAGCACGTCCTGTTTATTGCTTTGCTGAGGTTTAATTCACTGGAGCGTGTGGCTCTAAGAGATTTGTTTTTCTTGATGTGGAGCATGTCCATTAATTTTGGGTTGGACATGGCCTTATACGTCAGGCATAGATCACAGCTGAGCAGGCAGTAAGCAACCAAGTAGAGCTGGAGTTTCTTTAGTCGAGCTGCATAGGGCATCTCTTTGAGGCCCATGATCCTCTTGGTGAAGTACTTCGGTGGTCTTACCAGCTGCTGCATGTGCCAATTAAGGTACATACCAAATGGGGCATTGTACTCTATTATGGGCCTAATGAGTGATGAGTAGAGGGGCACAATGACCTATCTTGGTCTAGAGGTGAACCCTTTCGTGATTAGGTAAGCTACATAGAAGGAATAACTAACCACTTTGCCAATGTGATTATCAAAGGAGAGGTTACTATCTACCTTGGTCCCCAGGTCCCTAATTACATTTTCCATACCTAGTGGATTACCACCTATGTGGTAATTTGTGGGCACTTTGTTTTTTCCAAAGGGGATGACTATGCATTTTTTGCCATTCAGCTTGAGGCCATGGTTTTGACACCAGGTATCTGTCTCTGTAAGACCTTTCTGGAGGATGTCTGTGTCAGCCAGAGAGTTGATTATGGCCCCCAGTTTACAGTCATCTAGAAACCTGGTCAGCCATAGTCCTCCCCTGCTTGCCTGTACCTCAGAGACATATATACTGAACAGGAGGGGTCCCAGGACTGAGACCTGTGAGATGCCACTTGTGACTGGTTTAGAGTCAGACATGGCACCTGCAACTCTGACCATGTGTGTTCTATCCGTGAGCCAGTTGGCCACCCATCTCGTGACATAGGGGTTAATGTTCAAGCTGGTAAGCTTGTCTATGATGCCAGAGTGGGGAATGGTGTCAAAGGCCTTAGTGAGGTCCAGGTAGGCTGTGTGGACTACCTTCCCTTCATCTATGGCCTTGGTAACTGTTTCAAAGAAGTCAACTAGGTTTAGCAGGCAGGATCTGCCTGTAACAAAGCCAAACTGGGTAGGGTCCAGTATCTGGAGGTTCACAATGTCTCTGTTTATGAGTTCCATGATAATTCACTCCATAGCTTTGCAGACCAGGCTGGTCAGGCTCATAGGGCGATAGTTCCCAGGTTCTGTTGTGGCATCACCTTTGTGGAGTGGGATGACTGTTGCTGTATTCCATTCTTTGGGTACATAGCCTGTGGTAAGGTTGAGTCTGAACAGTGAATGTAGGTGAGGGTTTAGTTCCTTTTGGAGCTTATGTAAGGTGCAGACTGAGACACCATCCAGTCCCATTGATGCTGTGTTCTTAGCTTTGGAGAGGACTGTTTTTACCTGCATGTCCATGAAGTATGGGGCTCTGCATTCTTCTGGGATGGACACAGGCCCTTTTGGGGTTGAGGGGGGGGTGAAGTTTGCACTGAACTTGTCCACCAGGATGTTGGCAATGTCAGTTGGTTCAGTGTATTTTTTGCCATTTTGCAGTAGCTGAAAGCATATCTGAGAGTTGCCACCTAAATGTCTGATATAGCTAAAGAAGGCTTTGTGGTTTTCTTTAGATTCCTTGGCAATTTTTCTTTAGAAACTGGACTTGGATTATTTTATGAGCGATCGTAGTTTATTGCTAATAATGATCAGTGATGCCTTTCCTTTTTGGAATTTTGCTCTATCATGTGTTAGTTTCCTCCTTCTGTTGTATAGCTTATTTATGGGCAAGGACCACCAGATTGGTTTCTTCTTTTTGGAGGAGTGAGTCTTGGTTTTAATTGGGATGGCTCGATCCATGCATCCCTGCTCATAGAATGCACTTGTAAAGGATTCTGCAGATTGGATAGCATTATCCTGTAGCAAAGGGGCTTTGAAACTTTCCACTTCGGTCTTGAGAAGTGTGAAGTTTGCTTTTGAAAAGTTTTTCACAGTGGTTTTGTTGACTGGGGGGTCGGGATGTGGATGTCCAGTGTGATTACTTCATGATCTGATATTACCAGCAAGGGGTTTACCTCTGGTGTGGAACACTAATCCCCCATGCTGGTGATGATCAGGTCCAGTATGTTGTCACCTCTAGTGGGTGTGGTGACCAGCTGTTCCAGGCCATTTGAGTTTATAGACTCTAGGAAGCATTGGGCAAAGGACTTTGTACTCGAGTAATTCTCCCAGTCAATGTTTGTGTAGTTGAAATCTTCTCATATCATGGTGTTTGGTAGGACCTTTATATTTCCCAGTGTTCTCAGGAATACTGAGTGAGGGTCCTGAGACATAGTATGTGCTGATAAGCAGCTTTTCCCAATGTTAGTTGCACTTGCATGGTCTCCAAGGCCTCGTGCTGTGCCACTAACCTGGAGGTGTGGGTATTCTTTATGAAAATGGATACACCCCCTCCTTTAATATTTCAGTCTGGGTTTTGGGGCCGACGCTCGGAGAGCTGGGGATTTCTTTAAGTGGAGCATGTTCAACAGCTCTGTGTTTGACATAGCTTTATATGTGAGGCAGAGATCACATCTGAGTAGGTGAAATGCGACAGAGTAAAGTTGTAGTGTTTTGAGATGGTCTGTGTATGGCATGTATTTGAGGCCACTAATCCTCTTTGTGAGGTATTTCTGCAGGCTTTCCAGTTGTTGTAGATGTCTTGTGAGGTACAAAGCAAAAGGGGCATTGTACTCTATAATGGATCTAATGAGTGATGAGTAGAGGGGAACAATGACCTCTTTTATTCTGCATGAGACACCTTTTGTGATGAGGTGTGCCACATAGAAGGATTTCCTGACTACTGTGGCAATGTGATTATCAAAGGAGAGCCTACTGTCCACCTGTGTCCCAAAGTATCTTATCACACTTTCGGTGTTGAGTATACTACCACCTATGTTGTAGTTCATGGGTACAGTGTTTTTACCAAAGGGGATGACAATGCACTTTTTGGCATTGGGCTTGAGGCCATGGCTTTGACACCAGGCATCTGTCTCAGTGAGGCCCTTTTGTAGGATGTCCACATCGTTAGTAGTCTCGATTATGGCTCCTAGTTTGCAGTCATCTGGGAACTTCATTAGCCAGAGAACTTCCACGTTAACCTGTACTTCAGGGAAGTAGATACCAAACAGGACAGGACCCAGGACTGAACCCTGTGGTACTCCACTTGTCACTGGTCTGAAGTCGGACTTGGAGTCTGCTACTTTCACAGTGTGGGTTGTGTCAGTCAGCCAGTTGGCAACCCATCTTGTGACATAGGGATTTATACCTAGTTTAGTGGGTGTATCCATAATTCCAGAATGGGGGATGGTGTTGAAAGCTGTGCAAGATCAAGATAGGCTGTGTGAACCACCTTACCCTTGTCTACGACTTTGGTGTCTGCTTCAAAGAAGTCTATCAGGTTTAGGAGACATGGGGCCAGATTCACGAAGGCTTGCACAGAGTGTAAGTGTAGTGTAAGATGGCAGACAGGCAATATGTCTGCCGAGCGATTCAGCAATAGCTGGCAGGGGCATGCATGAGAGCTTCTAAAGCTACTCTTGCACAGTGTTATGGTATGCAAATTACCTCCTTTGCTGTTGAAAGCTATGCAAATGAGGTAAATTTGCGATCCAGGAAACACTAACCTGTCCGTGTAAGAGTGTAGTGTTATTTGCAGAAATATACTCCGTTGGTAACGGAGTACCGTTCTGCAAACAGCTAAATGGAGCTATGACAGCCCTAAATAAAGGATGCATCTAGTTAAGGCCATTGGCATTTGCAAATGTTGTAAATCCTTAAAATCCAATTTTTTTTCCCCCGATCGCTGATGTTTAAGTGTAGCGCAGCGGCGCACAAATGTGCTGCGCTTTAAATAAAAAGAAAAAAGTGAAAAATAGCCACAAATGGGCAATTCAACTAAAAAGCTTGTTCTGCCATGCAGGTGAATGGCAGGCTGAAAACAACATGGCCACTGAGTAGTGGATGCTAAGGGGGGAAAGCTCAGTGCAAGAGATGTAACCAAGCATTAGTAGGCAATCCTATGCAAATGAGGATAAGGATAGTGAATCACAATTTTCCCCGGCATATGAGCCATGTCCCTTGAGTGTAAGTGTAGGAGTAGGGGAGTAGTAGAGTAGAAGATAGGTGACATCATAAGGGGGTATGTCTGAAAGACTGCAAGCTGATTGGAGCACAGTGGCTTGTATTTGCCCTGAGTTGCTCATGATTGCAAGAGGCGTGTCTACAGTTGTCCTAGCTGAAAACAAGAAACCAAAGGTATACGCCGTGGATATATCTGAAATTTCTTGTGTGTGCGCGTGTTTGCACTTGTTTGCGCAGCGCTGCCCCTTGTGGAAATAAAAAAGGAAAAAGGAAGGAAAAGAAGTAGTAGGAAGTTAACCAAGGAGAACTAGCAGAGTTGCCAGGTGAAATATATCAGAATCAGCCAATTACACAGGCAGTAGACTAGCCCAGACCAGCCCAGCCCTTTAAACTCTGCAAACAGCAGTCTACCCTGTTTTTCCCAAGAACTCTGCAACACTGCAGTATACAAAGAGTGAAAACTTAAAAAACTTAAGTCAGACAAAAGGTTAGGAGCTGCTATTGCTATAATAAACCAACATGTGCAAGGTGCTGAGGGTGGTGATGTTGTGAATGCTGCAGAGCAACCCACAGTGAGGAGACGGAGAAGAGTGTACAGACCCAGGGTAACCAACCAGGGGCTACATGAGCTGGAGATAGTGGAGCGCTGTAAAGTGGACAGAGACCTCCTGCAGTAAATTGTTGAGCTGTGCCAGCCACACCTCCCAAACAGAACCAACAGAGGGGAACCCATCCCAGTGGATACCAAGGTATGTGTTGGCCTACAAATACTAGCTACAGGTACCTTCCAGAGACCAACTGGTGATATGATGGGGGTTTCACAGGCATCAGCAGCCAGGATACTGCACCATTTCCTGTATGCCATGTCAGCACATGTTGGTGAGCACGTATATTTCCCCAATTCTAGTGAGGCATTGACCAGCAATATGTGTCTATTCCACTAAATAGCAGAATACCCTGAGGTAGTGGGTGCAATAGACTGCACGCACATATACATCAAAGTACCACCCGGTGAGCGGGGTTGGGTCTACATCAACCTCCATCAACTGCCAGGTCATGTGCGATGCCCAGGGCATAATAATGATTGTGTGTGCTGGCTGCCCTGGAAGCTATCACGATTCCCACATCTGGCATCTGACGCAGCTGTACCAGAGATTTGCCCATGAGGACATCCCTGATGGTCACCTAGTGGTGGATGCTGGATATGCACTGGAGCTGTGGCTGATGACACCCATCAGAAATGCACACACACACGAACAAGAATACCATAATGAGGCACATGCACAAACAAGAAACATTATTGAGCATGTGTTTGGGATGCTCAAGTCACGGTTCCATTGCCTGGACACATCTGGTGGAGCTTTGCAGTACTAACCAACTACATGTACCCAAATTGTCATGGTATGTGCCATGCTACACAATATGATCCTATGAAAACAGCTGCAGCAGGAACAGCATGGGGCAGGGCCAAACAGCCCCCCACCATTGCCAAGGCCTGCACAGGCACAGGGTGACTCGGAGGAGGAACAACCTGAGCCTGCCCCAGTAGGCAGAAGGAGGCGTGCCCAGTATGCCCTGGCCTTGGCAAAGAGGCAACGCTTGGCACATACACTGAATCAGTAGGAATTCTGGAAATGACACCTCTCTCTGACTCGCACATACAATAAAAGGGATGCCTAACTTGACACTATCTGTTTTCAAACATGTATAGGGAGTGTACTATGTGCATCCGACATAGGCAGTCCTGCAGCACCACCTGATGCATGATTGCCCTATTTTAAGCAATATAAAGCAGTGCTAAGCACATTTTACCACTATTTAGCATATTTAAGCACAATTGCCTATGCAGACAGATAACAGCAGGCCAAGCAGTGTGATGTGGGTTGGGTAGGCTATGAAGTCACAAACTAATATATGTGAAATTGAAAGCTAAGATCTGTAGTATAGTAGTATTCCTCAAGCCAGTATGATAGGCAACAGTACAGACTGAAATAGAGTACCTGACATAGCAGTGCAGGCCTAGCAAATGTGTATAAGTGTCAGGTGAACTCCTCATCCTATGTACACCCACATTAATAATCAGGTGTGCCCCCCGGGTAGAAATGTACAAATAATAGCTGCCCCCCTGTATGTAGAAATGTTGATAAGTCTATGCAAAATGACTCGTGGAAGCCCTGCAGGCACAGCGTGCTTCCTGTCGATGTACAACACAAAGGTGGGCCCTGAAGTAAAAACCAACTTAATTATTCACATACATATAGTATATATGTCCATACTGGGCATGCTCACACATTTAAACAAATTTAGCAAATCGCAGTCAGCAACATACTGAAAAGTCATACTGGGCATGTTCACACACTTAAATAAACAAAGCAAATGTCAGACAACAACATACTAAAAGGTCATACTGGGCATGCTCGCACACACAGGCCATGTCTGAGTACAGCAGTGGGCCACACATATCTGGCAGTTGCATATGTTTTACCCCAGGAACCTGTCACTATTCACCAATCCTGCCTTGTGCACACAGTTATATGAAAACAGACACATATAATATTTTGAAACCCTGTCATAATCAAACTATGTATCACAAGTACTTAAGTTGTTCACAGAAAGTGAACAAGCAAAGAAGATCGATAAACCTGCAATCAGTATCATGAATAAACAATGTGCACTCCAAACATTATCCAGTCCATGTTCTGGCAAAATAATCTGTGAAGGAGTCTATAGAGAACCATGACGCATCCTTCCGCTATGTCATAAATAGCAATGTACACTCATACATGTCCTGAGTCAGTGAAAACTGTAAATGACTGACATTGCCAATATCCTGTCAGACAGGCTCATACATACATACCCCCCTCTCACTGACAAAAGGCCCTATCATCATACGTGGAGATTGTAAAAGCACAGATATCACATATAGAATGGGCAAACAGCTCCTTCCAAACCTGAAAACACGACGTCTATGGGATTACATTGTTTCCCTAGTTGTGTCATAAGTGAACTTCAGAACAAACAGACCCTACACCTGAACAGTCTGTTGAGCCTCACCCTCTGTACAGGATAAGAAACTGTTGAATGTGTTACAGCAATGTTTGGCACACTCCACAAGTGTTGGTGCACAACAGACCATGGAAACTATTGTCTTATAAGCCTATTAAGCCTGATCTGCAAGGCCATGGAGTCCATCATGATGGAACTCATAAACAGAGCTATTGGGAGCCTACAAACACCCAACCCTACCAATTTTGGTTTGGTCAGGGGCAGATCATGGTTCCCAAACCTGCCAGACTGTTTTCAAGGCAGTCACCCAGGACATACATCAATGAAATGAGCTACACATATCCCACATAGACCTTGAAAAGCCCTTTCCCAACATCCCAGACAAATGTTGTATCCACAAAATCAACAACCTGTGCATAAATATGTATTTCATCTGATGGATTGACAACTGAGGCACAGATAGATCATACAAGGTAAGAACTGTGGTCTCCTTTTCAAGCTGGTAACAACTGTTGTCACCCATGTGTCAGTCCTGGGACCCTCCTGTCTGGTGTATACTTTTCAGAAATACAGTCAAACACACAAGGGCTATGTTTAACAAAGTTTTTGGATGACTGCAAAAAAGTTGTCATAATCGATGTTTGGGACAACAGAGACATCCTTAAAAAGGGTGTCAGTCAGACAGATGTGCTGTCAAAATTATGGCCTCGAGCTACAGTCATACAAATACCACATAGGTGCCAACACCCTAACTATGGAGGTGATAATAAGGGATCTATGGATACATGTGGATAGTCATCTCTACTTCCAGAAACACATTCACAAAATGGTCAGACAATCATGCTATGTGTTCCCACAAACTGCCAAGGTCCTTGCATGTAGGTCAAAGGAGATTCCCTCTACTCATCAATCATCAGACCCATCAGAGAGTAGCACAACACACTTGTGATGAATCTGACTAGGCACCTGCAGCAGCTGGAAAAAACACTGAAGTACCTCAACAAGAGGATTACTGGCCTCAAACAGTTGCCCCATGCAACAAGACTGAATTTAACTCAATCTGTACTTTGTTGCATACTGTCTACTCAGGAGATCTCTAACCAACAGACAGGTCCATGTCATGGCAACACTCAGATCTGCTCTGAGTTACAGCTCAATGGCACTAAATATACAGACCCAACTGATATTGCCAATATCGTGGCAGATAGGATCAGTGCTAACTTTACCCCCTTCTCACCCATGAAAGAGCACATCTCTATAATGGAAGACTGCAAAGTTGCTGTCATCATGGCTGCACAGGTAAATAACACTCTCCAAAGCCAGTATCACTGCATCCATGGGACCAGATAACATCCCAGGCTGTGTTCTACACAAACTACAGAATGAACAGGCACCACACCGATGTACCATGTTCATTCATAGCCTCACCTCAGGCTTTGTGCCTGCTGAATGGTGCACAGTGAAGATTATCCCACTATACAAGGGTGGAGACACCACAGACCCCAGGAACTAGCGCCCCATTAGCCTGATGAGCCTGCTCTGCAAGGCCATGGAATGTATCATCATACAACTTATAAAAAAAGACATTGGTAAACTCCAAACTCTGGACCACAACCATGTTGGGTTTGTAATATGCAGATCATGTCACCTAAACCTGATAGACGACATTGAAGCAGTCACCAGAACCGTAAACAAGGGTAAGGTGGTTCGCACAGCCTATGCAGATCTTGCCACGGCTTTCAACACCATACCCCACTCAGGAATTATAGATAAACCCACTAACCTAGGTATAAACCGCTATTTCACACGATGGGTTGCCAACTGGCTCACTGACAGAACACACACTGTGAAAGTAACAGACTCCAAGAATGACTTTGGACCACTGACAAGTGCAGTACCACAGTGTTCAGTCCTGGGTCATGTCCTGTTTTGTATCTACAACCCTGAAGTAAACTTTAAAATGGAAGGTCTGTGGCCAATGAAGATTCCAGATGACTGCAAACTAGGAATCAAAATTGTAAATACTAAAGATGTGGACATCCTACAAAAGGGCCTCACTGAGACAGATGGCTGGTATCAAAGCCATGGCCTCAAGCTCAATACCAATAAGTGCATTGTCATCCCCTTTGGTAAAAACTCCGTAGCCATGAACTACAACATAGGCGGTAGTATACTTAACACTGAAAGTGTGATAAGAGACCTTGGGTCACAGGTGGACAGTGGACACACCTGTGATAATCACATCCCCACATTAGTCAGGAAATCCTTCTACGTGGCACACCTCATCACAAAAGGTGTCTCATGCAGAATAGAAGAGGACATTGTTTCCCTCTACTCATCACTCACTAGATCCATAATAGAGTACAGTGTCTCTTTTGCTATGTACCTCACAAGACATCTACAACAACTGGAAAGCCTGCACAAATACCTCACAAAGAGCATTAGTGGCCTGAAATACATGCCATACATAGACCGTCTAAAAATGCTCCAGCTGTACTCTATCGCATATCACCTACTCAGAGGTGATCTCTGCCTAACATACAAAGCTATGTCAAACATAGAGCTGTTGGAAATGCTCCACATAAAACACTCACAATCCTTCTGACCTTCTGATCTTCAGCCCCAAAACCCAGAGTGTAATACAAAAGGAAGGGGTGTATTCATTTACCTTATGGATACCCACACCTTCAGGTTAGTGGCACAGCATGAGGCCTTGTAGACCATGCAAGTGCAACCAACATTGGGCAAAGCTGCTTATCAGATTGTAGCCTGCTACAGATCACCTACCTTGTTTCAGGAACCTCACTCAGTATTCCTGAGAACAGTGGAAAATATAAAGGTCCTATCAAACACCATTATATGAGGAGATTGCAACTACCCAAACATTGAGTGGGAGAATTACTCGTGTGCAATGTCCTTTGCCCAATGTTTACTAGAGTTTAAAAACTGAAATGCCCTGGAACAGCTGGTCACCACCCCCACTAGAGGTGACAACATACTGTACCTGATCATCACCAACATGGGCTACCAGTGTTCCACAACAGACGTAAAACCCTCGCTGGTAATATCAGATCATAAAGTAATCACACTGGACATCCACATCCCGCCCCCCCCCCCCACTCAAGGAAACCACTGTGAAGATATCTTCAAAAGCAAACTGCACACTTCCCAAGACCAAAGTGGAAAGTTCCAAAGCCCCCTTGCTATAGGATAATGCTTTACAATCTGCCAAATTATTTACAAGTGCATTCTATGAGCATCTACAGGGATGCATGGATTGAGACATCCCAAATAAAACCAAGATGCACTCCTCCAAAAATAGGAAACCAATCTGGTGGTTGTCGCACATAAATAAGCTATACAACAGAAGGAGGAAATGAACACATGATAGAGAAAACTTCACAAAAGGAAAGGCATCACTGATCATCATTAGGAAGAAACAATAATCGCTCATAAATGAATCCAAGGCCAGTTTATAAAGACAAATTGCCAAGGAATGTAAGAAAAACAACCACAAAGCCTTTGTTAGCTATACCAAACATTTAGGTGGCAACTCTCAAATATGCTGTCAGCTACTGCAAAATGGCAAAAAGATACACTGAACCAACTTACATTGCCCACATCCTGGGGGACAAGTTCAGTGCAAACCCCCCCATCACCCCCAAAAGGGCCTGTGTCTATCCCAGAAGAATGCAGAGCACCAGATTTCATGGACACGCAGGTAAAAACAGCCCTCTCCAAAGCTAAGAACACAGCATCAATGGGACTGGATGGTGTCCCAGGCTGCGACTTACACCAGCCCCAAAAGGAACTACACCCTCATCTACAGTCACTGTCCAGACTCAACCTTACCACAGGCTATGTACCCAAAGAATGGCATACAGCAACAGTTATCCAGCTCCACAAAGGGGGTGCCACAACAGAACCAGGAAACCATTGCCCTATAGGCCTACTCAGCCTGGTCTGCAAAGCTATGTAGCAAATTATCATGGAATCCATAAACAGAGACATTGGGGACCTTCAGACACTGAACTCTACCCAACTTGGCTTTATTAAAGGTAGATCCTGCCACCTAAACCTAGTTGACTTATTTGAAACAGTTACCAAGGACATAGATGGAGGTGAAAGTAGTCCACACAGCCCACCTGGACCTCACTAAGGCCTTTCAGCACCATTCCCCACTCTGGCATCATGGACAAGCTTACCAGCTTGAACATTAACAGCTATATCACATGATGGGTGGCCAACTGGCTCACAGATCAAACACACATGTTCAGAGTTGCGGGTGCCATGTCCGACTCTAAACCAGTCACAAATGGCATCCCACAGGTATTGGTCCTGGGACCCCACCTGTTCAGTAGATACTGTTCAGAGGTACAGGCAAGCATGGGAGGAGTATGGCTGAACAAGTTTGCAGATGACTGCTAACTGCGGTCCATAATCGACTCTACGGCTGACACAGACATCCTCCTGAAGGGTCTTACAGAGACAGATACCTGGTGTCAAAACAATGCCCTCAAGCAGAATGCCAAAGAATGCATAGTCATCCCCTTTGGATAAAACAAAGTGCACACAAATTACCCATCCCAGTAATGTGTATAGTGCATTGCGTAAATACATACTGCTCTAGTATCATAAAGTAGTTAGTTAGGGGTTTGAATCCTGCACTTGACAACTGTATGAGAGTGTGTGTGTATCGCCTTGTAGAGGAACAACCTTTTGGAGACCACTACAACACCTTAAAAGTGGTATACTTTGTCAAGTCAGACGATGTCACCATCCTACAAATATACCTGTGGAAAGGAGAACTCCCAGTAATGTGTATAGTGTGTCGTGTAAATGCATACTGTTCTAGTATTATAAAGTAGTTAGAGAGGGGTTTAAATCCTGCACTTGACAACTGTATGAGAGTGTGTGTGTTTATCTCCTTGTAGAGGAACAACCTTTTTGGAAACAACTACAACGCCTTAAAAGTGGTGTACTTATCTTTGTCAAGTCAGATGATGTCACCATCTTACAAATATACCTGTGGAAAGGAGAATTCTTAGTAATGTGTATAGCGCATTGTGTAAAGGCATGCTACTCTAGTATCATAAAGTAATTAGGAAGGGGTTTGAATCCTGCACTTGGTGAGTGTGCGTGTGTTTTATGTGTGTGGCACAGTTGGTCAATGTGTTGTGGAGTTTGATTTTAATACTGTATGACATATCACAATGACAACAGTATGTGCATTGCATGTCAGGTAGCTGTGTGGCAAATACATATACACACATGTGACCTCAATTATTTCATAGGTGGGAACCGTGCTTTCTACATGAACACATTTGTTATCTTTGCCAGAGTGTGCTGCCGCTTTCCAGAACTTAGGTCACATCTGTATGCTTGTGACAAGCTCAGCCACTGCAGTGATCCCTGGCCTAGGTCATCCGTGTCACACACACTCATTACGGTCTCTATTGAATAGTGTGAATGAGGGTTTATGCCTGAGGTATATTTCAGACCTGTTCAAACGCAGCAAAGTCTGTCAATGATGGCTATTCATTATAGGTGTACAACAACCTTTGTGGATATGCATGCAGACCCCTTATTGCTTATGTGATTCACCAAGGAATTTTAAAATACCTTTGGAAATGTGATTACCAAAGGAGAGATGTCGTAACACTTGGCTGTATGTACACATTGGTACCTGTTCACCATGTTGGGGGCTACTACCTATGTGATACTGTGGGGATACTATGTTTTGTAAAGGTGGATGACTATGCTTTAGTTGGCTTATAGCATTACAGCATGGGTTTGACAACAGGTATCTGTCTGTATGATACCCTTGCAGAGGATGTGTGTGTCATCTGGAGAATGCATTACAGGCCACAGTATGCATTTCCAGATGTGGACGGACATATCCCTACTGTGTTTGCTTGTACCTAAGAGAGCTATATGCCAAACAGGAGTGGTCCCAGGACTGGATGCAGGTGAACATCCTACATCTGTGTGTCAGTTGTCAAGACATCATCTAACGATTGTTTATGGTCAGGCTGTTGAGGTTATGTATACTACCAGAACGCAAACCAGTGACAGATAGTAACAGTATAACCCACAGCACAGTGTCAAACCATGTCATACACACATGTGTACCCAAGTTCCAAAATGTGTGTAGTACTATGCATACTGGCCACCAATAGAAACTATGGAGTGTTAACATTGTGTACTACAGGGCATGTAACCCTGCCCACGTGTCCACTATGCATGTACATGCAGACAGTGCACCTCCACCATGTTCACAAATGTACACCTGCAAACCTGTGCTGCACACATCCTACATGTGTTGTCCACTCTCTAACACATGCTGCCAATACTACACACATCAACCAAGTGGCACGTGGGCGGACATTACACTATTAGAATTAACACTGGTGTAAACAATACTACATTGACAATCATAGCTTTAATGCATCATGCCTGCTCAGGTACACCTTTAAGGATATCATCACACTTTACTGCTGACAACATGCTAACATTGCTACACTGCTATAAAGTCACCCTGTGCATCAGCACCATGTTAGCCTGTTCCTGCATCAATGTTACAGATGACAGGAGGTGGCACAGGTTTCATCATATGCACAGGGTGTGTTGCTGGTTTGCCAGAGGCCTACATTGAGCCATACAATCAATGTGTGTGTGTGTGTGTGTGTGTGTGTGTGTGTGTGTGTGTGTGTGTGTGTGTGTGTGTGTGTGAGGGCCAAGAGTACTGGTATGGGCCAATGTTGATGTAATGTGTCCGGGTATTTGTTAGCCCTAGGTGTCTGGTTTATGCATGTGTGTGTCTGTATGCACACAGTTCCACCACATGGTTGCCATATATGGGGATGTGTGGGACAGCCACAGACTGTACCTGCCAGGCTTCAGAGATCACCGTCCCTGGCCACGGATACAGTACCTGTGCCTGGCAGGGGTGCTACTGACAGTATCAAGTACTAATCCAGACTGGGTACTATCCTCAGAGGTAGACATATGTACACTGGACCCAGGTCCCTGCTGGGACAGGCCAGAGCCACGTGTACGTGGTCTTCTAGGATGGTCTATGGACAGCCCACCCCCAACATTGCTGGGGCTGGTACTGGCACTATGGGAGCGGCTGTGACTTGAGGGACATCTGCAGCGACTGCCAGCTGCTGATGTTGCTGGCATACGTCCACATCGATGTCTCAACTGTACCGTACTGTCCTGACACATGGACATTACATTGCGGAGGACATCTAATGTCTCACCCCAACATCTATCAGTGACCTCAGTGTAATTATGGATGGTACCTGCTAGGTCACAGATACTGCCATTTAAAGTGGTGTTATGTGCCCTCTGTGCCCTTAGTCCCTGTCTGGTGTACCGTTCCATACGTGCCTGTGCCTCCATTTCAGCCTGGAACATGCGTGAGGTTGTAAGACCTGTGGCATGTCTGCCAGGTGCATGATGACTAGCAGTGCTCTGACGAGAATCCCTGGACATCTGCCTATGTGGTACAGTTCCAGACCTCTGGGTGTGGCTGCTGTGTCTGGAGGCATGTGCCATAGATACCACACTGTTCTGGCCATTGTCGACTGTACACTGTCCCTCAGCTAAGGGCATTGGCGATGATGGATGTATTGGCAGTATGACTGTGTGCATAGATGGGGTGGACACCTGTCTACTGTCGATTGGTGGCCCAACAACAGACCCTGGCAAACATGCCTGTGCCTCAACACACCTATCCTCATTATCACTATTTGTGTCAGTGACATCAGGTTCCCTGCTGCAGTGAACCAGCCCAACCTCAGCACCTGTGAAAGAAAGACAGGAAACGCACTTTATGACCTGTACATGATGTCAGAATACATGCACACATGCACACATGAACAAATGCACACATGAACACATGCACACATGCACACATGCACACATGAACAAATGCACACATGAACAAATGCACAAATGCACACGAACACATGCACACATGAACAAATGCACACATGCACACATGCACACATGAACAAAAACAAATGCACACAAGAACACATGCACACATGCACACGAATACACTCCTCACTAAAGCAGACACACACACACACACACACACACACACACACACACCACCAGCAATCCAGAACATACTCAGTAGCGGTTGATGGTGGGGTACAGTATCACAAGGCAAACAGTCATATCACACGTGTCAGCATGCAGGACGTGTGTTGCTCAACAGCATGCAGTGCGAGTGTAGACAGTCCTTGCTAATAACAGTATACATGGCTTTGATGCATGTGTGTTGTTGCTCAGTGATTGGCCTCACCCTGGAACGCAATGTGTACATGGACACAACATTGCTGTGCAAGTATTACAAGCTCTTCAATGTGCTGTGCACCATCAGTCACAGGTATACATACCATGGCTGGATGTTTATCTTTGTGTCACATAGGTATCCAGTACTGATTAGAGCGTCTGTGTCTTTAGCAGTTAATTGTGGACACAGGTTTAGCTCATGCATACTATGTACACACACAGGATGAGTGGTGCATGTATACCTGATGGAATACCATTGCTCAACATAGCCATTGTACAGTAGTTATGGTGAGTGTAGAACAAATTGTGGAAATGCCAGTGCCAGCCGTGACATGGCATGCTATGACACAACTGCAACAGTAAACATCACACATACCCAATGTGTGTCATGTGACCTATACACTCAATAGTATTACAAGACATATATGTGTCACTTTGTGCAAATGGTGATTGCTATGCATATTGTGTATAGGTGCATATGTTTGCACACACACAACATTGAGGTGTATAGCAATGAATGCTATGTGTAGTACTGTGGTTACTGTAACTGGATGGGGTGTAGTACCATGAGCCATCATCATACAGCAGCATGTGGTCACTCAAGGCTACTAATGTGTGCCAGACCAGCACCTATCATGCTGTACCTGAACCGCATTACCATGGCTACATTCACCATTTCACAGCCATTTGTTACATGGGTTTGTATGGTGCCCAATAGGGAGCATTGCCTAACATGAATGTGTTGTGTGTTGAAGAGTGTCGCACCACCCCATGATAGGCCTCTACCCCTCAGGTATATTATGTGTGCTGTGTGGATGACATTTGGGATACTGGAGTGTGACCTTACAGTGGGTTTCTGAATATGCCATGTGTAGCATATTAACATGTACTGCGTATGACAAAGTTGTGCATGTTGTGTGCATGTGTATCAACTCTGCCTATCCAATGTCCACTACAGTGTAGCCACAATTGTTTGGGATGCTGTGTGTATTGCATGTGTTTGAAGCAGCTACTCACGTTACTGAGATGTGCATAGTCTCACAGCAAACATGCACAGCATGCATTATGCGTAGGTGTATTACATGTGTACATGGCCTACACCTCACCTATGACATGCACATATTATTTGCAATATTAAATGTAGAACACACTCACCAGCATGGGTCTGTTGCCTTGCTGTCACACCAGAGGGACCTACAAGGATATGAGACAGTTTGTCAGTGGCAACAACTGTGGCATTGCTACTGTGGGTTTGCAATATTACAGTAGTCCAACAGTTGACAGTCATAGGCCTACAGATCATGTTCCACGTTATCAGTATTGCACTACACCAGGCTCCACATCTTCTAACGCCACAGTACACATCTCACATATGCATGATCTACCAATAGAGATAACAGTAGTCTACAGATATGCCATGTTACCTGCACGTTCCATGTGAACTTGCTGGGGGGCTCCGGCCTCCATGATGTCTGCTGTTGCTGTTGTTGGCCAGGAGCCACCAGGCTCAGAAGCAGCTTCTCCACATTGGTGAGGGGGGGGTGGGTGGTAACCCCACCACCTGTGACAAGCTGTTGCCTACGGACATCAGACGCATGCTGCCGGACATGTCTAAGTAAATTACTGCAGTGATGGTGTACCTGCTCATATATCCGGTTATGCATGCCTATGTCATTTACCCTACGGACAACATCTTGCCAGAGTGCAGTCCGCTCATGCTGGTCCTGGCTGGTTCTTGAGAATAGCAGGGTGTAGTTTTGCGCCAGAATGGACGTTAGGATTTCATCCTCTGCTGGACTATAGGATGGGTTGCGATGGTGGGCCATGACCCTGGAAGACAATGAAACAATATGTGTAAGCAAGTCATGTGGCACACTTAACATTCTACAGTACAGATATCAGTGAACTGCCATAAATAGCAACCTATTGTCTGTCAGAGGATACACACTTTCAATACCACATATCAGTGCTTAACCCACAACTGCCTGACAATGCCTGGCATGCTCTATATATTAAACCATTTTTTGCACAGCAACAAAGAGAAACCACTATGTAAGACTATGCAACAGTACATGGCACACTGTATGTGACACAATGCACCACCTAGCCATAGGAGGTATATATCAAGCTAATGCATAAAGAAATATGTCATCCATTGCAATGATTGTAAAGTCCAGTTACAGTATTGCCAGTATACCACACTAGTTGTTGATGGCAACCCCTGCCTAAAATATGTGCACATTCGTGAATATAGGTGGCATACTGCTGTACTAGACTATACATGTTGTTAGTTACGCACTTATATCTTGTAACACACATGACTGAGGGCATGTTTCAGGCATACCCACACACACATCAGACATACATATGGGACACAGAGGTATGGCAACCCAGATGAGCTTTACATGTGTACCATACAGTACTGTGTGCCAGTACTTACAAACCCTTATGCCTGAGGTATGTAATCTGTGAGGACTACAGGGAACACACAATACAGTGTTTCCAAGGAATGTGGACATACACCATACTGTGCTGTTTAGGCCCAGCTTCAGGTAGTACTACAGTTCATACAGGATTTGGATTCACTAGCAGTACCAATCAATGAGCATACATGTACTGCTTTAGCCTCCAATGGCACACCCCAGTTAACACCAAAGGACTACGTCAGACCGTATGCCATACTGCTTTTTCTGGCTAGCAATAGCATACACATCTTTTGCTGGGATCAGAGCTAGGACACATAATACCATGACAGAAACAGTTTCCCACTAAGCTATCCCATATATACACAACTGTGACATATTCACCAACACATTCACCATCACACTCAGTCAACCTTACATAGCAATTATTGCAGCAAGTAAATGTGGGTGTGTATTGGTTCATAGATAGGTAATAGGCTATTAGCCCTAGGGCCGATAGGAGCCTAGCCAGATGGTACCCTGGACTTTGACACCCATGTAATTTAATTTCATGTGCCCCTGTCAAGCAGAGCCACAGAGGTGATTCCTGGGGTGTATTCCCTATCTCCTATCCAATCATTAAGACTATTCATAAGTGCTACTGAGGAGCTTTGTTTGCTACTGATAGGTAGTTTGTTCCAGAGTATGGGATGTCTCTGAGATAGGAATCTATCCCTCCAGCATGTTCTGTTTATTGAGGTGACAAGGTTTAGGTCCCTAGAGAATGTAGTTTGTAGGGATTGTGATCTGTTTACGTGGAGCATGTCCAACAGCTCTGGGTTTGACATAGCTTTGTATGTTAGGCAGAGGTCACCTCTGGGTTGGCGGTATGCAACACAGTCTAGCTGTGGTTTTGTGAGACAGTCTGCATAGGGCGTCTGTTTGAGGCCAGTAATACTCTTTGTGAGGTATGTCTGTGGCCTTTCCATTAGCTGTAGATGCCTTGTGAGGTTCATACCAGAAGGGGCATTGTACTCTATAATGGGTTTTGTGAGTGATGAGTAGAGGGGAACACTGACCTCTTTTTCCCTGGATGACACACCTTTTGTGATGAGGTGTGCCACATAGACAGATTACATGACTAGTGTGGCACTGTGATTATCAAAGGGGAGACTACTGTTCACCTTTGTCCCATGGTCTCTTATCACACTTTCGGTGTTAGGTCAACTACCACCTATGTGGTAGTTCATGGGTACAGAGTTCTTAGAAAAAGGGATGCCAATGCATTTTCGACATTGAGCTTGAGGCCATGGCTTTGTCACCAGGCATCTGTCGCAGTAAATATGACTCTTTCTCTCTCTCTCTCACTATAAATATATATATATATATATATATATATATATATATATATATATATATATATATATATATATATATATATATATATATATATATATATATATATATATATATATATATATATATATATATATATATATATATATATATATATATATATACATATGTGTATATATATATATATATATATATATATATATATATATACATATATGTATATGTATATATATATATATATATATATATATATATATATATATATATATATATATATATACACACATACATATAAGCATCCATTGGTGTACATATAGATATACATATAGGCACATATGCAGTCCACCTTTCATGGTGGGAATATCAATTATGCGAAGGATGTGAGGTATACAGTTATGTAATGATATTGCACAGTCTTGTGCAAAATGCATTGAAGGTGTTCTCAGCTCATGTGGCTTTAGCAGGCCTCACTGGCTGCAACACTGCAAACCTAACAAATCACACCCACAGCGTTTAACCACAACATGTCATATACCAGCACTGTATGCTGTCTTGTTTGCCAAACACTACTACCTACATACAAATATACACATAACAACCTTCACCAACATATATATGACCTCCCTTCACAAACAGTTGCGGTATGTCCCTTGCTCTATGCACATGTACAGATGCTAATATATCTGATACAGATATATCTCTCCGTATGTGTGTGCCATACACACACAAGGTCTACACTGTTGTAAGTCCCTGGACCTCACGGCTGACCTATTGGGCCTTGCTGCAACATGAACAGGTGTCACATGTGAGCACACAGTGATATTAGAGGGTGTATATATAGCTGCAAATGCTAGATTAGCATACTAGCCTGGTACAGCAGTTGCCAATGCTAAGCTACATGTTAATATGACTATCATGCATGTGTTACTCTGTCACGTCTATGTTTATATAGTTGTATGCGCTACTCCCCCAAGTTGTATGCGCTACTCCCCCAAACAGCCATTGTCCACACTACTGTACAGAACACAGATAACATGGATCAGATGTTTGATATTAAATGCTGAGCTACATATGTCACAGTTATGTCCCACTGCACACAGCTACACACTGATTTGTCCATGGCAGTAGTTATGCAGTGCATCTGTGCAAAGATACATATTGCTGCCACATATGGATGTTTCAAAGTATGTAAAGTACTCTTCAAATACATCTACTACATGCCAGTAAATACATATCTGTTACATACCTTTCCTTTGTATGTGTTGGTAGTATTACGTTCCGTGTTTTTTTTTTTTTTTGGTTGATGTGGGTTGGTGTGTGTCTCTCTCTGTCTCTCTCTCTCTCTCTCTCTCTCTCTCTCTCAATCTCTGCAATGGAATGATTGCATGTGTGGCTAGCAAGTACAGCCTGCTTTTATAGGTATCTGCACATGTGCATGTGATGGCCTCTGCACCAATTGGCGGCCACCATTTGGTAATTGCATGCAGCCTGCTTTGTGGTAATTGCAGTACTCACTGTCATAGCAACCCAATGGTATAAATTGCTATGTCAGGTAGGCATAGCCCTTTCAGCTTTCCAAAGTGGGGCCCATGCTTGTTTGCTGTGGACACCGTTGTGTAAGTCAGAAGGTTGGTATTGTTCTTATTTCTGAAGCTAGGGGAGTAGCCAGTGATTTAAATGTTGTACTCAGACCTGAATGTTGCCACTTCCAGTACACAGTTGTCAGTGCAGAATTGTACTCACCCCTACAAATGCTAACACAAGATACATGGGAGTATGTATTTTCTTTTCTACTTATACAAGTAACTGCAATACAAAAGTAGTTATTGAGATGTATTCATTTGACACATGAACTGTTTGTGAACTGCTATACTGTGAATATTAATGTACTCACTTCTGCACAGTCTGTGCTTTTTTACTGTTGACATTAGCACAGGATGCTCAAGAAAATTGGACAATTCCAGTACTGATTATGCCTACCTACATCCTTGGTAGACCCTGAAGACACACATATATTGTACATTTGGGTGGGGATGCAGACATACAGGGAGCATTATGTATTATTGTGTGAATGTTATCTTGCTGGACTTAAATGGTTGCTGTGTACCTGTTAGTTTAGCAAGGCAAGTAGTCTGTCTGCATAACTCCCAACTGTGGACCTATCCAGATGGTAGCCAGACGTTAGGCTGTTATTCTCTGTCTGTGCAATGCACAGGTCTTTTCAGCACTGGTACAATGGCATTGTTATAGTCGTTTGCTACCAGTACATGACTACATCATTTGCTATTTCAGTGTTGTACTCCTACATAAGGGTATGCTTGTGGAACTCCTTCCAAAGCTATTTGCACAGTGTGTAACAGCAGAAAAGCTGATATGCCTGTGTGTTTCTGCCTTGGCCAGGCCTCTGAAATACTCAGGTACATATTTGAACAGAGTGAGGTAAAGGTAGGTAAAAGTGAGGTACACCTTCAAAATATTAGAGACAGTAAGTGGATACTTTGGGAGAACCAGTGCATATGGATTACTACACCTTTTCTGATGTACAAACAGTGTCTAACTCCTACATATTGTCATTATTCATTAGGTATAATACCCCACCTTTCTGCCTAACATCAGTACTTTTCAGGGGATTCATGGGTACACAGCTAACATATGTTTCAAAATCAGGGACATCCCTGATATGTAGTCACAGTTGGGATGTATGTCCTCTGCCCTAGTCAGATATGCCAGTGTCTGTCCTGCTATGATACTGTGTGGGGGTTGTAAAGTGCTGCTATAACATCATTTACTGCTAGAATGGCGGGTTCTCTTATCACAGTCATGTAATGCAATTCCTCAACAACTGCTGGTAAAGTTCCACAGAACAGGTTTTGTGTTATGGCATTTCTATTTTTCCTTTACATTCACTCATTCTGATGCATGATATATTTATTTCAGCAACAGCCTGCTGTATATCTACTGTGGCTTAGTGGTACTTCATGCAGTCTAGTGTGTCCAAGGTCCTGGATACGAGACTGACAGAGATGTTTTATTTTGCTGCTGAGCAGAACAAGGGCCTCACATGCAGGGTGACTAAGGCACTTTTAAGTAGTTGTAAGTGGGTTTGCGTGGGTTTGCGCGGGTTTGCGCAGGTTTGCGCGAAGCTTAGCAATGCTTAGCTAAGCGTACACAAGCACACACTCACGCAAACCCGCTAACTACTGCTTAAAAGTGCTTACTCCCGCTAACCCTCGCGTTCATTTCTTTGAAAGAAAAGAAAATGGGGAGATAGGACAGTGGTGAAAAAGGGGCACAAAGAGGGAAAGACAGTAGGGAAAACAGCTCGGGATGTGCAGCACGGGTGTAGGGAAGGACCATAGCTGCCCATTTCTTTTACAGCAACAGCTGTGTATATGCAATAATTTTGGAGGGAAATATGAAGCCTTCCACCCCTGAGAGAGGGGTGAGGACAACAAAGTATGTTGTACTGCCAATTAAATTGCATTTTATATTTCCAGCAGACATGTGTGTAAAATGGGCAGCTATGTATGGGGCGTAATTTTTTTTTTGGAGCAGATTGTCCTTTTTTTTCTTTTTCCGGGTGAGAGTGGAATGTGGGGTAGGGGATGTAGCTATATTTGGGGAGGTAGGTTGAGGAGGTAAACAGATAGGACAAACAAGATGCATACAGGGGTGGAATATCACATGTGGGGGGTGAACAACATTGACAGGGAAGGATGTTTGGAAACCACAAGCAAATGAGCCCACAGATGGCAACAGTGGAACTGAGATCCCCACCCATGGGCAATCACCACTCCACCTTCACAGCCCAGAGGGTGGTTGTGCTGGGGGCTGCATAGGAGGGGCAGGCAAATCCCGTGAGTTGCGCCACTCGTGCCTCAAGCTGGCACAGAGGATCAGTGACAGAACGCTGGATCTCCCTACACACCACAGCCCGGACCATTCGGAGGATGAGAGGAGGCCCTGTTCCGCCCACACTTGCACAGGGGGGACAAGCCCCATCCCCTGCAGTGCTTCCACCTGAAGGTGGCACAGGCCGAACAGAGGAGGAGGTCCTGGGCTGGGCACCAGACCTGCTGCTGCCAAGTGCCATCGCCAGCTGAGGTGGGACAGGTGGGTCCCATGCGTTCTATGTTTAGGAGGATTTAAAGACAATATGGGTTGGTAACAGCCAACAGCATTCCAAATTAGTTGTAACAGCATGCAGTAGTATTCCCATTAACCCAACACACCAGAGTTCCAACAGTTGAACAGCAAGCATAACAAATGCATATATAGAACAACAGTGGACATTCCAACAGCATGCAGGATTAATTGGTGGCAACAGGCCACCAAGACTGTGGTATTTGAACAGGGCACATGCATCAAAGTAAATGCAGATATTTATAAACCAATAGGACATATGTCCCAACAAATGTTTTCAGATTAGACATACTCATTGAGGTGTGGAATTGCATTGTTTATGCACATACAGTAGGGTGTAAAAAGATACCGCCATTAACAACTTATATATACTTATAGTTTACACTACATTCCTATTGACTGCAGGTATATATCCCCTACATGTATTATTACACTAGGCAATGTCCGTTAAATTGTGAAATGGATTTTGCTAGTTCTTTATATACCTGACCTGTATCTGACATACAAACTGTCCAGGATGCAGATGTTACTGCTATGTATTTATATATTATATTTATATTTATATATCTACATATCTAGATGTGTTCAGGTGACATTATCAGTTATGTTTTAACAGCCCCCTACATGTCTAGCAGCACACTGACATTTCTGGGGAACACAATAACAAGCTACTCATGTGCCAGATTAACCTGTACATGCCGGACGTGAACCAACAGTTGAGGACTGTATATATGCTTAACAGCTACTGGCACTCCCTTCATCCACTTTATATGGCCCTACCCAAGTGTGGGTTGATAGTGCTTAATGCAACAGTAGTATTTCTATAATGCAAGAGTACAACAACATATCAAAGAAAGAGACATGGACACACTCCAGTTATTATACCTTTATTGATTACATACCACACTTTTCTAGAGGATGTCTCATTTATTTGATATAACAGTGCATGCAGAAGACTTATTCAAGATGTATTATACCTTTATTAATGGGTTGCAACACTCTTTTTCAGGCTCTCTCACTTATTTTATATAACAATACATGCTGAATAATTACTAACCTTCCTGGTGGCACAGCCTTAGCAGTCTATCTGCATAGGCTTGCTGATTCGCAGCAAGGACACCTGCAGCTGTGGAGTAAATTAAGTGATATTGAGACATACCTATCCATAATATAGACTACCATAGCAATTCTTACATACTTCATTCCATGGCTACCTACTCAGTAGTGGGGCATTTTCCATCCCACGGGCCTCCTGTATCCACTGGTTCAGTCAGTCCTCCTTGCCTCTCTTCAGGTCTGAGTAGTGGTGCCTGACCTGCTCACCAGTGCGACAGATGCCTGTGGCACTGGTGAGATCATGAGCTAGACAGTTCCAGGCTTCCGCTTTGTATTGGGTGCCTTGGAACTGGCCCTGCAGGAGTCTATCCTCATGATTATGGACGAGGAGCCAAACCATTACTTTTGGCTCCTCAGTGCCCCAACGTTGCACTCAAAATTGACAGCCCTCTCCAACACCAGCCATGCTGACTGCAGATGGGAGCTACAACCAGTTATGGCAAGTATTCCCACCTATGGAGCTTAAATATGCCTCATTTCCCGCACTTATCTGTGATTGGCCGGTTTTGAAGAAACTCAGCTGAAAGCACACCTGCTTAGCAATGGGTAAACTTCTATTGATATGTATGTGTGTGTTGAAAGTGCATGCATATGAAAAGCTGTCATGGCTTAGTGGTTCAGTACTGTAATTATGGTGCACAGTATCCTGGGTTTAAGGCCTGTCATTGCTTTTTATTTTACTACTGGCCAGACCGGTTAGGAGGTGTGGCTGTGTTTTACCAACTTTGCTCAGCTTTGCCTGACGTTGGTCTACATTGCTCTACATTGCCTGACGTTGCTCTACATTGCCCACTGTTGCCTGATGTTGCACTGCTTAGCGCGGTACACAGCTACGCACAAACACCTTCTGTTTGCGCTCGTTTGCATGGTGCGCAGCTCCGCGCAAAGCTATTGCGCTAGTTAAAGCAGTGCTTAGCTACGAGCAATTATATTTGAATATGCTTAATACTGGTAAACTTTGCTTAGCAGTGCTTCACATTGCTTAAGATATGTTACCTATGCATCCATCAGTATGCACAACCATTTCACTTTCTTAGATATATATATATCTCTATATCTCTCTCTCTCTCTCTCTCTCTCTCTATATATATATATATATATATATATATGTATAAATATATATATTTATTCACCACTACATAGGCCATTTCAATGCTTTTTACTGAAATTTAAATGATAAATGTCAGGGATTATTTTTATATGCAGATTTCCAACAGAAAATAGAAAGGGGAGTGGTGGGACTCGAACCGGGAATGCCTCCTCTTTGTGCAAAGACTCTACCACTACGCTATCGCTATTTTGCTTAATTTGCATATAAGTTTCTTATTATACTCTTCGATGTCTAAACTGCTAACTGTAGCTAAGCAATGGGCAAACCTACGCAAACATGCACAAATACGGGCAGCTATATCGTGAATAATAAAAAAAAACATAAAGTTTTACATTTTATAATTGTGCAGGGGTTCAGAATGTGGGGGAGTGTAGTGTTGGGTATGTACACATTTGAGCAGACTCGCTCATGTCAGTTGACATTTTCCTATTGTGAGACTTGCAGGGGCATGGATATTTGGACTGCTCAGCAGTCTGACACGCCCCCTACACTCATGCATGTTCCGTGTTAGCCTTAGAGTTGAGGCAGCGCACCCTCATTAATATGCGTGACGTGATGCCGTCTTACTCTTACACTGGCATTTCCGTGTAAGACTCCTCTACTCTTACACGGAGGATTCGTGAATCCTGGGGACTAATTTTAATCTTTAATTTTCTTATTACTATTTTTCTGAATACTTGTGCATTTCTACTTTCAGCTTGCAGTATATTGCCATCTGTAACAATGGTAATACATAGAATATTAGTGGTGTTAATCACTGCAATCTTATGTCATGGTGTGCAGCTTTCTTTCCACATTTCTATGAGGTTTTTAGCAGTACCATTACAGGAACAAAATGCATGAGGTTAAAAAGTGTACTAAGTGTACACTTTTTTTACTTTGTTTAGTGACTTATTTCACTTCAACTTAAGCACTGACATATATGTGTGAAAGACAAATTGTAAATAAAAAGATGTCACACTTGAATCACAGTAGGTCAAGACTGAATGTGTCATATGCACCTTCTAAGGATAGGGTAATAGGGTAAGTGATGGTGCAATTGATTTTGAAGAGGGGCTGTCATGAGAGCTGAATGGTTAGTTGGTCTGATGTTGTAACCTACTTGATGCAGGTGATCCTGCAGACACTACTCTCACAGTATTGTGTGACCAGGCTTGGGACCTCTAATGAGAGGTTCTGCTAGGTGTAGATGGACACTGATGTGGCTTGCATGAAATCTGCTGTTCTTGTTCCACCCTACTAATTACATTTTTTAAGAAGCACTTGTTGTCTCATGTAATCTTCACCTACATGTCCAGACAATACCCTGTCATCTTCCCTTTGCAAGGCTGACTCCTGCTTAAGTCTGGTAAGTCCAAACTAGTGTATGAATGCAGGTGGCTATTGATGCTTGGTGTGTCACCACACTATGTTTTACTGTGATCATGGCATTATCCTTACTCTGTGTCATTTCCATGTTACAAATCCTCATGTGCACTGTGAAGGACTCTGACCCTTTCCAGCTGACTCACTGTGGCAGTGTGTTGAGCTTTAACAATGTCACTGCACATATGCTACTGGCTAACCAATGCTTTCATGTCTCATGGGATAGTTGTGATAAATTCCTATACTTGACACCCCTTTGTAAAGGTGTCACTATGGACTCTGTTATGTCTGACTTTCTGCCATCATCCCGACAGTGTTTGTCTGAGTTTGAAGATAATGGCATAAAGGTGCAGAGGTCTTTTTCCTGTACAAGCTGGAGTGTAATGTCAGCATGTGCTTGACTTTGTGATGCACTGTCACTTCCTGCAGAGTTACTAACAGGGTTCCTATCACATAATCAAACGTCTACAAGTTCGAACCTCATATGGTCGAGACAATAAGTTTGAATTTGTAAAAGTTTGAGCGTTTGAATGGAAATCTTCATAAGCGAAGGTTTCCATTTTGTTCAATGGGGTGCAATCTCAGAGTTGGTATATTTAAGTAGCAGGGGGTGTGGTGGTGCAGGTGGGCTTGCCCCCTGCTTAAAACAGTTTATTTTGTTTTCCGTTGTTTTTTTTTGTTTTTTTTATCCGTAGTCAAAGTTTTGTTGTAACTTCGAATATAATGGTTCGAACATTACATGTTCCAAGTTATAAGACTTTGACTATATGATATAGACCCTTACTAACATGTTGTGGGGTGTAAATTCTGGAATTAAAATTGAGGATTGCTTGCTACTTTCCTCAGGCTGCCTCATAAATGTAACTATGTTATTATCCTCATTATCATCAACAGCCATTCTGCTGCTGATATGGTCCAAATGTATTGGTACAGCGAAACTGTTTGTTTGTGTTGTTGACCCTGTAAGAAAGGAATTGAATGCATTACTAGTAAAGAAGCACCACACACTACAGAATGCTGAGTAAGGAGGTATGGGGGATACTTACCGTGCACACTGCCTTCATTGTCATTAGATGTAGATGTGGCGGTTTCACTTGTTAATAGTCATGTGTTAAATGCAATCATTCCATGTCAGCATTTAATTCTCTATATGTCACTGTTAACATATGTCACTGTTTTTAAACCAACCTTCCTGAGCAGATGTGTGGCCAGATTGGTAACAGACAGTTTCCACACCAACTCTGATTATTCCAATTCCATCATCTTCTTAGCCACAGTAATCCCCATCAGTTGACAGGATGTATTCATTCTCTGGTGTTAAAGCACTAAATGTAGGAGCCCTCCCCCAATACTGGAACAACAATTGCATTCTGCCTTGACTTGCCTTTGTTCTGATACATCATACCAGATCAATTGCATTTTCTTGAATTGTATTAATGTATAGTTCTTCCACCAAAAATATTAATATCCATAACCATTTGATTCCAGGCCTTTGCCCTTCCAGCTTGTTTTGGCCCTCTTTGTTTTCCAAAAAGATGTTTGTTGTACATTCTAAGCACTGCCATGATGATGCTCTTCTGCTCATGACTAAAATGATAATTTTTCTGCCCTGAATCCCAGGTTTTCCATTATTACTGCTCCTAAAATAATATCTCAGTCATACACAAAAAAAACTTTTGATGTAATCATCAAATATTACTGCAATGAAAGTATTCCTGATATCTTCACACACAAAAAAAGAGGTCAAGAGACATAAAACCTATAATTATATAGGGTCTATATTACATGATTGAATGCTTAGGTGATCGAACACCTAAACATAGACCATGTAATATTGAACTACAAAACAGCGAACGCCGCTGAGAAACATTACCGTTGGCCACAAAATAAATAATTAACTTTATAGCCAACTAAGTTGGGAGCTTTACCCCACCCCGATGTGGGGGGCTGTGCCCCCCACACCCCCTAACTAAATATAACAACTCCGAGATCCACAGTGGAGAAAATGGCAAAATCCAGTGAACAGCCAAGGGCAATCTTTCCCTGCGTTAAATTAGCCGTTCACTGTTTTTTGCTTTCGATATTACGTGGTCAATGTTTAGGTGTTAATCACCTAAGCATTCGATCATGTAATATAGACACATTATATATTATGTGTAGACTTTCAATATAGCCAAGTAATGTTTGCATCATTATGAACTCATTCACAATAGCAGTTTTCATTTTTTCATTTAACGGTGACACTCAGAAATCTCCCAGTAAAGATACATGTGATGTGCCAACAAAACATGTTTGACACTTTAGTACTTCATGATTAAATTACTGCATTTAAACCATGCAGGCATAATCACTAAATGAGAGCAAACTAAACTTCTCCTTCTCATTGTTCAGTATGGATTTCCACTGCTACTGTATGAATTTCCATTTAGAAAAGACAGTTTTACAGTATTCACATAAGTCATCCAACCTGACCATCATTTCAGTAAGGCAAGCGTTTCATTAAGTAAATCCAGCAATCTAACATAAATATGAAACTGTTTGATATCACTTTGCAATATTTCTAATATTTATAGCTAACTTTAAAAGTATGTGGTTTTCTAAGCCATGTACTATGTAACTCACATAATCACAACTTACGTTGGCTTTGTTAAAATTAATTACGTAAATTCAGGGTCATTTAAACATCTTGCATGCAAATTAGATCCTTTTATGCTTATGTCTGTGAATCACAGTAATATATGAAAATGCAAGGCAACCTATCCATGTACCTAGGCCTCAGGTAATCATGAATGTGTTGGGGATAGTGGTGGCGTTTTCAGAAGTCCCCAACAATCCCTAGAAGTCTGCACAGAAGCACAAATAACCCTGGTTATTCTCTAAAGTAATGATATTTAGAAATGGGAAAATGGAGAGATTTGCATATCAGTTTGCACATCCATGAAACATAATCCCTGCCCATCCAACATCATCTAGCATACCTTATCACCTCAAATTAGTCAACATTTACTAAAAATTGATAATGGCACACAGAGTAGGATTTAATTTAGCAAAAATAAATAAACAAAAGCAAAACAAAAGCATTAATACTGCTGCTGCACTCCAAAATGAATACATTAAGAAGTTATTTCTTCCTGATATTTAGATGTAATACCTCAAAATATAGCAACAGCAAGGCACACAAGCATTAACAATTGTAAGTAAGAGAAAAACTGATGATTTTATCCACCATACAAATAAATGTGAATGCATTCCTTAAAAAAAACATTTAGGTGACAAAGCATTTTTGGTAAAATCAAACTTGCCAATAATAATGGTACTCATTCTAATGCCAGTGCTTGTTAACTGGGTTTGGTTAGGGTGATGTCACACCCCAGAGGGAGTGGTTCTAAAGCTATGACCACAGCCCTGCTCATACTTTCTTTATTCTGATACTGACCCTTCTAATGATGTCAGTATATGTGAAGACACAAGGCAGTGCTTCAAGTGGTTTGGAAAGGAGACCAAAATTATGCTCTGACTTCTTAGAGATTTTTACCTGGATACGATCGTATCCTACTTAAGGAGTTCAGACTGGAAAAGATTGACATCTGGCAGGAGTTGGTTGAGCACCTGACAGGGATCACCCATTCTAGACCCCACTGCTGACACAGGTATGATGTCCTGCAGAAATATTGGCCTGACCAGCTGTGTGAGTTGGTAGACCAGATGATGTTAAGAAGGCCAGAGTTCGATTATAAGGATTTTTTTAAATCATATCAAACATAAGTTTAAAAAATAAACTATAAAAATGTTGCATAAATTAAAATATATGCTAGATTAAATGTATGTATAACTGTAAATATATATCTATATGCAGTTATAATGCATAAAATAGCACTGTACTTACATATTATTGCAACCACATTTGCAAAGTGGCATAATTCTTTCTGTTTTTCTGGGAATACTTTTCTTAACCTTAAAAGGGGTGTGTAAACAAATAGGTATTACTGTGTCACACTAGGTATGAGGCAGAAAGAGCAATAACGGTGACATGTTGTAGTCCTGGGTGCCGTTCTTTGCTCTGAAAAGTGCACGGGTGTTAAACGTTCTCCCACTTCACACAGATAGTACTCACTCTGAACTTGTTTACTCCCAACATCCACTTACACTAGTAACAGCAGGTGCTGTGAATGCTAAATGACTCACAGAAATATGTACCAATTTTACCAATCACAGATGATGCTGCTGGCAGGTAATGTGTTTAAATGGCTTGTAAATGGGACACTTCTGTTGTTGGGAATGTCCTGAGTTTCATCATTTGCAGCATTAATAACCACTTACAAGAAGCAGTCATGTTTTTCAGTTGGGAATGGAGGCTACCCAGGAAGAAGAATTTTGATGTTATTCCTCTTCCTACATAAAAAAAACAAGCTGACAGAATAGTAGTTAAGACTTTCACACCCCTCCTTGGGTTAACAGACAGCTTTTCAGAAAACATCAGAAGTTATGGCAGGTTAGGAATGTGGTTGCGATAATAAGTAAGTACCAGTAGCACAGATAGTATACAGAACTGTATCTATATACAAATATGGATTGTTTATGTGATGATATACTTCTGTGTATAAATACAAATCTAAATGTATGAGTAAAGAAACATATGCAAGTAAACATACCTATATGCCTGTAAAATACAGATGTACATCTGCATGAGTACACTTACAATTACTTTTTTTCATGTATATAAATGTATGTATTTTTACACAAGGAATAAAAAAATATTTGCATTGTCACATATTTTCAAATGCAATAGGTATTACCTTAGTACTTAAAATATATAAAGACAATTTTTGTAAATAAATGATTTTGTTTGTGTAAGCCAGAAAATATTTATTAGTATGGTAATTGTGTAAGACAATCATTTCTTCAACAATATTAACTGCACGTACAAGAGGGCTGAACTCAGTCAGGTACCACTGCCAGAGAGGAGGCTGGGAAAGGGGGTTGGAGGTTAGAGTATCAAGTGAATACACAGTTTACTGAGAGATGATTGGTTGAATTACTTCTGTATACATTTGTACATGCTCGGAGATGTCAAAGCAGACATTATTGTTATGAAGTATATTGTATGTAGCAATCTGTAGCAGTAAATATGCTGAAGGAATTTAAAACTTACTTTCAGGTGTTACATTTTCAAGTGTGTCTGCTTCTGCCTATGCCTAAAGAAAATTCACAGTGTGTTACTTAAAACTGCAACTTAGGTATGCAAACCATAATAGTTGAAAATAGAACTTACACCCCTCTTCCAGACAAGCTGTGCACATCTTTAAAAGTGTAACAATTTGAAGGAAGCTGCACTCTTATTTGCTTTAAAGGAAAGTATGAAATTTAGCACGATTTGACAATCTGTGATTTGTATTTCTGATATGAATATATGTTTAAAGAAATAAGTACATTTTATACAAGTGCAATACTAACTGCAATGCCTTGTAGAGTATTGCTAGTAGTCATGTCAGAAATATTAAGGAAAAAGTCAGAGAGAGAGAGAGAGATACAGATAAACAACCATGCTGCTATATGTTTTCTATGTAGCTGAAGAGGAAATAGAATACAATATTGCCCAACAAAATAGAAGACTGCCAAGATTGACTGCAGGTGCTAGTAATTATAAATAAAAGCCTTACCATTTAAAAAAGAATTGTCATGTAACAAATGCTGTTTTCTGTCTGTAACTGATTTTGTTACTATATATAACTACAAGAATATTTATATACAAAGATAATAGAAGGACTAAATTGCTTTCAGTACAGTATTGTAGCCAAATTAATATCTGTTAAAATGTTCAAATGCATTACCATTTGCTATGTTAAACCAGCATATCTTGTCAGTATCAGTAGACTGCAAATGTAGAAAACCCCGACGTTTGAGAGCAGTATACTAATTGTCCCCATGTATGCATAAGCATTTCCCAAACAATTTGTTTTAGATGAATAAACATTTAATAAAAATGAATTTCACTGCAAATAAGGACTGGAATAATATGCAACATTATGTGAGAATTTATTATCTGCACCCCCACACACACAGACACACTTTTTCTCTTTTTCATATAATTATGCATTACTTTGAACTTCTTTATTATCTATCTCATTTCTGATTGTATTTTAGAAGGTCTAGAATCCTTAAGTGCAGCTGTGTGCCTCCCACTTTAAAGGAATTTCACCTTCTGTCCATCCTGGGATGTCCTCACAGGGTTGGGGTGGTGTCACCAGTCCTGTAGGCACCCTGGCAAGGTTCACTGAACATGGACTTCAGAACCTCATTGAAGATGTGGTGGAGAAGCTAGGGATAGATTCCTTCAGCCAGTCCAGGATCCTCTTCAGCAGGGAGAATACTCACTGCCATAGTAAGCACCTACTGCTGTGCCAGCACAGGCCTCTCTCACCTCAACATCAGGCTCCTTCAGTGCAGTACTATTAGGGAGTGGAAGCATTTGAGGTCCTTTGGAATGGGGATTTCTCTTGGGCTAGACTACTCTTCATCCCCCTTCCTTCCCTTATGCTCCCTATTAGACCCTTTCAGCAACTTCCCACCAAAATTAACCTCTTACATAAAAAAAGAGAGAGAGAGAAAAAATGTGGGGCGGTCTCTTCCCAAACCATTGTTTCCCTCCTCTCCCACCTCCTCCAGCACAACCTTCTTGGTGTTTTCCTTCTGTTTTCCCCTCTTTGTTATGTCTACCATTTTGCAGCCTTTCCTATCTTCCCCTTCCCATTCTTTAAAGCAACCATTAGGGTGCTCATGTAAGAATACCCCTATACAAAACATATTAAATGCCTTTATATTTTTTAATAAGAATACTAATAAAAGCTGCACTGTCTGCCACTTGCCTTAAGTCTTTCAAGTGTGACTGCATAGTTGCATTCATCCTCAGTGTCCGAATATCTATGGAATGATATGAAACCTAAGGTTTTCACACACACCTTCACACATAATGAAGGATTCACTTCAGGTACCCTGCACTTTGCAGTAAGTGGGCAAAATGTTTAAAACACCTTTTCATTCTCTTAGCAAGAATAACATGCACTTACTGTATTTGCATACAGGCATAACAATGTTCTTTGTGGATAACTGCTATGCAAGTGTGAAACTTTGCAATAAGAAAACCACCTTAAAAAATTAGAGTGATCAATTCATGTTCTATTATTATTGCATGATATACACTGAATATTATGCAAGTTCATCTTTGCTACCCTTTTAAGTCTCTGGAGTTGATAATCAGAAGCTAAAAACTTTTTTTCAGAGTAATTTAAAGTAATTAAAGTGATTAAAATTAAATAAATTTAAGTAATTAAAATTAAATAAGTGAATTTGTAATGAAACACAAAGTTATCATTGTGCTTGTTTTGTACTTTTAAACAACACAGTGGATTACAATAGGACCTCTGTTCAAGACATTGATGCAGGAGCAATGCTCAAGAGGTGAATCTTGGCTTTCCTTGTCAAAAATACTTAAGAGCTAGATAAGATTGTAAACCTAATATTTTTTTAGTATGTCAAGCATTATTTGATTCATGCACTACCAGATATAAAAAAAGTGTAAGCAGCACGTTACCTGTTTTCAAAGGCTTTGAAAGCCGTTTAAGCATCGAGCACTGTTACACACCAGACAGAAATGAGGCCTCCGCCCCACTGTAAAAATAACAAATTTAAAAGCTGTCATGGTGTTTCATTCTGCCTTTTTTTTATAAATCTGTTTACTTTCTACTGCTGTACTTTGCCAGCTGGAACTGCCCATTGTCAATTCTTAACACAAACCCAACCTTTGCAGCACTTAGATATCTTTAACAAGCTTTTGTTAAATACCACTAAAATGTGTTAAGATCAGTCTTTGTGCTAAAGATGTTTTTAACAAGTTTATCTTTTGTCCAATTTTACTAGGTAACAGCAGAAGTCCATGTACTACATTCTTTTACTCACATATGCTTGAAGTATATCATAGGCATTTTGCTTCTTGTCTCTAAACTTTTCAGATATTGTTTCACCTTTTTTTTACCATCAAATTACATTCCATAGTCAAGATTATTTTGTGTTCTTTGCATGTTCATTTGCATTACAACCAAATTCAAGACAGGGTCTACAGGTATGGTATGCAGTGTAGATGTTTAAAGCATGGTATATGCCGGGATGGTATTTCAGACACAATGCTGCAGCAGAAAAAACTGCATCATATTGCACATGAAGCAGGTGTGGCAATGTAGTTAAAGAGATTCACTAACAAGATAAAAGCTTCTACAACTACAAAAAAATAGTTACTAAGAGCCATATTAAGGCCAAGATATATTTTATGTTTGAACTATCCCACCGTCATATACAAAGATATACATGCATGCAGCTGATAAACACAAGCACACACTTGCCAGCATGTATGCACGTACACACAAATGCACATGCATATCCCATACTTATATCAAAATGAACATGAACCTACACAGAGACCCTACATGTATCACACACACATTCACATACACACACACACACACACACACACACACACACACACACACACACACACACATGCACGTACTCACTTCTACTCACACAGGCACTCACACACAGTCACTGTAAGTAAACCGCATATTGTGTTCCATTAGGCCTCTGCACTTCCCAGCCACATAACACAGTAAGGATGTAATGGCAGCTTCTGAGTAACGTGACTTGAGAACATGGAGATGGAAACTTCTGCTCATGACTTTCATGTCTATCAGTACTGTAGCCACAATATCCCTGTACTGAAGTTTTCTGTGTTTTTACAGTACACAAGTATGGATCAATCTAACATCGCTGTAGGGGTAACTCAGGCATAACTCCATCAAACACTTTTTGCACTAATGTGTTAAATAACTAGCTGCACTTGCTTCAATGATATTTTTCTTACAAGAAAGGCAGAAATCTGTTCATTCTGATGTTAAGTTTATAGCATTACTATAGTTCATGTATATCTCGGTCTTTGTTTTTGTACCTCTATGCTCTACAGATTACAAGAGGTTTTCATACTTTACACAAACTGTGCAGTAAGTCTGTGTAATTTGATTGCTGTTTAAATTCATTTTTTTTCCTGAAAACTAACAATTATCATTTTAAATTTCCAGATACAAATCATCCTCCATTATATAGTTTCGGCCACTAGAATATATATATATATATATATATATATATATATATATATATATATATATATATATATATATATATATATCGGTTTACTATCATATACATGCAGCTGACTTGGTTGAACCACTTCTCGTGAAACCCAAACCTCAAACCGTTGAACGTTGGCAATGTTGAACCCCATATTGCGAAAGTACAAATCTTGCCCCTATCTCAACCCATGTTAATGCTCGTTCCTAGATCACATTTAATTTGTAATTTGGCAATACCGGAGTTTGGTATTGTCAGTTTTCATGGACCTGGATCGATGATAAAACCATTCGACTGAGTCAGCCACGAGTATATAATAATAAACTATATCTATATCTATATATATATATATATATATATATATATATATATATATATATATATATATATATATATATGTGTGTGTGTGTGTGTGTGTGTGTGTGTGTGTGTGTGTGTGTGTGCGTGTGTGTGTCTGTGTGTGTGTAAAAGAACAGGTCCTTGTAGTGAGGCACAATAGCTTTCCAGTCTTAGAGAGGATAAGACGTCTCCATCACATAAGGGAAAACAATCGACCACAGGGACAACAGATATGTGTGAGCAACAAAGCTGTTGGCTGAGAATGCTAAGTAATCAGGAGAAAAGAACCATGCAATGCAGAAAAGCTCAGTTGAGACTTCAAGGTAATCAAGCATTAACAACTTGCTTAATAATCAAAACTTCTTTATTGGAAAACAAATTTTCAAATGTGTATACACATATATTAGGATGACAAAAGCTTTAGTCAAATTCAACATAAGCAGTATAGTTGGACTGATTCTCATCCATTGTATCTGTAACCCTTTCAAAGATATCAACTAGATTAAATGGAAATAAGTTCATAGATTCAGAAATAGTAACAGGCAATCAGTCAAAAAGTATGTTTTAAACCTAGTCAGTATCACCTTTTCAATAGCTGACACCAGCATTAAGAAGGGCACACACATTAGGACAACAGAGAATTTATGGTTAATCAGCCAGTTATCAAGGTTTATTTTGAAGGTGGTAAGACAAATATTCAGCTTAAAATGAAGTAGCAGTTTCTACCAGAGATAGGGAATATGCTGGGATATGATTCTGTCATGTCAACATGCATTGCTGATCTGTTGATGCAGATTTACATCCTTTAGATGTGTTCTTGAACACATTTCATTGAGAATTAGGAAGTCATGGAGGGTCTGAACCTTTATGGTTCAGCAAGCTTGAAATAGACCAGAATAGAGGGCTCTCTAAGTAACCAAAAACATGGAGAAGGTTGCTAGCCTCTCATGATATCTGAAAGCCTTGAAAACATTGATCTTTTTGGTTAGAAATCTGAAAGTTCTGTCACGTTGGATGATATTTTGGAGAAATACATGCCAAAAGGAGAGCTGTATACAATAATGAAACTAATGAGAAATGAACAGCGGGGAAATAAGACTTTTTTAGCTAACAGTGCACTGGTGCAGCAGTTGCACTGTCGCCTCACAGCAAGAGGTTCTCTGGTTCAAACTGCAGCTGGGGTGCCTTCTGTGTGGAATCTGCATGCCCTCCCTGTATCCATGTGGGTTTCTTCTGGGTGCTCTGGTTTCCTCCCATGTTACAAAGACATACATCTGGAGCATTTCTCCCCAGACCTCCACTGAAAATTGGCTTAGTTCCAAGTTGGACTTTCCCGGTAAACAAATGTTAAATAAATGAATAAAAATATGCCCTCCTTGGTAAATAGTTAAAATCAAAGGATTTCTTGGCTATTATGGAGACACAACAGTGAAAGGACAGAGACACATCAACATGGGTGCCAAGAAATCTTAAAATAGAGTCTGGTTTGAGAGTATTTCACCCATATAATAAGAGGAAAAAAAATTAACTTTGCCAAGTTTAACTGTATTACATGTTGCATGCATTAGTACTGAAACCTGTTATCTTTGTACTAGGCATTCATAAGGAGCAACACATGTTTGAGCTCTTGTGGTTCTCCAGGGATTGAACAGCTGCCCCTAACTTATAATCCTCTGCAAACCCAGATAACCACTGATTAGGCATATCTGCTTTCAAATTCGTGAAGTAGCTACCAAAGAAAAGATGGTCCAGCAAAGAGGCCATTGATATTCATGTTTTGCAGTCTGTGTCCACTGTATATATATATATATATATATATATATATATATATATATATATATATATATATATATATATATATATATATATATATATATATATATATATGTATATATATATATATATATATATATATGTATGTATATATATATATATATATATATATATATATAAAATATAGACATTAAAACAAAACATTATTTGCTTTACATCTGGAAAAGCCAGCAGAGCTGATCAAGAATCAGCTTATCAAACTGTACAAACTTTCCAGAGCAAGATCGCAGTAGAGCAGGGAGTGGGGAAATATGCCCTTTTCCCACTGTTATGCAATCTTGGAATCGGCTGCACACACACACTCACACACACACACACACACACACGCACACACGCACACACACACACACACACACACACACACACACACACACACACACACACACACACACACACACACACACACACACACATATATATATATATACATATATATATATATATATATATATATATATATATATATATATATATATATATATATATATATATATATATATATATTATAGAGAGAGAGAGATAGATGTGTTGGGTACAAGAGGGCTTGTCCCCCTACAAAAAAAAGATACATGATTTTGTTTTTTATGATGGTTTGATGCTTAAACATTTGTGTTCGAGTACATGTTGTTATATGTTGTGACATTTCTTTGAAAATGTTTTATATATATATATATATATATATGTATATATATATATATATATATATATATATATATATATATATATATATATATATGCACACACACACACACACACACACACACACACACACACACACACACACACACACATATTTATGCATACATATATATATGTAGCACAAACCAACTAAAAAACCTTTTTCATATACTGCATCCACATATAAAAATATGCATATAAAACCATATACTTATGCTACTATGATAAATTTACAAAAATAATAAAATATCACATATATATAAATACAGAAGTATATATAGGGAATATATGTATAAAAAGCAACATTGAATGAACGTGCATCCATTAAACCTGCCTTGAAAAGAAGAAGGCTACATAAATGATCCATCTATTAGTGTTGCTTTTTATACATATATTCCCTATATATACTTCTGTATTTATATATATGTGATATTTTATTATTTTTGTAAATTTATCATAGTAGCATAAGTATATGGTTTTATATGCATATTTTTATATGTGGATGCAGTATATGAAAAAGGTTTTTTATATATTCTTGTAGTAATTAAATATAGTGTATATCTACCTTTAAGATGTTCTAATAGCTAATTGACGTCTTAATTGATTTTTTTAATTGACTCAAAGGAAACTATATATACCTTGGTTATTTTGAATGTAGATGTTATTAGGTCTGAAGAAGCTCATAGCGAAAGCGCTCACCTCTTGTTTTAATAAACCTGAGTTTTATTCTGGTCTTTGTGCTCCTGTGTGGATCTTTAAAATCTGTCTAAGTTGGATTGAAGCTGAGTACCATTCTGCCTGATTGTTATTTGGAAGTATCCTTCATTTGGCTGCTTTACCTGCTACATGGTTTGTGCTCCTGTGTGGATCTTTAAAATCTGTCTAAGTTGGATTGAAACTGAGTACCATTCTGCCTGACTGTTATTTGGAAGTATCCTTCATTTGGCTGCTTTACCTGCTACATGGTAGCTCTGTAGTTGGTTTGTGCTACATATTTTTATCTGTTTATTTTTGTGACTATGGAGCTTTTATCCCCCGGTTTACTGACTATTTTGACTTTTATATTTTTTATATACATATATATATATATATATATATATATATATATATATATATATATATATATATATATATTTATGTATACTATATAATATTTATATATTATATATGGGTCTATATTATATAGTTGAAGTTTCAAAACTTCTAACCTCACATGAGCAAACTCATATGAGCGAATTTCGAAACATCGACTATATAAAAAAAAAAAAAAAAAAACTTACCTTACCGCTCTGAGCAGGGGGACAAGCCCACATGCACCCCTACACCCCCCTACATAAATATAAGGGAAAATTTCCTATTCTGCACGTGAAAAGTTGTTGACTTTCACCTACGACCTTTCCGATGTTCGATCATATGATGTTGACCATCTATGATTCGAACATCGGAAAGGTCGCTCATCTAATATAGACACATATATATATATATATATATATATATATATATATATATATATATAGATATATATATATATATATATATATATATATATTCACACACACACACACACACACACACACACACACACACACACACACACACACACACATATTTATTTACTTATATTTATCAAACTACATTAATATCAAAGTGAATAATGTCGACGCCAAATGATCAATGTTAAATATGTCAACATGCTAGTTAGACTGCGCTGAGCATCAGTCTCAGTGCATGAAAATACCTTAAAACAAAGTTAAAAAGAAAGCATAATTTATTGCAGGGGGCAATGCCCCCTTCATCCCTCACACTCTGAGATTACAAAAATTCTCAAGGTAAGGGCAAATTCCCCACTTTGAAAATTGCTCGAACTGCTACTTTTTTCAACAGGTGTTGACCATTTGTTTAGTCAATCAAATTGTGCTGACAAAGCAGATGTCTACAACATGCTATTCAACATAAATAGTGGCTTCTATATATATATATATATATATATATATATATATATATATATATATATATATATATTTATATATATACATATAACAGTCTCACAAACATAAACATATTGCACACATGCACACACACACACACACACACACACACACACACACACACACACACACACACACACACACACACACACACACACACACACACACACAAACATATCTATCTATACATCCATCCATCTATCTAAAATGTACTTATTTGCTTTCATTACTGGGAAAGTCCAGCTGGATACTGTGCCCATTTTCAGTGGTGGCCCAGGAGAAAAGCTAACAAAATTTAAACAATGTCAAAAGAAATAAGTTCAAAACAGTGAGGTGCACTAAAAGTGATTACAGAGGAGATAACATACAATGATTTAAGTGTAGTAAGTTCTAAGAAGTGACTTTGTTGCTTACTGCAGAACATTGCTGAATATGCTATGATATGCATCTATAGTCCTGCTGATTTGTAAGCTAATGAAAGAACCAACATGCTTCCTGGGGATTTAATGACATCTGTGTAGGAATAGTGGAAGACCTACATGAAAGGTACCCTCACTAGGTATGTGGATCCCCCTTGGCAGCAAGCCTAGCATGTTAATGAAGGCACACTACTGAGGGAGAGCCGTGTAACTTGGCTAGTGTGCAGAGTGTCTTACAGGGTCCAGAGATGAGTAACACACTCCCTGCCCTATCAAAGTGCTGGATTGCAATGTATTTAAAAAGTATTTTATTTATTTATTTATTTTTTAATGTGTGTTTTTGTGCAGTACGGCACAGCATGGGGCTTAGCAATGGGCATGTGCCAGACATCTAAAAATAGAAACTGGATACATTTAATTATTTAGGAAAGGTCAAGTTTAAGCATAGCTGAGCAAATTATGGTGCTCCATGGTGATTAGTGCTGCTTAAATGTAGTGGGGAGATATATGTAAAAGTATAATAGCATTCCACATGGCCATGTAGCTAAATGGTTTGAGGGATGGCCTTATGTGCAGTAGATGCAGGGTTCGAATGCACACAGTGGTTAATTTGTAAATACACAGTATGACACATCTTTTAAATTCTGATTTAATTTTTTGATTACATAGACAGGCTATTCATTTTAGTTTGCAACTACACAATTCTAAATTGTATTATGAAGTACTGCTTTGCTGTGCTTAGCTAAGCCCTGCTAAGCACAGCTAAGCTGTGTCAAGCACTGCTTAATCAAGAACTATTTTAGTAGTGCTTAGCTGCTTTGTGCATTGCTTAGCAGTGCAAAACATCTCTAAGCAATGCCCGTTTAAGCACTGTTCAGCCTGGCTAAGCTGGTTTGTGCACCGCTTAGCATTGGTCAGCACTGCCAGCATAAGCAATGCTCTGCTGAGCCCAGCGTGTTTGTATGGTATTAAGTGAAGCACCACATTTTTAAAAATGGCCCAATGTCAGTAAAGGGTGAGAAAACAGCCTTACTTAAGTGCAACAGGCTGAAATACAGCCATAATATGTTGGAGTTTGATCTTGGCAGAGACTATGGCAGGAGCTGGAGAGGGTGCATGCTTCTGGGTGGAACAGTGGGACATTCTGTAGTCCAGGGCCATGGCTGGACTCCTTGTAAATTACCATAATGTCCAGCTGCTGCAGCGCCAGTACCAAGGGGTTAGAATACAAATTGGAGGCCTGGGACCAGTTGGCACATGATCTCACCAGTTCAAATGGTATCCCCTGCACAGGTGAGTAAGTGCATCATCATTATGATGACCTGAAGCATTGTAAGGGGGATCTCCTGGCCACCTGGGTACAAGATGCCAGAGACAGGAATGTCCCAGCAGTTTGTAAGTATTGTTATCATTGCTTTACCAAATTGTACTCTGAATGTGTGATAGACAGGTACACATAATAGTGTGTTTCTCTCCCCACAGCTGCAGAGGAGGGAGCTCAAAACCTGGAGGCCCATGCAGGGTTCCTGGCCAGGTTGTGCCATGAGTGTGGTGAGTACAACTGTATCTTGCAATCTATAGTCATATAAACAAAAAAGAGGAATAAATTAGTAACTGCCAGTGGGTATATTCAGTTTTGATAGTACTGCAATGAATGTGATCATAGACCTGGACTGATATAACTGCGTAATGCCAGGTACAGGTCAATAAAGATGAAAGCATGATACCTGATAATGTTAAGGAAATAAAGTTCTACTGCATTAATAATGTTAAGGAAATAAAAAAGTGTCTGCTGCATTAATTGTGGAATTACAGCTGTATTGCAACACCTGCATTATTTCAATTGTTCATCACTAAAAACTGTATATATACATATATATATATATATATATATATATATATATATATATATATATATATATCAATCACTGCATGATGTCCCCACTAATAAAGCTGTGTTGTGCAGTATGTGTGTATTTTGGGCGGTTGGTCATGAAATTGAGTATGATAACACTAGGTATGTTGTATATTTTGTCACAGACAGACCAGGGTTCGAATCCAGGAACACATACTACTACCTATTTATAGACACAGTTATGTATTGTTAACAGATGTCCCCCCCACATGAATTACAGGTAAATATTGGCTGTAGTAGCTGTTTCAATGGATTACTAATTTGTGTGTTAAGATGTACCAGAATGTCAACAGCATTGCTCAGCAAGGTGATAAGACATCAGTATATACAGTCAATAAGTATAATACAAATACTAGTTAATAAAACAAATAAAACTGTTTAATCTTGGTACAGCTGTATGCCTGGTGTGTCTGTGAATGTCTGCTGATAGTCTAATCCCATGCCTGCCAAGGACGGCATGATAGGCATAAACTCTCTGTGCACAATACATGTCTCTCAAGTGTCACGCTGTCATGGACTGTGATCAATGGTGCCAAATCCCTTGCACACAGATTTAACACCCACTTGATTTATGTCAATAACACAGTCACACTACATCAGCCTGCATTACACCTTGGTAGTTACATATGTCCCTGTGACATGTAATAGTCCCCTATAGTTGTGTACCTGTAGGTGTTACAGCTTGACCCATACAGTCCCATGCAGATAGCTTGAGAAGTATTTAGGTGCTACAGAACCTATAGGGCACATGTATACATAAAGTAGGGCACACCTGTACAGTATATAAGAGTATTGTTGCAAACAATATAGCTTATACTGGTAGTAATGGAATGTATTTTTCTCTCTCCCCCACCCCTTATCTGCATCATAATTTATTATTGTTATACATTGGGTATGGTTTACTTTTAACATATGTTGTTCTGAAAATGATATGGTGGGTCTTGTGTTTTGTAGCAGTGGTGGTGCAGCAGTAGCATTGTTGCCTCATGGCAAGAGGTTCTCCTGTTTGATTCTCGGCTGGAGTGCTTTCTGTGTGGAGTCTGCATGTCCTCCCCATGGTCGAGTAGTGGTAGAAAGACATGCATGAATGGGCGTGCCTTCGTTGAAGGTTGGGCATCTGGCTGGCAACTCGGCACCATAAAAATCTACTGCCAATCATTAGTGGACCGGAGTTCCGCTGTGGCAACCTCTAACCGGGAAAAGCTGAAAAGACAAACAAAAAATTACAATGGTTGCATACTAACATACCTTGTTGAATTACCTATGTTGTTGGCCTTATGCTATAAGTGTTACTGGCATGCTGTTATAATACTGACTGTTATCCTACTTATTGTTGGGTTCCATATGCTATGCAACGGTATGCTACTGGGTTATTTGCAACATCCTGGCATGCTGTTATAACTAATGTGTAAATGTTCTGTTCATTGCTAACCTATGCACTTTGAAAAACTTCAACAGCATAGCTAGACTGGGTAGGCTGGTTCCTAGCAATCTGACTACCCTACCTCAGCTAGCCATTGCACTGGGTCCCAGCACATCTGGGACTCAACATGGTGCTGCCCCCTCTGGTGGTTCTACGCTACCTATAGGTGCAACTCCCATCCCCCCATGGGAGCGGGCATGGAGAGGGAGTTGTCTCCCAGCAACAGCTACCAGAGATGGTACACAGAATTGTGCACCGTAGGGTCGACGATCGTTTGTGCTGGATTGAAGGCAGACTGGCCAACCTGGAGGGTCAGGGTGGCCCTGGCACCCATCCCCCAGCATAGTCACCTTCAGGGCAGTGAAGGAGCAGTGTTGACTGCCCATTCATGGGGAGCTCAGTCTCACTGCTGCCATCTGGGGGCACATGGCTCTCTGATTCAATAACACCCTCCCAGTTCAAGGTGTTTACCTCCCTCATATGTCATATACCACCCCTGTATGCTGTCTTGTCTGTTTTCAAATGCTACCTCCCCTACCCAACTTACCTACCCACACATACCTATATCCCTTCCCCAACATTCCACTCTCTCCTTAAAAAAATGGGCATTTGTTACACAAAAAATATCACCCCATACATAGCTCTCAATTTCACCCCATGTACATTGCACACAATCATTACCTCAATTAATCAACACAGTTATATTGCCCCCCCCCCCACGCACACACACCTCTATCTGGGATGTGAGGCTCCAAATTCCAAATTGTCCACAACCTGCACAGTTGTTGGTGTACAAGAAATGGAGAGCTATAGTCCTTTCCTACACCCTAAGACTGTGAGTCCTGCACATCCTTACCTGCCTTTCACAATGCCCCCCCTGCTTGCCCCCATTTCACCACTTTCCTATCACCCCCTTTTTCTTTTCATTGACGTTTTGCAGGTTTAAGAGGTGAAGCATGCCATGCAAATCCACTTAAAACTGCCTTAATCATCTTCTTATATGGTTAGGTACATTTACAAACTAATTACCCCTGCCAAATCTCGAGCCCAGGACCCTATCAACTAAAGCACAGTGCATCAGTCCACTAAGCCACTGAGCTCTGAAATAAAACAGCTGTTTCCATAAACATATCCTGATTTGCAAAGACACACTGCTTGTACATATAATGGGAAAATTGGCAGTGTACTTGGGACTGTGATGCAGACACCAAACCAGTACGCAACCACATAAAAACAATGATGGATGGATGTGAGGCCTAGTATATTAAGTATAACTGACAACTGCACAGACTGTTGCAGAATGTGTGCCACCTACTGTTGGCACAGTTGTCACACAACCTATTCTGTTTGTTGAAGTACTGGCAAGTCAGTACAGATTGAGGTTACAAAATCATGACAGACAGTTCAGTGTTACAGGTCATACCCATCCAAAAACACATGCTAATGCCAATCCTGTGTAACAGACTGTATGCATGCACATATATCTTGCAAATACAGCTGCTACAGTATTGACGCAGAAGCTCAGTCTGTTAAATTCCTAGCATGCTGTACATTTTGCCACCCACAGTCCTGGGTTCGAATCCATTGTGTTGCACTTCAATTACATGCTTGCAGATAGAGCAAATAATGACTGAGTCCTGCAATTTTAACCAAAACAGATTGCTGCTACTGCATTCACTGCTACCCATCTTGGCACGTCAAAGGCCTGTAGGTAGGAACACACTACACAAATAGGTATAGGCTACCTATATGTCGCCCACCACTCTCCTATCGGCACTGTTACATGACATATGTACCTGAAGCACATGCCTCACCTGGACTGTTATGGGTATCCTCACCCTGGCTATGCTGTAACAACAAAGCTGACACTGCTCCCTCACTGACACATACAGCTGCTGTCTTCCAGGGTGTTCACACTCCCCAGTAAAAAAAAGCAAAAAGCAGCAGCTGCAGCCTGCAACATATGCGGCAGTATGTTCAGCTACCTGCTACAGACCTACCATAACTCACAACCACTTAGAACAACAGATCTACACAACACCCATACATAAAGGGGTGGGGGGGGCAAGTGTCAAGTGACACAGACATGTGTTACAGTCTTCCCCTACAAACATACACAGCTGATAGACCAACAGCTACTGCAGCAACATGCATTTTCTGATGCCTATAAGCTATGACACTCACATCTGTCCCCTTACTGAGATCGACCCACATTGTTTAACACTAACTTGCCACATAAGCAGAAAGCTTGTTCATAATGGCCAAACATAGCATGCAAAACTGTGGACATACTACATAAATCCCAAAAGTGGACATTATTTCTACCTACCTTGTGCCAAACTATCTCCACACCTCCATAATGTCCATCTCACAGACTAGGCCTACATGAAGGCCTTAAAGATAGACTGTTGTTCCATGCCATTGGTTAATGAAAGTGCAAAAAAGCTGTTCTGGATGCAGTTAGCAAGTCTGAGCCACAGATTGGTGTACAGGTAATCACCTGCTCATGAGCATTACCTACAAAAGACAAGCAGCTGCCTATAGTAAATGGGTCTGTGACTTTCTTTACAAAGACATACTGTGATATCACAACCAATATTCTTCAGGATTTCTGCACAAAAAGGAGTACAGCACTCTGCCAGCTATGTAATAGAAGTCCCCATGCAGATGGGAAGATGCAGTTATGGGAAACAGGGATTACAACAGTAGGCCAGTAGTACATATCATGGAATGACATGTTGCTGATAGTCAACTGTCCAGCACCTGTGGGCTTCCCTGTCAGCTCTGCCTGCTGTGACATAGATCACAGCTCTGGCCCAGTGAGGCCCTCCTACAATGGTTGGCTCCTGTACAAAAACAACACAATAGTGACAGTAATTAATGATGGACACAGCTGGCTTATCACATGATGTACTGTCATTCAGATCCTCTCAGTCTGTGAATGTCACACAGAATAGTTCAAACATTGTACAGGTGTCCCTGACTGTCCCTGAGGTACTCTGTCTATGTTACTGTGTACTCGACATCCATATCTCATCACTTGAGAGGCATGGCTAGCATACCTGGTGACCCCCTGCAGAAGGACTTCAGGTCATAGACAGTAGTAATAGGGGACACAGGCCCGACCTCAATGATAGAGTGTGCATATTGAGCTTAGAAATAAGGAAATGCATACAGTAACAAATATTACGCTACCATAACTGTTTTCTGAGGGTTCTGACATGTGAAAGGCAGATTCCCCATAGTCTGAGAACAACCATTATGTATTGTCCAAACATTTGCCAGACATCCACATTTTTCTGGCAGAGGGTCCATATATATCAGGCACATGTACACATTCTGCAAACATCTGTGTACTGCAGACATCAGACACTTACAGGGAAGATAACCTACAATGCATTTGCAGTGCTGTCTGTCATTGCATCACATGGATGTTGTTGGATTGTCCCTCTTATACTTGTAGTAACACTCACCTATTTGTCAGATGGTGGCTGTATGACATGGTACTGGGACATTGTCCATAGAGGAAACATTACATTAGATGGCATTGATGGGAGTGGAGACATAACAACACACTCTGTCACAGCACACAGAGCCATAGCCAGTATTCATAGGCTCATAGGAGGTTGCTACCCTATTTGCCCTGAGGTCCTTATAAGCCTAACCAAGGGTTCAGCCCATGTTTATAGAAGTCAGCACCTGATGCCCTTGTCCAACAGGGACATGGGTGGAATCCCAATGGTGTAATTCCTGTTTCACATCCAGTTATCCATTTTGTGTTTGAAAAGGGGCTAAGAGGTACTCTGCTTGATGTGGAGAGAGAGTCGATTCCACAGATGGGGGAGTCTCTGGTACAAAAATTTGCAATGTTTTCAACAAATCTGTCAGCCTGCAAGTGTGTTATACCAATGGCATTCGTATGTGTGGTGTCCTTGACCACCACTTCTGAACAAATCTGGTTGCTTCCTTTAAGGTTGCGGACCTATATGCAGAAGGATTTCTGACTGTCTGTAGTAGATGTCACCAATTTGGACTCAAAATTTGCTTTGGAGGATGTCAGTAGTGCTCTTATTTGCTTGTTCAGGCTAAGGAGACATTGCTTCCCTTTGGGCACCTGCTCCTTCCTGGTCTTGGACAGAGATGTTTTCCTGTTGTTATATAGTTTATTTATTGCAGATGTCCACCAGACAGGTTTACTTATCCTTACAGAGGATAATGTAGTCCTGTCAGGTATTCCTGATCCCATGCATCTATAACTGCTCAAATACTGCCTTGGTGCAGTTTTGGATATTGGTGTCAGTTCCTACATACGGGTAGGGGGCTTTGAAGCTGTTTATACCATCCCTCAGGAGCCTGTAATCAACTTTGGAGATATTGTTATGTCTGACCCTAGCTAGATGGGTATTGTGGGAGATAGTAAGTTCAAAAGTGACTGCTTTATGGTCGGATCTTACCAGAGAGGATGATACTGTAGTGATGCTGCAGTGGCTAATCATGTTGTTTAATACCATGTCCAAGATATTTACTCCTCTTGTGGGGGTATCATCTAGCTGTTCAAAGGTATTTGCATTGACAAAGTCTATGAATCTCTGGGCATTTCTGTTTTGGCATGAGTAGTTCTTCCAATCTATGTTTGGGTACTTAAAACCACCCAGGGTTAGGGTGAAGGGTTGCATTCTGATAGAGTCAAACAGGTACATATAGGTAGAATTTCCATCTTGAGTCAGATTTGGGGCTGGAAGCTAGCTATGATTTGAACAGGGGACTTGTCAATGGTTAACTGCACCTTGAGTGTCTCCTGTGTATCATACTGTCTGATCAGCCTGGAGGTGTGTATGTCTTTATATATGTATATTGAACATCCACCTCCTTTGGGTTTACTGGCCACAGTCTGGGGTCTGAATGGATGGCATGATGGGTAACCAGGTAAGGCTGGTGGTGCTCTCTGTAGCTGAGAACCAGGTTTCTGTGACTGCACAGATGTCAGCATTTTACAGGATTAAGAATGCTTGCAATGAGTGCAGTTTCATGTTCAGACTCCTACTGTTTAGCAGCATGACCTTTACGTTGTGTTTTGTTGACATTTTTATATTGGTAGTCTTAACCTCATCAGTTCTCCTAAAAAAAGCACTATGGGGATGGAAAAAACATTGGCTAGCAGACTGAAGCCCACCTGGGACAGATGCAGGCCATCTCTGCCAAAGCATTGTGGTCTGTTGATCATATCCTCCCAGGTTGTCATGTACTGGCACATTCTGGAATGGTACCAGAAACACAGCCAATTGTTAAAGTCAATTGCTTCCTTTTTGTATTGAGGCATCATTCCAGGTGAGGGCAGAATGCTGCTTAAGGCTAAGGACATACCTGGCTGGGACACATAATCAGCGAGCTCAATCATGTGTCTCTTCATATAGTCCAGGGAGGTACATCTCACATCATTCATGCCAACATGGACTATGACAGAGTCATAACAGTACCTGTTGCTGAGAGATTACAGTGTGTATGTGATACGGCAGATTCTGGCACCTGACAGACAACTCACTGTGACCTTCTCCTTATGCAGCCTGCTGTGAGGCATATCTGTGTGTCTCACAATGTAGTCACCTATGACTAATATGCTGTATTTATGGTGAAGCCTTAGTGGCTGTGAGACACAAGTGTGTTGACTATGCATGGTATGTGGTGTGGAGGTCTGTGGAGATTGCATGTGTTTTTGCTTCAGAGGTCTCCTTTGTTTGGGTATGTTTATGTTGAAGACATCCATATATGTGGGTGGGTGTTGTGTAAGTGTGGGTGGTGTGAGGTGTACTGATTGAATTAACAACCTTTTTGGTGCCAGATATACTGGCTTGAGAGGGAGACAGCATGGACTCTAGCTTCCTAATGCAATTGCATCTCTCACAAATTGTGTTCCTAGGTGATGGTAGTAGATGGTTGTCTATGTACATATGGCAGGTGCTACACTCTGTCAGGATGCCCATATCAACTAGACTGGCAGGAGAAACTGTAGGACACTGTCCATCCATATATGTCAGAATCTGAGGGAGAAAGACCAGAGAGACCTATGGGGTGGGCCTAAAGCTCAAGTGCTTAAACCAAAAGTATGAGGCTTACAATAACACAATTTAGACAGGGTATAAACGTGCAGCAATAAATCAAACAGAAAAGAAGCAGTTGAACACTTTAGAGAAAAAGCAGCAAGTAGAAGGAAAGAGCAAGATGAACAGGAAAATGCAAGATGTATTGCCACTGTGTTGGTGATAGCCACACACATACTGTGTTGATAGATGGCGGCGTATCATGTGGTAGTTAGCAAAGGACAGTGCTGAACAATCAGGATGTGCAGGTTGTGTAAATAGTGGAGAGCAATATACATGGTCCTGTGATGTGTTCCCCTCTATATGTATGTATGTATATATATTTATATATATATATATATATATATATATATATATATATATATATATATATATATATATATATATGGGTCCACTTTTAAATTTCGAAACACCAAAATCTCGAGTTTTGAGATACCAAACTCAAAACATCGAGATTTTGGTATCTCAAAACTTAAAAGTCAACAAAATAAAAAAAAAAGACAGCTAAAATAATGTTTTTGCAGGGGGGCAAGCTCCCCTGCACCCACCACCCCACCTTCTTTAATATATCAACTCTGTGATTGCGCTACAGTGAAGAGAACGGTAAGTGGAATAGGAGCTTTACCGTTCTCTTCACTGTAGTGCAATCTCGGAGGTGGTATATTTAAATAGGGGGGTGTGGGGTGCATAATATCTGTGCCACAAACTGATAGGTTGTGTAATCATGTATGAGGGGGTTAGGGAGAGACAGATATGTTTGCAGAGCTGCCTGTATGCACACACATATTTTCAGATATCAGTTCCTCAGGCAAATGAGGCATCAGACATGAGCTCAAGTTAGCTAAGTGTAGGAGCATGCCTAGTGTGACTGTCAATACTTACAAGGTGACTCCAGGCCAGACCTACCTGTACTCCAGTCCGGGATTTTGTGTGCTGCAGCCAATTGGCTGCTGCACCTGATTTAACAGTCACCTCCTTGATATTTTGTCCAAGGCATTCCCTGGCTGTGTGCTGAAAGTAATATGTCTCATACCTATCAAGTGTTGTTGTATCTTTCGGATTTTCCCGGTTAGGGGTCGCCACAGCGGAACTCTGGTCCGCTAATCAAGTGTAATGATTGTAATTAAATATATAGAGTTCTGCATATGTATGTTACATTGTATATAGCATTGTTGATTTCTAGTTGATTATTGGCAAATCATTATAGGTTGACATTAGGACATACTGACAGACATTTGAGTTACTGACTCCATACACATCAGCAAACTGATGCTAATGTACAGCTTGTATTTCTCTGCACTTTATAAATTTGTCTGGTCAGTAGTTATTCCTTCCCCTTGTACTTGGGCCTTTGTCCCACCACTGTTCATGGCTTTGTCCAGATTTCCTGTTCTAACTGGTTGAGAGGTATGATGTGACTGGGGTACATGATTTAACACCACACACAGGGTGACAGTCTTCACACCTTTCACTGTACATGTATTTGCAGAATGTCCAGCATTCCACCCCATATGTCTTCTCTGTTCTTCATATAGTTGTGTTTATGCAGTAATATACCACTAAATGCAGTCCACTGAATTGTTGTAAGTACTGACACAGTTAAGTGATGGCCTTTACATCCTGCTGCTAATCTGACCTGCTGTAAACTGTTGTTATACTAGCCAGTTACTAGGTTACTCAGAGTATATGTATAATGTCTGTTTGTTTAGCCCTCTGCCACCCACTGTCTCTGCCTTTATCCAACTTTCTGGCATGAAGAGATTGAAGCATACTGACAGTCTGTAAGACTCCTACCATAGGAGTACTTCACATGCAAAAGTTGTAGGTGCAGCCAGCATTGAACCATCTGCACCATTAACCATGCTAATGCACTTAGCCCTGTGAGCCACCAGAAGGTGAGGTTTAATTCTACACACTATCAACAGCAGACAGACATACACACACTGTGTGATCCTTACTGTGACCGCTGCATTTTGTGTAAAATAGGACATTTGGGTAGGTTTTTTGTGACTGCCCTGGGATTGTGTGGTCTGCAGATATATCCTTGCAAACATATAACTGTTACTGCAGTTGTATGGGAACACTAGTGTGTTGGGGATAGTGGACTCTGGCATTGACAGTGTTGCATTTGCCCTATGACCCCACTATTTGGCACTCCCCTTGCATACTGCTGTGGGTTTTCCAGGCCTGTGACCTCATGCATATTATGGAGTACCCAGTATTGGACAGAGTACCTGTTCTCCCAAGTAGCTGTTAGTTTTATACAAGTAGCCCAGCAACCCACTCTATCCCCTTACATACATGCAGCAGGTCCATACATATGTTACCCTAGTCTAGTACCCTGTACATTTGTAGTAAAGGAGAGTGACTTACCTTGTGGATGCAGCAGTTGAGAGACCTGTGTTTCAGGGCTGACTCTGTCTGATGCACACAGTACACAGCCAATACATGGTAAGGTAGAGATTGTATGGTGTGGCAGGCATCTTTTTTACTATGTATGCGAATTGGAGTAAGGTGTCAGTCCCTAGGAACCTAGGTTGTCAGTACATGTGGTATGCATTGCCTCTTTCCCAAGGCCAGGGCATACTGGGCACACCTTTGTCTGCCTACAGGGACAGGCTTAGGGTGTTCCTCCTCTGGGTCACCCTGTGCCTGTGGCTGTGGGGACCTAGGCTCTGGTGGGGGCTGTGTGTCCCTTCCCTATGATGGTCCTGCTGCAGCTTTTTCCACGGGATCATATTGTGTAGCATGGCACATACTGTGAACATCTGTGCACATGTTGCTGGACAGTACTGCAGGGCTTCACCTGATATATTGAGGCAGCGGAACTGTGACTTGAGCAGCCCAAACACACACTCTATGATGTTCCTAGTTTGTGTCTCATTATGGTGTTCTTCAGTAGGTGTGTGTGCATTTCTGATTGGTGTCATCATCCACGTTTCCAGTGCGTAGCCAGCATCCCCCAGCAGATGGTCATATGGGATGTCCGCCCTGGCAAACATCTGGTACAGCTGTGATGCATGCCAGATATGAGAGTCATGATAGCTACCAGGGCTGCCAGCACACACACTCATTATAATGCCCTGGGCATTGCACATGACCTGGCCGTTGATGGAGTGATACCCCTTGTGGTTGATGTAAACTCTACCATCCTCACCAGGTGGTGCTTTAATGTGTACATAAGTGCAGTCTATGGCACCCAGCACCTCAGGGTAGTGTGTGACATGGTGGAAGAGATGCATACTGCTGGGCCTCTCCTCAGGGGTGTGGGGTAAATAAATGTGATGTCCTCACTGGCAGGTCTTTGCATGGCATCCAGGAACTGGTGGAGTACCCTGAATGCAGATGCCTGTGAGACCCCCATTATGTCTCCATTTGGTCTTTGAAAAGTACCTGTAGCTAATATTCTAAGGTCTACACATACCTTTGTTACCACTGGGATGAGTTCCCCTCTTTTGGCTCTGGTCCTGAGTTGCGGGCGGCAAAGCTATGTGAGTTCTTGTAGTATGTCCCTGTCCACCCAGGAGTGCTCTACATTCTCCAGCTCATGAACATTCTTCTCCTTCTCAGTCTAGGCCTATTGTCAGCAGCACCATCAGCACTGCCCTTAGCCTCTAGCATATACAGATGTAGCAGAGCAGCAGCAGCCCCTAACATTTTGTCAGTTAAAATTCCCGAGTGTGTACTCCAATGGTGTAGAGTACGTGGGAAAAATCAGATTGTAGGGTGTATGCATACTTTATACTGGTGTGCTACAGATGCAGCCTGTGTGATTGGCTAACCATGATGCATTCCACCTGTCAGGTATGTCATTGAGAGTTTTGAATGGTCCAGTGTCTGTGGAAGAGGGTTTAACAGTACTTTGTACATGATTGGCCTTCCCAGGCTATTATCCTTTTTTTAAAAATATCTTCCCTACTAAGCACTGGGGCGAAGCAGGCAAATGCTACCACGACTATAAACACTGCTCAGCAGTCTGGAAACATCCCCATGCACAGGAATGCTCAGCATAGCTTAAACCAGCTGAAACATGTGCCTCACAGCTAAACAAAGCTTAGCAGCACTACACACACACCCTTGCTTAGCTAAACTGCGCAGCACCCAAACAGGCACCGCTGAGCTCCAATCCGCATAAACATAATGTGATACATCACCATTTGATGTCAGCTACCTCTTGTATGGACATTAACATGGTTCAGGGGCTACACCAGTTTTATCTGCGGACACAGTAGCCCATTTTTGCTATTTAGTAAGCTCAGCTCATTTGCATACTAATCCGTGCACACAACCTAGATACTTCTGTATTCCAGGACCTCATTCCTTAGCAACCACTGAACTCTACCATTGTACATAATGTTTGCGGGGCCCTATAATGCAGTTTTCTCACGTCTTGTTTTTGGATTTTGCAATTTTTAATTTTTTTTTTGCATAACGGCATATTTGCGCACCTCTGCACGGTGTGCAAACGTGATATGGCTATTTAAAAAATTATATTTTATTATTTTGCATTATTGTTTATACATACAGGGCATAGTTTTTAATATATCTGTCCCTAATATGTAATCCTTGACCTTCTAAAAGGGCTTTTGCAGCCCCTGTTCAATTTTTGATTTCTTGTACATGGTTATTTTCCATGTACACTTCGGACTCCTACACGGCTCTGCATGACTAGCTATCTGCTTGCTGGATCACTCCAGCACCCTCATTTGATTTCATTTGCATGAAATTCACCTCCATATGAGGTGATTTGCATTCTGAGGACACTTCAGTGCTCGTGCATGCTCCTGTACTCTATTTACTGGATCACACAGCTGCTGGTGTCCATGTTGGGGCTGTGCCACTATGCCTACATGAAAAATCATTCCATGTAGGCTTTAATGAATCCCCCCCCTTGTGTTTCTCATGGGAGGAGTGCAAGAAACTCACTTCAGTAAGACTTAAAGAACCAGTTTGGGAGAAATGGTTCACTGGGTAAGATGATGAAATCATAAGTACATGGTGTTTTTAACCTGGAGATCCAGGATATCTGCAAAGTCTATTATGATTCAGATGTAGTTTGAGGCTGGTGTTAAGAGAGAGGAGGTTGTTTATTTGTCTGAAAATGAAGCAAATACATTTGTTTTTCACAGAAACATAGGAACATAGAAGCAATGCTAGACATGTGATCATGTGAACATTTAAACAGGCACATTTAAAAGATCGTGTCACTCTTTACAAGCACTTAATAGTGATCATCTCACAAATACAGCAGGGCTGGACATTATAACCCAGATGTAAATTTGTGGCCACACATCTAATTATCAAGGCTAGTTTTATTGGTAGCCAGCCATGGTGGTGCAGTGGTTTGCATTGCCGCCTCACAGCAAGAGGTTCTCCGGTTCGATCCTCAGCTGGGGTGCCTTCTGTGAGGAGTCTGCATGTCCTCGCTGTGGTCGTGTAGGTTTCTTCCGGGTGCTCCAGTTTCCTCCCACATCCTAAAGACATGCTGTGGGTGGATTGGACACTCTAAATGGGCCCTAGGTGTGAGTGCATACATGTGTGTGCCTTCTGTGGAAGGCTGGGTGCCAGGCTGGCAACTCGACACCGTAAAACTCCACTGCCAATCATGAGCAGACAGGTGATCCGCTGTGGTGACCCCTAACTGGGAAAAGCTGAAAGAAGAAGACGTTTTACTGGTAGCCAATACACTACATTGTGTGAGCTGTTGTGGTAACTTATTTCAAAGGCTAGAAATACATTGGGTTAGGAAGCTGTACTTCCAACAAATATTGTTTATCGGTTACGCTAGATGTAGGTCCTTATTGCAAGTGCTTGCAAATTCACTAGTTTTATGAAGGAAGAGGAAGTAAAATAGTATTAAATTTTTCATAAGTTCATAGGTGTTTAGTAGGCCAACAACCACAAGGACCTTTTTAAGCCTAGCCATGCATCCCAAATCTCTGACAAGTTCTGATACCCTTGACAAGTGTAAGCTTGGGCCTGGGAGATGAAACATATACAGGTTACCTGTGTCCATTACAGACATAGATGCCAAACCAGGGATGAATTTCTGGTTTCCTATCCAATTGTCCAAGTTGCAGTTGAATTGAGTTAGGAAGGAACTCTGCTTCACATGGCTGTGGAGCCTGTTCCATAGACGTGGTAGTCTCTAGGATACATACCTATCTCTCCAGCAGGTCCTATTTATATCACAGTTAAGGTTTAAGTCTTTAGAATGGGTATTTCTGGTACTGTTTGTTTTGTGGATATGCAGGAGGTCCATCAGAGTGGGGTCTGACAATGCCCTGTATGCCAGTCATAGATCTCCCCTCAAAAGCCTGTAGGAGACAGAATACAGAGATAGGGACTTGAGGCGGTCTGCATAGGATATATTACTTATATCCTGTATTCTTTTAGTGAGGAACCTCTGTGGACATTCCAGTTGTTGGATATGCCTGGTTAGGTACATACCAAAGAGGGCATTGTACTCAGTGATATGTCTGATGAATGCCAAATATAGTGGAACAATGATTTCCTTGGACTTAGATGCCATACCTTTGTTTATAAGTTGAGCAATATAGAACGATTTCCTCACCACTGTAGACATGTGATGATCAAAGGCTTGATTACTATCTACTGGTGTCCTTAAGTCCCTGACTACTGGGCCAACTCTAAGGGGTGTGTTGTCAATATGATAGTTACCAGGGACTTCCAATGGATACTATTATGCATTTCTTGGTTTATGTATTTCATGCCTTTAAAAGCAAGACACTGGTCATCTCTGAACAGCTGTTATGCTTAGAAGGAGAGTTGTGCTAATCTATCAGGAATGTTTTTCCAAATGGCACAAGATTTCTTGGTCTATATTATGCCTTTCATGAGCCTGTTGTATTAACGAACACAAATTTGTACTTGAAGCTATTGACAGTTTTTCTTGTGCAAGTATTTTCTTTCCTCTAATTTCTTTCTATCCAGAAATTCTAGACTTCTCGCATAATAGTAACAATAAATAATTTTTTTATCCTCAATAGTTCACTCTGCCATCATTATGGCTCTTTTTTTGGCCTGTCAGTTTTTTTCTGTTTTTTGTGGACTATTACTCCCTTCTACAATGGGGGAGGGGGTGCATCCTCCCCCTGAACCCCGCCTTACCTCATTGCAGGAATGTTTTCATGTCTTGAGGATTCTACACTATCATTTTTTCCAGCCCTGGCACCAGTGCACCTACCAGAATTGGGCACTTTTTACCCCGAGACTAGTACACCCAGCTGCCTCTTTTTATTTTAACCTACTTCTGTCCTTGATATATGCTTTATAAAATACAGTCTATATATCAGTGTTGTCTTGGTGAAATCTTGTAAAAACAGGGTCTACCTTATGAAGGTACTCACCAAGATTTGAGGAAGAATTCAATTCCAGGAATACTACTCCCTCTTGCTTGCTTATTTTATCATCTCTCCATTTGGATCCTGTGTAGGTGTTAATATGTTGTTCAAAATAGGAAATGAATGTGGCATCCACTTCAACTATGTCCAGTTGAGGGGCATTGCTGGGAATTTTGCATACGTCTTCAATAAGATGAAGTAGGTTTGCCCTTGAGAAGACCCTAAAAATAGTATTATTTAATGGTGGTGGGGTAACCTTAGGCATAACAGAGAAGATGACTGATTTGTAGTCAGTTTTAAATAGGTCTGAGAAAATGCAGGGTAAAGTAGAGGTGGGGATAGGTAAAGACCAGTCCAAAGCTCTAATTAAAGTCTAGAAAATACTGAGCATATTCATTTTTAGAGGTGTGTGTTATTCAATGCTTGAGTAATTGAAGACTCTTAACAAGAAGGTGTGCAGTTTGATATTTAACTTCTCAATAGTATTATGGTAATCTCCATGATCTATGGCGGACATTGATGGGGATCTGTAACAAGCCACCAAATAATAGCTTGATTTCTTAATAGTGATATGCATCCTTATGAGCTTTATGTTAGGGTTGTGGGTAATCTGATGTGAAGTAATGTTATTTTTGACAAATATTAATACTCCCCAGCACTTACCTAAGTGACTGAAGGAATGATCAGTGCTAAATCCTACTGTCATTCTACTGAAACTGTGCTTCAATAACTACATAGGTAGTTGAGATACAGGAGGGCCTCAAGTTCTTTCATCCTTGTATTTACACTCCTAACATCAAGTCATGCCAGTATGATGTTGTCTGAATATGAATATGAGTTTGAGTTTGCTATGTAGGAATGTCCAGTAGGGTGGTGTCTGCCTAAAAAGGGACTAGTATGACAGGTGTAAGCTATCCATGGCAAAACAAGAAGTCTATCTACTATCTCATACCTGGTTTATACATCCTGGATCTCCTTAGAATGACTCCAACTACTTAGCCAGATGTTGAACCCAGTTATCTTGTCTTGGTATCTAAGCATGTTTCTAGGTGAAGGCAAGATACTTCTCAAGGCTACTGGCTTTCCTGCCTCTAACTCATGCATAGCAAGTTCCACGATATCTCCCTCTGCATATGCAGTGCCTCAGGTCATTTACCCAACATGGACAACCCCTAGGTTGTAGCATTATCTGTCTGATTTAAGGGCCCTTGCGATATCATGGATTCTGACACCAGGCAGACGGCTTACACTCTTCCTGTTGTTTTCCAGTCTGGTGAGTATGGAGATGCTATGCCTAACTGCAGAATCATCTTTGACTAAAACATTTCCCTGAGCAGAAACAGACTTAGTTGACATTTTTGTTTTAGGCCTGATTTCCTGGTGACTCTTGGGTGAGCTATGTGGATTTACATTAAGCGTGTGTGGAGAAGGAGTAGGTATTTCCTTGCCTTGCATGCTGGAGGATGGGATCTTTTAGAGTATGTTCTAGAAGGCTTTGGAAAATGTTTCTTTACAGCCTCAGCATAAGTTATGGGCCCAGTGGTGTGTTATGATTAATGTGGCATTGTGGAGATATGATGCTTAAAAACAGTGGGTTGATGAGTGAGGTTTGACTCCATATTTCTTATAGATTTACATCATTCCCAGGTTGTACTATGAAGCATTTGCTGAGAATAGGGTAGTTAATACACTGCTGTAGACCACCTAAGGTGGTCAGGCTGTCCACAGATGGGGTAACAGCTGACCATTAAGCCATGCTGCCATGGAGTAGAAGAATAAAGGTGGTCATAGAACTCAGTAGTGGGAAGGAGACGACGATATTAGACATTAAAGATTTAGGGATTAAATATTTAGGATGGCACTCTGAAGTTGTTATAGACTCAATTTTGTTGTAGTTCTTCTTGGCGCTTTAATGCATTTTAAAACCTAACAGTCGTTACTCATATAACAAACCTTTATTGATATTACTATACATTTTAGTTGATTTTTAATTTGTGCATGTTGTATCTCTCTCTATATATATTACTATATACATAATATATAATATATATATATATATATATATATATATATATATATATATATATATATATATAAAATCTATGTCTATATTTGTGTGTGTGTATATATATATATATATATATATATATATAAAATCTATGTCTATATTTGTGTATATATATATATATATATATATATATATATATATATATATATATATATATATATAATCTATGTCTATATTTGTGTATGTATATATATATCAGTCTATTTCACATCATTGTGTAATATTTCTATGCCAGATTTTTACTTTCCACAGGAAAAAAATACTCAGTGGCAATGGATTTTTTAAAGCAATTTCATGATGCACACAGATAAATTGTGACAATAAAAGCATGGCATGCATAATGTTCACTTTGAATGACATTGCTTTGTGCAAATATATGGCTTATGCTTTCATAAACAATGGATTTTACCTTTCTCATACACAGTAATGCTGATAAATCTGTTATTCATGTCATATGTGTTGTTACTTATATGCATCTTTTATAAGCTTTGTCATTTTTTATCATTCATGTTTCAGTGTGCCATAGACATAACATTCTGTTTTAGAATTACTTGCATAAACTTTTCTCAAGATAAGTTTCTTATTATCTTTTCTTGTTTATTGATTGTTTATCCTAAAATATATATCTGAGAATGTAACTGAGAAAAAATCAGGGAGATGAAATATTGCATCTTTTTCTTTCATTTGTTTCAATTTCTCCTTCCACATTTTTCTGGCTCTCACACTATCATTTTCAGTCTATGTAAATATTACTTTTTTAAATTCTGATAAGAAAGAAGTTATTTAGTTCAGCATTTTGCCAGGTGTAGTGTTAAGCAGCTGCATATTACTGTTAGTTATTAGTAGCATCGGATGGTATTTTCTTAGTGATCTAACATCACTGGTTTAACAGCTGCTTTATGGGATTTAGTTATTGCTTGTGAGTATTTGTAAAGTGTTTAAAATTGACAGATGCAATACCTACAGCCCATGATAAACACATAATACTGCATTGTTTTAACATACAATTAATCACTAATGAGTTTGAAATATTTCTGAAATTTACAGTAGGTGCATACACTTAACCATAGTATAGAAAACAAGGAATAAACATGCATATTACATAGCTGTTTGCAATGATCACATGCAACTTGTTGGCTTGTTGGAGGAAACTTAAATACATTTTTTCTGGTAGCCCATTTGTGTTGCGGGAACATTTGAAGAAGCCTTTCTCTTACAATTAACGGCTGTGGTTTCATTGCATAGGAGGTCAGCCCTGGGATTTTTGTACTACTTCTTATGGCTGCTTTGAAATCCATGTCCATTCCTCAGAGGGTACAGTCTGATGCATCACACTTGATAGCCATCAATGGTAATGACATGTGAGACAAAACAGAAGGGTCAGAGAGAAAGTGATGTGATAAAACAGTTTGCAACCAATGTCAAGAAAAATGACATTTCAGCACAGCTGCCACAATGGTTATTGAGTCCAAGATGTAAGACAAGAGAATGTTTTTCACTCTGTGATTGGTCTGCCTGCACTGATTTCTGTTGTCACACAGACAGTCTTTCAAACAGTGTCAGGCAGATATAGACTGACAGATACTTGTATCCATTTCATTTTTATATATTTCACTAATACAGCCATGGCAGAAATAATTCAGCCTAGTGCACACCTCACAATATTTTTATGCTATACCTGAGTCAGCTACAGTGGGCTTCTTGAACTAGAGTTCGGAGACCTCTATGGGTCAGTGCAACCACAGTATTTGATTATAAAAAAGACAGAAAAAAATGCAAGAAAGCTAAGCTTGTCAGAGATGTCTGTGTAAACATAAACAACATGCATAAGGGCCCAGGGGTCACTATCACTTCCAAGTAAGAACTTTCCCCAAAGACTAGGTCTATCATATAGTGAAAAGCCCTGTCTCCATGCGGGAAATGAGTGAAGATAATTTGCCACAATACTTGACACCTTAATAAGTGCAGGGACATAGGCTGTGGAATGTATGCTGATGACAGATAAAGTGTTGATTTAGAAACATTTAGTATTTGCTGAAAGAAATAAACAAGCAGCCTTTTAAAACCACATGTGAAACTAACATTTGATAATGGTCAGTTAAATTCAGCAGCTAAGACTTTAATAAAGGTGCATAAATATTTTTAAAGAAAAATAATGCCGACTAAAAATTTCTTTATCCTAGTTGCATTTTAACCTACAAGAGCATCGTAGATTATTATACTCTGTTACCATGTTTATAAGTGCAGCAGTGTATATTTATTCGGTTATTTCATTCCTAGAATCATTAACAAAACAAAAGGATTTGAAATACTCCTAGAAGACAAGAAAAATCTGCATGTGAGGCTCTTTATAAACAAAAACAGCCATTGCTATTTACTCACTTGTAAGTCAGCTAATACAGAACACCTATATTTTTGAAGGCATTCATTTTTGTTTATTTTGAAAATGAAGAACACTGAGGTAATAAATAGTTTTCAGACACATCATAAATAAGACGTGATGGTAGGTAACACTACAAAGTGATCTTATTCAGTAATCTTGTCAGAGTGATTATGTGAGTTCTACCAAGATGAATTAACAAAGTTTTAAACCAGATCATGTATCATACCTGAAAGGATTCAAGCAAACACACAACACCAGAGATGAGTGGCAACATAGAGCTATAAGGTGGTACAGCTCACTAAAGAAGGACATGTTCTGCCTGCACAGAGACTTTGGTACGATCCCCAAAACAGGCTAGCTACATAACATGTAATGCAGAACCTAGTCTTTGCATTATAGTGTCTTTTCTCATTGTTAATTGAGTAATATCTAATAAAATCAAGGATATATGTAACAATGAAAAAAGAGTCTTTGAATGGCATGCAGATTCCCGAATCACACTATTATGCGAATGATAGTAGTAAAAATGAAGTTGGCACAAGCTGCATGCTTACAGGTGGTTGACTTTATTCTGATGGATGTACATCTATACCAGGGTATTTAACTTCATCGTTTGTTTACAAAGGGCACAGACTAATAATATGCAACACTACGTGAGCAATTATGTGTGTGCACTTGAAAATACTCTATTAAATCTGTTAAATAACTGTCATTTTGCTCAATGGCCAGCATCTCATTTTCAAATGACGCAGTTCTGAAGCCCAAGTTCCCATGCCACTTAAATTTAGCAATAATCTGGTATGGATTTCCGAGAGTTGAAGGATGAGAAAGGCACACATAGACAGAGACTGCTTTTAATCATTGCACCAGTATCACCATCCACACTCTATTCATTTTCAGTACTCCTTTTTTCCCATTTCAGGGACATTTCAGATCTAGATCCTCACCTAGAAAACAATGAGTATATAACAACAAATGATCTTGGATGACCCAGTTCCATAGCATAGAGGGACACAGCTGTAGCTATGACCCAAATGATGCATGTTTGGCTAGCAGCAATGCCCTTAGAGGGGATGGGCTTGGAAAATGGGAATGAGTGTCTGGTGCCAGAATGTCTCTTCTGCAGGAGGGTGGCAGAATCAGCTTCCTGCATTAGTGGTATCTGGTGGAAGGCAGACAACTCACAGGCAGCAGAGACTGAACCCTGCAATGCTCATGCTGCAACTTGGGAGACTCCATGTGCAACAGTGCATATGCATACTCCCAGATAGCAAGTTACTGCAAAGGTTACACTGCTGTCACAGGGGATTGAGTTAGGTCAGTCTGCTGATTATATGGCCTACTCCCTACCATGCAAGTGTCCAATAATGAAAGAATGGAGCTGGAGAGTTTCCATACTGATAAAGAAATGGCTGTTGGATTCTTACTCTGGGATGGAGGATGGACCCAAACCTTACCCAAAACAAGAGTGCTAGTAAGGTCCCTAGACAGGGAATGACTTGCTCATATGATTCTTTGCTTTTACAGGTAGAATTAATGTGTCCTGCAGAGGTAAGTGAATGAATCCTAAAGACTAGCTCCTGCCACTCATGAAGAGAACTTAATTAGATCGTTAAGCGATCATAGAGGAGTCATAGAGTTGGTCAGGATAAAAGAAAAATCCTTGATGAAATGTCAGTCCATCACAGGAGTTGTACCATCTCACATGCACAGCATGTGTAGACTTAGCAGCAGTTTGAGCATTACAAGTGCTCATACTCACATAGGTTTGGAAGGTGGAAGGAAACTAGATATCTGAGTAAAATCCCTTATAGAAACAGAAAGAATGTAACTACTCTACATATACTGTATTCTAACTAAGAAAAAAGAAACATTATGAGGGAGCAATGCTAATAAGCGTGCCATTGTGCCATTCCAGAATCACCAGCTTTGTGTGTAAAATAAATCAGATGCTCTACTAGCTGGCACTATGCCACATATTCCACACTACTTAAAACCATGCAAAATGGGAACACACCCGTGAATGTGCATGGAGAGGATATAAGGCCATGTTGCACAGCTTCTTAGTATCTGTCTTTCAATAGATTAAATAAAAAGAGTGCTGTTTTTTTTCAAAGCAAGGATAGCAGATTACTTGAGCAACCTGCTAAGCAGACCATATCTTTATATATATTTTGGAAAGCTAGATATTAAATCTGACCTTTTTTCCTACCTCTCAGCTGTCACTGATTTCCAGGGTGCCCTTGATTTTGACTCAAATTTTTCTTCTGTTCCTTTTAATCTCCTTAATACTAGTGCCTTTTGGAAAAAATAATTATACAATAATTAGATTTATAGACTTCTTTTACTTCAGAAAATGTACATCAGTTCTCATTCTCTTATTCAGTCAATGTCTCAAGTTAACAGTACTAATATTTTAAAAGTGTTGCTGATTGTCCATGAATATTTCGGGTATTGTCCCTAATTCTATTGTGGTCTGTCCCTGATTGGTTGAGAGCTTCAGCTGATGGAGTCAATCACATGAAACAAAATGGCCACAAGTGCACCTTGCTACAGAGGAGCTCAGTGGAATTAGGGCAGCTGTAGAATCACTGACAGAGCTACTTAAAAAAAGTTGCCATGGGTGTACAACAAATTCAAAAATTGAAACAACATTTGTGCCACAACAGGTTAAGTTGTTAGACTTCAGAAGCTCCTCTAACATGCACACCAACCAGTATTTGGAGCTACATAACCACACTGTCAAACTAGAAACCATATTCAGCAATTTAAAAAGTAGTGTGTGGCACAGTAATCTGAGATTAATAGGGCTACCTAAAGGAATGGAAGGCACAGACCCAGTAGCCTTCAACAGAAAAGAACTGGGTGTTTCACTCAATGCCATACTCCTGATCATAAAAATGGCACATTGGATATCCCCCAAAACAAGAACAACAACCTATGAAGATATTTTATATTTAAGTGCCTTAATTACATTGATAGAGAGCTCAACTTGGTAGTTTTATCAGGGAAATTGATGGAAAATAGCCATCAGCATGATGATGATTATCCCAGACTGCTGTGCAGCTATATGTACCAAAAAAAAGAAGAAAATGTATTTATTTATTTATTTATTTATTGCAGTTGGTTTACCAGGATAGTCCATTGGGCCATAATGAACCCGTTTTCAATGGAGTCCTGGGGAGAAAAGCTCCAAAATACATTCTACATACTTACATACATACATTCATACATACATTCAAAGTTTCACAATAGGTACAACAGGTAATAAAAAGAAAGCAATATCAGATAGGACAGCAAGTGTACAGTTAAATACATTGTGCAGAAAAACGTATTAACTATTTAGCAACAAAAAATATCCATTTATACAGAATAGTTAGGAAAACATAGTTACTAAAATGGAAGAGGAGGTACAATGACATGATGTAGTGGGGGAAGAAGAAAACATATGGACTTGTCTAATAAATTCTATGGAATTTTCTGGGTATATTAAAGATGTAAGCAGAGCATTGAGGGATGAGAGAAGGAGAAGAGTAGGTTATGTAGGGTGGGAGCAGGAGCATTCCCACTGTGATGCTAGATGTGTATAAAGAGATTTTTTGAAAGCAGAGTGATTAGAGGTGGTGCAGATGAGTGGAGGAAGGGAGTTCCAGAGGCGAGCTAGGTTGAAGGATAGGAGGTTTTTGCCTGGGGGATGTGTAGGTTTATGGACTTTGAGTAGGTTTTGATTGTTTGATCTTAATACTCTATTGGGTAGGTGCATATTAAAGGCAGAAGAAAGGGAAGGACAGAGGGAGGGGTTGAGAATAAGCTTATGGGCTAGAGTTAGTTGAGTGTAAGTTAATTGATTGGGAAGTTCTAGCCATTTTAGTTTCTGGAGGGAAAAACAGTGGTGGGTGGAAGACTTGTGGCTGGTGGCGAATTTTGCAATTTTGTTGTAGCAAGAGGAAAGTTGTTTTTTGAGAGAGGATTGAAGATTAGTTAGGAGTGGGGCACCATAGAGAAGGGAGGGGATAAGGAAGGACGTAGCGAGAGTTATTTTAGTAGCAGAGGTAAGGTAGGCATTTTGTCTATAAAGCATGCCAAGTTTTTGATGGTTTTTTTTGATATTTTTTTGTAGGTGAAAGGTAAATTTAAGTTGGTTGTCAATTTGTACCCCAAGTAGCTTGGTCTCTGACACCAATTCTAGGGGTGAGTTATTTTGGCTAGTGATTGAAAATGTATTCATATCGAGAGAAGTAGCTTTAGAAGGAGTAAAAATCATTAGCTTGGGCTTGGAGGCGTTGAGAGCTAGGTGAATTTTTTAACATCCATTGCTCTGTTGTAGAGAAGGCATCTTGAGTTAGTTTTTGAAGTGTAGAGATAGATGTGGCTGAGCAAATGATAGTTGCATTGTCTGCATATTGGATGATGTTTGAGAATGGGATTGATTTGTGGAAGTCATTTATAAATATGTTGAAAAGAACAGGACCTAGAATGGAGCCTTGTGGAACACCTAAAAAATAAAAAAATATTTTTCTAAAAAAATAGAAAAGAAAAGAAATGGTGCCCTTTTTAAGAAATTTCTGTGACTTGGTCTTTAACTGCATTTATAGTTTCTTGCATTACTTAACATTAGCAAAGGAAAATCACAATTCTTATTCTTTATCCCTGAGGTAGCTGAACATCATTTGCAAGTTAAGATTGTGGACCACCTCTATCTTATGCAGAGGTTCTTCATTCTAATGTGCAGGCTACCCTCAGCAATAAAAAGAGACTGCTCTGTATCTACCCCCTCATCCCAACAACAGAACAAAGGTAGAGAGGGAGACAGAGTCTAGCAATAGAGTTAGTAATGCTTGAAGGCCCCTACAGACAGAAAAGAATGACCTGTTACAGGATATTCCTTGACCAAACAGATACGACTCTCTGGTACAAACCATTGTGGATGAGGAGGGAGTCCATACAGAAGGCAGGGCTTTTTCAGTGCCTGGGATACCAGTGGAGGAACTGACTAAATTGGAAAAGTCCTGGACAGATCTTATGGAGCCCCAAGAATTTAAAATTTCACAGCCAATTACAACTACTCCTGTGGGGAAACATGAGCATATAGTGGCATCCAATCCACAGGCTCTGCCTCATTGATAGCTAAGGCAGTGTTTGCTTAACTCTCGATGTAGCAGGGGTAAAATGTGACACAGTAGCTGTGCACTGCATGAGCTAATATCAGTTGTGTAGAGTATACATTATTATTGTTGACATAGCTTGTGCATGTCATGCAATGTTAGGTAGGATCTGTTTAAATTGCTCAAGTTTAGTATGAATGTTTTCTTTTTTTATTAAAGGAATCACTAACAATTGAACTAAAGAGCTGGTAACATGATTTAGGTTTACATGGCTTAAGCTCTTCTGGTTCATGCCAGAGGTAGAAAGAAATGTACTACGCATTCAGGGGTGCCAGAAGCTGATGAATGCTAGGGGAGGCAAAAGGGTAGTTGTTTTAATTATCTACTGCCATGACAGTAGTATATTTGGGACACAAAATGAGCGTAGTGAAAATATGAGTTATCTTTAGAATGACTGTACAGAAATTTCATAGAGAATTATAAATGAAGTTAATGTTGCATCTGCGTGGTATGTGATTTATTAGCAATATACTCGACAGTTAGAGAAAAATGTGCATTAGTGCTATAACACACTTACTGTTACCACACAGAGTGCAACTACCACTGAAGAGTGGCGGGAAGCTGTTAGACATTTCATTCAGACTATTAGCACTTCAGTCAGACTTAAAAAAATAGTCCAACTGAAGTGTTTACAGCTTCCCATTCCTTGTTTGTGGTGACCACTGATTTCTATTAATTCTCTAGTCTGTAATTAGAGCTTAGCAGCAGTAAGAGATACTCAATAAAAGCTTGTTAAGAAGTGCTTCTAATGTGAGAGAGTGGTGCTTAAGTAGCATGCCTTTTCCCCAAATGCAGAGCATAATCGTAGTGATTCATGTACTTCATTATCTTTCAAAAATAAGATATACAATGTATCACAGAATATCTAGATCCTGACAGCATCCACAACTCAGGTTATAGAAGTGAATTTTAACACATGCTTAATGGGGGTTTCTGCCATGTGCCCACATGTTCTACAACTAGCCCTGGTCAGAGGTATGCACAGAAGTTTGCTATAGCTTGTGTGTTGGGGTGGTGAGGGCTGGAAATAGTAGGATTATTTCTTACATTCTTCTCATGATCAAACTTCAGAGGTGTGTACCTAACCATAGCTAGTTTAAGGCAACAGCGAACTCAACAGTACCCCCCCAACCACAGCATGATATCTTATTTTGATATTTTGTTAAGTGTTTGTCAAACTAACAAAATGTAGTATAGTAATCTTGTCCACTTAATAAATGAAGAGGGTAATAACTCTAAGGGTTGTATCAGTTCTTCTCCTTTGAAATTCAAAGATATCTCTGGCTGCAGTGACAGGGATTTGTCAACTAGAAGGCTTCATAATTTCATTAAATGTTTTATATCTGACATTGTGCCCTTGACTTATTTATATCATGCTGGTGGGAATTCTCTTCAATAAAACTAACATCATAGCTGGTGTTAAGCACTGCCAAGAATAACTGCTGTGGGGGCGGGGGAGGGACTTGATCATCCTTGATTGTGAGGGAGCTCCAAAAAAGCTTCCACTAGTTTTTTTATTCTCCCACCCTTTCCTAATTGTTACCTCAGCCCTTATGCCCCCATCTGTGCCAAGTCAACCAGCTACTCCATGCCCACCCTGGACTTATTCTTGTAAACACTGGGGACAGTCAAGAATTGCAGGCAACAGGGATCAACATGTCTGTGCTTCCATCTGGGGAGGGGGTCTTACTTGGCCTGCCCTGTTTCTTCCCCTTCCCCTTTTTGGCAGTGTGGTATAGTTTTGGAGAGAGTGCAGTGTAGGACTTGTTGCATATTGCCCCAACTCAGCGGTAGCTCAGCCAAGCCCCACTGCTCCCTGCTGACTACTCCTCTTCTGCGATCATCCCTGGCCTTCACCAGAGATCTTCTATAGATGCCCATATACCCCTCCCCCTATAAGGAAGAGCATGCCCATCCCTCCATACAGCTGCATCAGTAGCCCATGGCACTAATCAAACTCGGGTCACCTGGGCCATGTCAGGACTTTATCTCGCTATGCCACTAGAGCAGCTACAAAAGCTTCTGCTAGTTGAAGGAAATTGAGGAGAAAGAAGAAAAATATATCTTATTCTCTGATTACATGCTTTATCCTAAACAAGACTGTGATATGATGCTAGTCCTACAAAGCCAGTAATCAGTGATCAAAAGTGGGCAAGATAAATGCTAGATATCAGCAGCCCAGGATAAATGATCTCAGTTTTTACCTGGGATTTTAAGAAGAATAGATGCTCCTGATCTTCAGGGATGATTTTCTCTTTAATGGAGATTTATGAATAATGACAGGACACTGGATAGTATATAACTCTCATCTTCTTTGTTCAAGAATTCTGGACAAAGCCAAAAGTAATAGCAGAATAAAATCTCAAAATCAGGAACACCTTTTAAGTATGACTAATTCACATAAAAAGTTAATATAATACTACGTTTTGCATCATGTATTTTCTATATAATAAGAAGTGTATACTCTAATGTATGTAATTATTAACTGTCTGTAATCTAGAATGATTTACCATCAAATCAAAAGCTTTATGAGGAACAGAGCAAATGGCATAACCCATTGCCAACCTTTTGACTGACAAGTTCAGCTCAAATTTCTCCCCACACTCCCCTCAATAGTTCAAAGGAAATACCACATAACACAAAGCCCCCAACCATTACTAAAGAACAGATCATTAATGAACTTTCCAAGGCCAAAAACACTGCATCAATGGGCCTCGATAGCATCTCAGGATGTTTAGTAAACAGCATGAAACATTACCTTGCTTATCTACTTGAATAATTTTTCAACTGGAGCCTTCAGTCAGGTTTTGTGCCCAAGGAATGGAAGATGGCTACAGTCATTCACCTGCAGAAAGGAGGTTCCACCACTGATCTAGGTAACTACAGGCCCATAAGTCTTACCAGCCTCATATGTGAGACCATGAAAAGAATTGTCATTGACATGATAAATGAGGATGTAGGTAACCTGCAAAAGCTGGACCCATCACAGTTCTGCTTTGTTAAAGGAAGTTCATGCCTATTAAATCTGGTGAATTTTTTAAGAGGTTCACCAAAGAAATAGATGAAGGCAAGACTGTGCACACAGCTTACCTCAACCCTGACAAGGCTTTTGATACACTACCCCACTCAGGCATTATAGACAAGCTCAATAATTTAGGTATCTTCTTCTTCTTCTTTCGGCTTTTTCCCGGTTAGGGGTCGCCACTGCGGAACTCGGGTCCACTAATGATTGGCAGTTGATTTTTATGGTGCTGAGGTGCCAGCCTGACACCCAACATTCAACGAAGGCATGCTCATTCACGCATGTCTTTCAAATGCCACTTGACCATGGGGAGGACATGCAGACTCCACACAGAAGGCGCTCCAGCCAAGAATCAAATGGGAGAACCTCTTGCTGTGAGGCGACAATGCTACCTTTGTACCACTTCAGCTTCAAGCTCAATAATTTAGGTATAAACCCCTTTATTACCTGCTGTATAGCCAAACAAATTGCTCACTGATAGGACCTCTGAGGTCAAAATACGTGAGGCCACTTCCATCAAGAGGCCAGTCACTAGTGGAGTCCCTCATGGCTCAGTATTAGGCCCGCTCCTTTTTGGCATCTATTCCTCTGAAATGGAAGCATATGCTGAAGGTTTTTGGCTGACTAAGTTTGTTGATGATTGCAAGCTGGGGGTTATCATCAACACCCCCACAGACTCTAGCATTCTTCAAGAAGGTCTATCTCTGACTAATAAATGGGACCAAAGTCATGGTTTTAAAATCAATGCTAAGAAATACAAAATTTTACCCTCTGAGAAATCAGTCATCCTGGTTAATTACCATGTTGATAATACACCTCTAAGAGTTGGCCCAGTGGTGAGGGATCTGGGTACTTTCATATACAATAGCCTTACCTTTGACCACCATGTGGACACAGTGGTGAGGAAATTCTTTTATGTGACACAACTTATAAGTAAAGGCATGGCATCTGGGTCCAAATAGGTCATTATCCCACTGTACTCAGCCCTTATCATACCAGTCGTAGAGTACAATACTCCCTTTGGCATATACCTGGCCAGGCATATGCAGTAACTAGAGCAACCTCAACGGTTCTTTACAAAAATAATATATGGCCTAACAAACCTGCCTTATGCAGAGCACCTTTAAAACCATTCCTCTCTACTCAGTCTCCTATAGATTACTGAGGTGTGATCTATGCCTGGCTTACAAGGAATCTGCAACCCCCACACGTTTGAAACTCCTACATAGTTGTAAGTCAAAGAGTACCAGAAATACAAGGTCTAGGAGCTGGAATTTTGTCTGTGACATAAACACAACATGCTGATGTGTGCATTAAAAATGCATTTGTAAGGTTTTTATGTTAAAATGTATCAACAGTGCACCCTGCTTGAAGGATAAGTAATGTACAGGTATTATTGTAACTGAAATAAATGTATATGTTTTAACAGCATATACTGGAAGAAAAGAGGTTAAGCCACTGACTTTGAAAAATATTCTTTAAATTCAATTACTTTGTGGGTTAAGCCATAAAGATGTTATCACACAGTTTTGAATGGAGCCAAAGACTCAATATCTGTGGTAGACAATAGGTTGTAGCTCCTGTAGGAAGAGTGGAATGTTTTTAGGGTTTTATGACTTCTAGCAGCTGCACTGCATCTGAGCAATGCTCTTGTGTAGTATTATTGACATGTAGGTGCTAAAATCCTGGCAGTTTCTAGTGTTGGTGACAACATGGGACAGAGAGTCACATGACCAGATGTGTGTGATATCATTCTGTAAGCCAGAAATAATATTTAGATATTAGAAGAAGATTGCTCTCAGCATTCTGTATTCTGTCTTGGATGTGACAACAAGGACCACTCACCCATCTTGCCTTGCTCTACTTAGTAAGTAGAAACAGTAATTCTTTTAGTCAATCAAGAACAGATAGTGAGACTAGCTAAATAAAGTTTTTCTATAACTGTGGGAAACTTTTCATCAGTGTTATTTTTAATATTTCCTCTGACTGAAACACTGGTGTTTACTGTAAATAGATATTTGGTTTTCTCATGCTCTTTTATTATTTATTATTAAATATATTTAAACTTCTCACTGTGGCTGGCCTTTGTAGAAAATATTTAAATTTTGAGAGTATTTGCATATATTTATTTGGTGATAACTTTGGCCACTCCTGAAAGCTTGCTGTTTGGTCAGCATTACCATTTGTATTAATATTAATTTCACTCAGTATAACTGAATACACTTTTAAGAGCCTTATGGTAACTGACTGGTGGCAGCGAAGCTATGTTATAGTTTTGGAAAAGTTGGTAGATAGGGTAATCTGTGCCAGACATTCCCAGGTATGTGTGTGTGTGTGTGTGTGGTGTGTGTGTGTGTGTGTGTGTGTGTGTGTGTGTGTGTGTGTGTGTGTGTGTGTGAAATTGTGTGTGAAAAATAAATCTCAAAGAGTGTGTGTGTCAGCTACTTGGGCAGGGAAATGAAGCATTGGTTTCACAGAGAGAATGGTGGAAGACTTGGCTTGGGTACTCATCTGAGGACTTGACTCTGAAGCTGTGCCAGTGGGGAGTTTTACTGGGGACCTGGAGGGAGAGAAATCCAGACCTCAAGCTGACTGTGTTCCCTGTGTGCTTGTAAGGGAAACTGTGCTTGATGCAAATAGATCTGCGTCTGGAAATACTGAGTGTATCCATTTGTATTCCAAGTGAATGTCCCTCCCCAGTGTCAGTGATGAGGATTGAGGGTTCTTGATTACTGGCCCAGAGCAGGGACATTACAAGTGCCATACAATGTATTGAACTTGTTTATGTATGTGTATTAGTGTGTGTGTGTGTGTGTGTGTGTGTGTGTGTGTGTGTGTGTGTGTGTGTGTGTGTGTCGGGGGAGGTGCAGTTTAAGAGCAATATACTACCCATAATTTATTTCAGTTTCTTTCACAATCATCAGTATTATGGCTGTATGTGGTGAGGGTGTAGGTGGTTGCAATGTATTTAAAAGAGTAAACATATTTGAGAAGGTGTACATCAGGGTTCAGGTCTGAGTCCACTGCTGTTCATAACTGGTGGTAGGCTACATTAGCAAACAAGTCGGGGGAGCACATCAACAAAGCTGCTATATGCAGAGGATGCAACATTACATGCAGGCTCTGATAAAGAACTTCAATAGATGATAAGGAATGGAAAGCAAAACTGAAAGCACACAGTATGAAAATGAGTACAGATAAGACAGTTGTAATGGCAGGAAATTGGGGAAATCACAAGAAAATGAGAACTGAGATATGGTTGAAAATAGTGGTACAGTCTGGTGGCTTCAAGTATCTGAAAGAGGTGGTTGAGGAGAAGAGAAGTCTGAATGAGGAGGTCAAGCTAGAATTAGAGGGATTGAGTGTCAGGGCTAGTATGTGACAGAAAAATGTGAAAATAGCTAAAAGGTAAGGTGATGAAAACCATGGTGTAACCAGTTCTACAATATGATGCAGAAACCTGGGGAATAAAGCCAGAACAATTGAAAAAGTAAGGGTGATGGTGATGAAGTGTCTGAGATGAGTGGTAGGATGCACAGTGTGGGACAGATGATGAAATAAATACATCAGAACAGAAGCCCAAGTAGCTCCAATTGCAGAGAAGGTCAAAGAGAATAGATTACAGTGATTTGGGTGCATTGCATTAAAACAGAATACAATCTAATGAAGATGAGTTGGAACAGACAGCAAAAGGATAAAGGCAAATGTAAACAAGGGTATCCAATAAAGAGATGGATGTATTGTGTAAGAGAAGACCTGTGACAGTCAGAGATCCCTTTCTAATATTCAAAAAGCCATATCATCGAATTTCATTTTCCTGAGATGAAAATCATGAAAACAAAATAATTAAATGGCAAGTTTTTTCAAGGGCAAGTAAACACTTGCCAAACATACCCTTTCTACACTGTAGTGTGATCCTGGAGTTGGTATGTATAGTTAGGGAGGGTGTGGGTGTGTGGCCCCACACCTAGATCTAGATGGGTTTTATTTAATCTGGTGTGTGTTTCGTTGGTGTGGTGGCAGTTGTTTACTTGTCTGGGAAAAATTTGCCATTCGGGTATTTCATTTTCACAATTTTCATGTTGCAAAAAAAAAATTCGATGCTATGGCCTTTTGAATACTAGAAGTAGATCTGACAGTCAGGCATATCTATCAACGAAGTTAGAAGAGTGGCTTTGAATCAAGAGAGATGGCAACATTGACATAATACTCTGGCTTCATGTACCAAATAGGAAAAAGGGGTTGATGATGTTGAGGATGGTGATGATGATGATGATGGCAATTATGATAAGTTGTCAATAATTTTTTTTTCACTTATCATCATAAACATATAACTTACATATAATAGGTGACTATCTGTGGTGGTTTGGTAGAAACAAGAAGTGTGCGAAAGTAACTGCTCATTACCACAGTGGTACAGTGAGTAGCATTGCCATTTCACACTGCTTTGTTCTTGCTGCATTCTTAACTGTAGATTTTTCTATTTGGAGCCTGCCTGCCATCCCTGCATCTGTATAGACTTGCACATGTGTTGTGCGCTGGTTTCCTCCAACATTCCAAAGCATGCCATCGGTGAACTGGCATTCCTCTAATTTCTCTGGAGGTGAGAACTCAGTGTATTTCTGTGTGTTTGTGGCTTGTGTAAATCACTGCAGACCTGTCTTGTCAGGGACAGTATCCAAGCTAAGATCCACACAGGAGAAAGATGAACAAAACTCAACTTGTTTCAATGTAAAAGTGGTCTGGTCTTACTGCTTCTACATTGAGACAAGTTGAGTTTTGTTTGTCAGGGATGGTGTCAATATGTGTGTTTTTGTGTGTGTGTGTGCGTGTGTGGTGTGTGTGTGTGTGTGTGTGTGTGTGTGTGTGTGTGTGTGTGTGTGTGTGTGTGTGTGTGTGTGTGTGTGTGTGCGTGTGTGTGCGTGTGTGTGTGTGTGTGTGTGTGTGAGCAATCAAAAAATATCACAGATATTTAGTTGCTGTCACACACAAAAATCCTTGGCACATATTAACTCTTATGAGTTGCAGTAAAACAAATGCATTTATGCATAATTATCATTCAAAAATAAAGCATAAACTACATCAAAAAATGTTCAGTCTCTTACAGCTTCTAGGGGACTAGAGGCATACATACTCCAAACTGTATAAATGTATTTTGACATGGATTTAGTGGTGGCCTTTTCCCACAGCCCCCACCCATTCTAAAACCTTCCCTGCTCAGAGGTGTATACAAAAGTTTGTTATAGCTTGTGAGGGGAGATGGGGAATAGTATGGTCATTATTTCTTTAATTTGTCTCACAATAAAACATCAGGAGATCATTATAGCTTGGGGTGGAACAGGGAACAATGTGGTCATTAATCTTTTACTTCTCCTACAGACAACAAAGGTCTGCAAAGAAGGTCACTTTAACATGTGTAGGAGCTGTGTACTGTCTAGCAGCAACATGAGAGTAAATATTACTTGACATGGAACCACATTAAAAGTGTATGGAATATACAGTTTTCAAAGCCAGGACCATGTGTACAGTAGTCCTAAACTTACAGCTCTTGCCAGAAGAAGGTTGAAAAAAACGCTAGTCTATGCTACATTTTATTTGTATAACTTGCAATGTCAACACAGTAAAAGTAAGGTTTGTCTGCTCTGTACTAGAAAATAGAATAATTTGCACTCCAGACGTAGACTTGCCACCTGTTGGCACAGGATTAGTTACATAACATCCCCATATTAGTATTATTTGTTAACTTGATGGTGTTAGCGTAGTGCAGCCTCACTCACTGGGTTTGCGCAATGCCCAGTGGTATTAACTGAATGCATCAGGTTTTTATTTTTGGCTGTCTGGGTCATGTCTGATACATGGGTGGTCCAGTCGCACAAACAAGCTAAGCATCATGCAAACACATGAAAAAAAAGAGAGAAGAAAGAAAAACAATAAAATATATAAAATTAATAAATGCAGAATGAGCAGACTAGGTAACATCGTGCAAACATGTAAAAAAATTAAAAAGAGAGAGAGAAAAGAAAAACAATAAAATATGTAAAATGAATAAATTCAGAATGACATATCTATGGCAGGACCCTGCCAAATTTTGAACAAAGGAAAGCAATTGCCATGCTGTCACTCAATCATTGAATACAATCAAGATTTAGCAGACAGGAAGCTTACATGGAAATGTTATCTACATTCCCGAACAGGTTTCATGGCCAAAAAACAGGGGTGCATGCCACAGAACCTTGTTTAAGAGTGCCACACTTAATTAATATGTATTCTGCAGCACTGTCACAGGCACAGCTTCGTGTACATAGGGACATTCCGTGTAGGTTCTACACATAGCCTACACAGAGTTTCTTGAATTCTGGGGTTAATTAAAACAAACAGTCTTCAATACAGCTTAGAAAATTGCAAAAAAATGTTAATTAGCTTTCTTTCCAGTCAAAAAATAGTTTTACTTTATTTTTATTATAAATTTTATATACATATATATATATATATATATATATATATATATATATATTTATATATATATATTATAAATTTAATTAACAATTGTACATCTTTTAAAGCAATTTATACAGCACTTTATATATATATAATTACCTCATGGATTTTTCCTCGACAGAGGAGAAGATGTAATCAATGATTTTTTCCCCAAGACTTTTGCCTTTAATTCCCTACAAAATATTGTAGATGTGCATAGAACTGAATTATAGGCTGCCTCGGTTGTGGATATTTGGAAGACAGTCTATCGAAACTGTAAGCCTGTATCTTCCTTCACAGTCATAGAATGGGAGTTATAACTGAGGAAATAAGGAATGAAATGTGATTATGACATTAATTTGTAAGCTCATCCTCACCTATTACAGTAACCTTTAGTTAATGACTGGAAGGATACAATTACAATAAAAAATGAAAGAAATGAGCTTCCTCTGTGGGACTGCTGAGCTCATTTTCTGTGACAGAGTGAGAAGTTTGGCGATTAGGGAATATTTCAGGTCAACACACTCCTCACTCTTGCTGAAAGGATTCAAATGCAAGGATTTTGCCACCTAGGGAGGGTGCTTTTGGTGCCTCCCCATGAGAGCTGTAACAGACAATTTCCAGCAAACAGCATTTGCAGTATAACCTGGACACACTGATGACATTATAACTCTCAGCTTGCCTGGAAAATTCTAAGGATTCCACAGGATGCCTCATAGAATTCTGCTAGGGAAGAGAAAAACTGGCCTTCCATGCTCAGCCTGGTAACATCACATCCGCAGCATGAATTATGATTTAAAAGATTAATGGATAGGTCATAGAATGTTCCTCTCTCATGATATGATAGCTCTTTCTTTGACAGAGTAAACAGGCATTATGGAATGGCATTGATGAGTGAGCAGATACTTGCTATTTCAGGTCTGTAACTGTTTTGCAACAAGCTGTGCATCTTTGCTGCCTTGGTACTTGCTGCTGACAGCAAAAACCATAGCTCCTGGTGTTATTGCTGGTTTATGAACATACACTGTGAGCAGCTTACATGTATGACAGTAGTGCCCCATTAACGTCATGGTGTGCACATCTTTCATATTTTGTTGTTGGATGAGTGTCTGTCATCTCACCATGTCACAACTATTGGCAGAGTTGCGTCTGTATGTTGTGGGTGGGTTCTGCTGTTCTTGCACACAGATGTAGGTGAGACTGTATGTGTGTTATAACACTAACAGCAATACATATGTTTTTGCATATTACTATATCAAGATACAATTCTAGTGTGCTTCAAGATACTGGAGCCTTGCCAAATGGTGTCTGAAATAAGCATATGCTGTTTCATGATGGGAATCAAATAGGTCAGTGTAACCTGCATGTGTTGCATGATATTTAATTGCATATAAAAATTAGGCTTCAACAGTATGCATATATGTATGTATGTTTGTACATATGTTATGTACATATGTTTGAATATGGTCATCTTGTATATTGTCAGGACAATGGGTTTGGGGTTGGCATAATGGTTAAAGAATGTATCACACAGACACAAGGTGCAAGGTTAAAGGGGTAAGTGGTTGTCTTACTGGTTAACATGCTTACCTCACAGACACAAGGTACAAGGTTTGATCCTCAACCTTCAGGGGAAACTAGCTAAGCCTAAAATGGCCCACAAAAGCAGCTTGCCTAATACTCACTTATGAATCTATGAATTTAGCAAGAAGTCATTATTATGACACCATTCTCATTTTTAAATACTGTGTTGTTTGTGTTAAATGCTGGAGGAGGGTTGTTAATCAAATGTGACAATATTGTACTTTTTAGCATTTAATATAAGCCTGTCATCATCACTACAGAATATGTTGAGGATGCTCTCCAAGACTAAAAATACTTCCTCTGTGGGACCTGACAATATATACCTAATAAAAAGGTACTAAACAAACCTTGGCAGAGCTATTTCTTAAACTATTTAACCAGAGTTTAGCCACTGGCTTTGCCCCTGAAGTTTGACACACAACAGTAGTGATGCCACTCCATAATGAGGCCCCAGCACTGATCCCAGGTATTGCAAACCAATCAGCCTAACAAGTTTTATTTGCAAAGCTGCTGAACATATTATAACTGACCTGATAAGCTGTTGTATTAAAAATCTCATTAAGCTAGACCCCCAAGCAGTTTGGCTTTATAAACGATAGATCCTGTCTACTTAATCTGGTTAACTTCTTTGAAAGGAAAATACAGGCTGTTGGCACTGATTATGCTGTCCACTCAGCTTGCCTTCATCTGGAAAGGGCATTGGACACCATCCCCCATGCTAGCATACCTTCATCTGGACAAGGCATTTGACACCATCCCCTATGTTAGCATAACTGAGGAGCTTAATGCATTACAAATACATCCCTATGCAGTAAGACTGAAAGCAAATTGGATAAACAAAACCTGCACTGTTTGGATAGCAGATGCATTATCAGAGAATATGAAGGTGGCCAATGTTGGCCCACAGGGCTCAGTGCTCTGACATTTTTTTTTCAGCATTTTTTTCTGATTTCTAGAACTTGAAGCAAGACATCTGGCTTGCCAAGTTTTAAACAACTGGGAACTGATGTCATACCCCTTTCTTACACCAAAACCCTTCAGCAAGTCCTTACATTAGTAAATACTACAATGTGCTACAATATACTATAATGTGCTCATATTAAATGGTAAAAAGTGCAGTATTGTTTAATACAATACCACCTTTGATATATACTTCACTAGAAATAAACAACTAAAAATACCCTGCAGGCTCCTAACTAAGATGATTGTACCATGGAATTCAAAATGTCTTAATTGTATTTTTGTTTTCTGAAATATTTTAATGTATAAAAATCAGTCTAGGTACTTATTTTAAAATTTTGATATGTTTTCCACAAAATGACTGACACAGTTCCTAACATAACTTGATTTTGTTGATTAAACAGTATTCTTACTTATGAGAATATACAAACAGAATTACTAAAAAATTAACACACTGGGTTTATTTTCTTGTATTGTATACTCTGTAATATGTATTTGTCTTGTACAACTACTTCAATTTATATTATTTAAAAACTTTCTTGACTTTCCAAGTTACGCTGATGTTATGTAAAAATTTATGTGATTGTATGGAGTTTTTCTCCTCAGGCCTCCAGTGCCCTCCACTAAAAATGGGTTGTTGGGCCCTGTGAAGATAGGTGAAGGCTGCCAGCCTAGCCAGATAGAATTATGTAGATAATTCTGTTATTTTTAAATATTAATGTAAGCCACAGGCTTGTTCTCTTAAATGTGAAAAGACTGCACTGGATATTGAACTGCAAAAATGTAACAACAGTGCACTCTGCTGTAAGAAAGCTAAGTCAAGCATTTCATGACTGTCTTTGATGTCAAAACATGGAGACAATATGTCGAGAGGGAGGCATCCTGCCTATTTTTTTAAGACCAGAGTTAATGGCTAGAATTTGCATGTATAAATGTCCTTTATTGCTCTGTTTCTGACCAGGTGTAAAGAATGTAAATGTAGTTTGTTAGCCTGGGAACACCAGAGAAGAGTGAAGAATGATGTCATGTGAAGCAGCTCTGTGTTATCAATTTAAAGAGAAAGAATCAGAGAGCTCTGAGTATTTTTGTTTTGAGAACATTCAACTCACCAACACTGCCTGTTTCTATATATAAGTTATTTAGAACTGTGTTTTCTCTTAGAAATAGCTAGGAATTAGGAAAATTAGACTAAGTGTTTTTCTGTGATGTCAGAACTTTTCTACTGTATTATTTTAAGCATTTCTCTGTGATCTCTGAACTCTTGACTGGCACTGTGTTGTAAGAAATATTGTCTTGTGTTTTATTATTTATTACTGAATATTTTTAAACCTTTTGACTGTGGCTGTTTTGTGTAGAGATAATTTAAGCTCTAAGAGTACATTACATGTATATAGTAATAGCAAGTCACTCCAAATAAGTCTTGACTGTTAGGTCACACTTACCATTTGGATAATAATATTGCACAGTAATAATTGGAACCCTTTTAAGGGCCTTTGAGTAGCTGATAAATATTAGTGGGTAGTGGCAGCTGGTACTACCTTTTAGACTGGGCAGAAAAGGGGCATAGCTGGAATACCTGTGCCAGCCTTCCCCAGGTGTATCTGTGTGGTTGTATATTATCTCAAAGTCTCTGTGTGTGTGTCAGCTACTTGGGCAAGGACATGAAGCACAGGTTGGACAGAGAGGGTGTTGGAGGTTTTAGCTTGCCCCCTAGGGTGAGATCTGTACCAGTGGGAAGTCTTATTGGTGATCTGGAGAGAAAGGGAGAAACCAGCCCCAGACTGACTGTGATCTCTGTGTACTCTTAAGGGAAATTGTACTTTACTGTGTGTGTATTTATTATCCTTTCCCTATATGGATGCCCCTCACTGGTGTTAGTGGTGAGGACTGAGGCTCTGTGATTGCTGGGCCAGGGCACGGGCGTCACATATTAATTGTTTGGTAGTGGTGGGATATCCACACCACATATTAATTGTTTGGCAGTGGTGGGGTATCCACGCTATATATTAATTGGTTGGGAAATACTAATTGGCTTGTAGTGGTGTGGGTAGAGTGAATTCCTGTAGCTTGTGTACAGTGATCACTGAAGGTGTTTTTTACTCTAAATCAGCCATGCAGTGAATACTCAGAGTTCAGATCACAATTGTTTTATTTCTTTTGTTCGCTTAGTTAGTCAGGGAGAGCAGGCAGCATGTCAGCAGAGGAGTATGGAAAGCTGACAAGGAGCCAGCTGGCTGAGATGTGCCAGGCTAGGGAACTGGTGCATGGAAACCTGACTAAGGCAGACATGATTGCAGCTTTGGTCACAGCTGCATCAGAAAACAGCAACCAGGAGGAAGATCAGACTGGCAGTGGAGATGTACCACCCTCAGAGAATGGACAGCTCAATCTTTCTGCAGAGGACTTAAACATCCATCTAGATCTAAAGAGACTTGAGTTGGAAGCCAGGCATTTGGAAATAGAAGCAGCTGAGAGACTGAGACATCTGCAGGCTGAGGAGAATGAGAAACTGCTATGCCTGGAAGCTGAGGAAAAGGAGAGGCAGAGGCAGCATGAGAAAGAGATGCTGACTCTTTGCCAGAGTCATGGAGGTAATGGGGAAGGGAGTAACTGGACCCCAGAAGCACAAAAGGTCAGGAAATTTCTTCTGCAGTTTACAGAGGGGGATAATTTTGATAGTTTCATTCATATGTTTGAGAGGGTATGTAAACAGTATGATGCTGACCAAAGGCTCTGGGCACGGTTCCTGACCCCCTTACTCCATGGTAAAGCTGTAACTGTGTTATCTAAACTTGCTGATGTGAATATTTTGATTATCCTGCTGTTAAAAATCATTTGTTAGAAATGTTTAAGTTAACACCTGAAACATATAGCAACAAGTTTCATGAGCAAAGACACAAGGCAGATGAAAGTTCATGTGAATATGTTGCTGAACTGAGCAATTATTTTAATAGGTGGGTGAGTGGATGTGAGGTAACCACTTTTGAAGGGCTGGAAGACCTTTTGGTGAGGGAACAAGCCCTTAGCACTTTGCCTGAGGACATGAGGATCTGGTTAGCTGATAGACAATGTGCTACTTCAGATGAGCTGGGAAAGAAGGGGACCTATAACTAGCAAGCAGGGCATTCCTGCACAGGAAAGGGACCCCCAGTACTGCTCATGGGTCTAAAGGAACCCATGGTGAGCAGCACAGTCTGCCCCAACAGAATATGCTAGTAGCAGGGGAAGCCACTAGTCCAGGTACACGTCCAGGGCCTAGGGTTAAATGTTTTGAATGCAACCAGTGGGCCCATGTGGCATACAGATGTCACCAGAAGCAAGGTGGGGAACAAAAGGTGAGAGAGCCATGTAAGTGGGAAAGACAAAATGCAAATAGTAGGTTGTCTTGAGACAACAAGGGTACTGAACTACCATCCTGCAGATGTCATGATGGGGAAGAATTTGGATAAGGGAGTACTATGTGCTTATGCAGTTACACACAGTCAGGCTAGGAGATAAGCATGTGGGTCTAGTAGCCTGGGGGAGACCCAGACAGACTGCATACTGGCAGCCAGGACTGGTGAGGTTGTTACTTCAGGGAGGGAGCTACTCTGTAGCAATGAGACTGAAGGTGAGCCACAGCTGCTTGTGGGTACTGATGTTCCCTTGAACAGAGTGACTGCAAGGGTAGAGGTGAGTAGTAGTACCCAAGCTGACAGTGAGGCACCACTGTAAGAGGATACCAGACTTCCTGTGGAAGGGGAGCCGGGAAGGGCTACAAAGAGAGAGGTGAGACAGGGTCAGATCTCGGTCCCTACATTGCAAGGCCTGAGGCAGATAGCTAGTGAGGGACCAGATTCTCAAGGGAAGGGGGAATTTGTATACTGGGACAAAGGGTTAATGTATAGGGAGTGGACTCCTAAGGGAGGGCTAGAAGGTGAGAGAGTACCACAGTTGGTAGTGCCTAGAGCCTACCATCTGGTGCTTCTAGCCATAGCTCATGATATTCCCTTTGCAGGTCATATGGGCATAAAACATACAAAGAGACACATTATGCAAAACTTCTACTGGCCTGGAATTTCCAGAGATGTAACCGGTTACTGCAGGACCTGTGAGCAGTGCCAAAAGGTAGGCAAGGCAGACACAGTGAAAGCTCCTTTGATGTCTTTGCCTGTGATTGAGGAGCCATTTCAGAGGGTCGCTATGGATATTGTGGGGCCTTTGAGTATCCCAAGTTCCATAGGGAACAAGTATATCCTAGTGGTAGTGGATTAAGCTACACGATAACCTGACGCAGTGGCGCTGTCCTGCATTGAGGCAGAAAAGGTGGCAAATGCTTTGTTAGAGGTTTTCAGCAGGGTAGGTTTCCCAAAAGAAATACTGACTAACAGAGGTGCCAGTTTCATGTTAGACCTGCTGGCTTGCCTATGGATGTACTGTGGGGTGAAGCACATGAAGACCACCCCCTACCATCCCCAGAGTAATGGTCTTGTTGAGAGGTTAACCTCTACAATCAAGTCCATGCTACAGGCATTTTCAGACCAGTTTAAGAGGGAGTGAGACAACTATTTGCCCCATCTGTTGTTTGCTTACAGAGAACTTCCCCAGGAATCCACCATTTTTTCACCCTTTGAGTTGCTGTATGGGCATATGGTGAGGGGCCCTCTAGATTTAATTTGTGATGAGTGGGAAGCTGAGTGTGAACCTCATAAGGAGTCTGTTGTGACATATGTCCTAAACCTCAGGACAAGGCTCAGGGAACTCATGGGCTTGGCCCAGGAGAACTTGGCAGAAGCCCAACAACAGAAAAAGGTGTGGTATGACAGGAATGCTCAATCTAGAGAGTATGTTGTAGGGCAGCAGGTAATGGTTCTCATTCCTATCAGACACAACAAGCTGCAAGCAGCTTGGGAGGGAACCTACAAGGTGGTAAGAAAGGTAAGTGATGTTAACTACATGGCGGAACTGCTAGGCAGGAGGCAGAGGCACAAATTGTACCATGTTAACATGATGAAACCTTACCATGATAGGGAGGTCTTTGTGCTGAGCATTTGCAGTGGATTGCAGGAGGAGTCTGTGGGAGATCTGGTGAATGATCTCCTCAGTGAGGCTCAGACTGACACCTCAGTGGAAGGGGTAGCAATGTCCCAGCAGCTATCTCCTACCCAGGTTCAAGAAATTTGAACAGTGTTACAGGAGTTTGCGGATATGTTCACTGGGGAACCAGGCTACACTCACCTGGTGCAGCACCAGGTGGATACAGGACCCCAAAGGCCTATTAGCCATTCCCCTTATAGGATGCCTGAGAGAGCCAAACAGAGTCTGAGGGAGGAGATACAGGAAATGTTGGAACTAGGGGTAATTCAAGAGTCCAACAGTTCCTGGGCCTCCACATTGGTGCTGGTGCCAAAGATGGATGGCAACACCAGGTTCTGTGTGGACTACAGGAAATTAAATAGTCAGACAGAGTCAGATACTTACCCCATGCCTAGGACAGATTAGTCCGTAGAGCAGCTGAGTGGGACTAAGTATCTTACAACTACTGATCTTACCAAGGGATTCTGGCAGGTGCCCTTGACACCCTGTGCTAAAGAGAAGTCAGCCTTTGTGACTCTTTTTGGCTTGTATGAGTTCACAAAGATGCCCTTTGGGATGAAGAATTCCCCAGCAACTTTCCAGTGGTAAATCATATCCTAGCAGAAGCAGGAGGGGTTGCCCATGCTTAACTAGATGATATTGCCATCTACAGCCATTCCTGGCAAGAGCACCTTCAGCATGTCACGGAGGTGCTGGGAGGAGTACAGAAAGCAGGGTTGACCATTAAGCCCAGCAAATGTCAGGTGGGTGTGGTAGAGGTCTCCTACCTGGGACATAGAGTGGGGAGTGGTAAGATCAGGACAGAACCTGCCAAAGTGGAAGTCATTCAGGCATGGCCTGCACCTGTTACCAAAAAGCAGGTGAGGGCATTCTTAGGGACAGCAGAGCACTACAGAAAATTCATCCCCAGTTATAATACCATAGCTGCTCCCCTCACAGACCTGACAAGGAAGAGCCAACCAGCAAAATGCCAAGTTGCTAAGATGGAGCCTAGGATTACATGCATATGATATGTCAGTGCAGCACTGTAGTGGAATTAACAATTTCAATGCAGATGGGCTGTGAAGACAAGGAATGGAGTAAGGTATACTCAGACAGACCTAACCCTCTCAAGCAGTGTTTCTCAAGGGTCACTTGAAAAACTAGCTTGAGTTCTCCAGGGTGGGAGATGTGTGAAGATAGGTGAAGGCTGCCTGTCTAGCCAGATAGAATTTTGTAGATAATTCTGCCATTTTTAAATATTAATGTAAGCCACAGGCTTGTTCTCTTAAATGTGAAAAGACTGCATTGGATATTGAACTGCAAAAATGTAACAACAGTGCACTCTGCTGTAAGAAAGCTAAGTCAAGCATTTCATAACTGTCTTTGATGTCAAAATTCAGAGCAGATATGTCTAGAGGGAGGCATCCAGTCTATTGTTTTAAGACCAGAGTTAATGGCTAGAATTTGCATTTATAAATGTCCTTTATTGCTCTGGTTTCTAACCAGGTATAAAGAATATAAATGTAGTTTCTGTTAGCCTGGGAACACCAGAGAAGTGTGAAGAATTATGTCATGTGAAGCAGCTCTGTGTTATCAATTTAAAGAGGGAGAATCAGAGAGCTCTGAGCATTTTTGTCTTGAGAACATTCAACTCACCAGCACTGCCTGTTTTTATATGTGTTATTTAGCACTGTGTTTTCTCTTAGAAATATTGTTTTTCTGTGATGTCAGAACTTTTCTGCTGTATTATTTTAATAATTTTTCTGTGATCCCTGAACTATTGACTGACACTGTGCAGTAGAAAGTATTGTCTTTTGTTTTATTATTTATTATTAAATATTTTTAAACCTTTCAACTGTGGCTGTTTTGTGTACAGATAATTTAAGCTATAAGAGTACATTGCATGTATGTAGCAATGCTGTACGAAGTCACTCCAAATAAGTCATGACTGTTAGGTCACTTACCATTTGGATAATAATATTGCACAGTAATAATCGGACACCCTTTTAATGGCCTTTAAGTAGCTGATAAATATTAGTGGGTAGTGGCAGCTGGTACTACCTTTTAGACTAGGCAGAAAAGGGGCACAGCTGGAGTACCTGTGCTAGCTTTCCCCAGGAGTGTCTGTGTGTTTATATATAACTCTTATCTCAAAGTGTTTGTGTGTCAGATACCTGGGCAGGGGCACAAAGCACTGGTTGGACAGAGATGATGCTGCAGGTTTTAGCTTGCCCACTAGGCTGAGATCTGGACCCTATAGCTGTGCCAGTAGGGAGTCTTATTGGGGACGTGGAGAGAAGGGGAGAAACCAGCCCCAGACTGACTGTGATCTCTGTGTGCTCTTAAGGGAAATTGTACTTTACCGTGTGTGTATTTGTTATCCTTTCCCTATATGGACACCCCTCACTGGTGTTAGTGATGAGGATTGAGGCTCCATGATTACTGGGCCAGGGCACGGGCGTCACAGGCCAGTGGACTTTTCTGATTAACAAATCTCAATGAATAAATAAATAAATAAATATCTTGTTATAGTGCTTTCTTGTTTTTTTCCTAGAATCCATTTCACATCCTCGTTATATGAGTCATGTTAGGTATAATGAAGTGATGCTCTTCCTAGTCCACTGAGATACAGTGTCAGTCATTAGAGGCACAGGCATCTCATACTCCTTCAGTCATCCCTATTCCTTCTGTAACAGGTGTGCTTGTATTTTATACCTGAATGGCCATTATATACATTTCTCCCAGAGCCTGTTATAAGCTGATCAGTGCAATTTATCTCTCCAGCCAACGAACGTTACATTTCAGGTTTGATTAGGTTAGCTATTGAATACAGTGTCTGTTTAGAGTATACCTCACTAGATATATGAATAACTAGCAAATAAAACATTTCCTAGCTAAGAAGACAACAGACTTAAAAAACAATCTACCAGAAAAGACTGGAACCAATGTCTGTTTATTCAGTACCTTATAGACTTTTTATGGGAGATCTATGCCTTGCCATTCATGCCTTTAACCACCCAGTGGTCCTGGGTTTCTTGAATCTCCACAAATCAGATAGTGACAGAAGTACCATAACCAGGCATCAAAGTTTTTTTTATCAGCAAATAAATAAAATATGCTAGAGATATTGGTTTAATCCCCAGCCCCTTCCCCACCTCTGGAATAGACGCCTGATGCAAATCAGTGTGATACATTATCTTCCTTTAAATAGAAACTGGACAATTGAATGAGTTTTCCCAAATTAACCATTCTTTTGACTGTCCTAGACCTTACGCTCAAAATTGGTCATTTGGTTACAGACTGACCTCACCCATCCTATGATTGATATGCATTACCCCTAATGAGAATAACTGGGATCATACCATAGATAATTTGAGGGGACCTATGCATGGGATAAAGCATTTAGGAGCTACATACTTCCTTTAGTAGCATACAACATAGTCCTGAGGTAAATGGTCTCTTTCCTATTCATGGATCTAAGTAGGACTTGAAAATGGATAGGGATGACCTTTGCTTTATGTGGATAGGGAGTCAGTTTAACAGCGCTTGCCTTGTATTTAATATTTACAATTATTATAATAACTTATTTATTAATTTACAATTCTGTTGCCTTGTATTTCATATGATTTTTTCTTATTATTCCTATGATAAGCAGCCCTGAAAGTCACTTGTAAAACTAAAGGCCTTATATGCAAACTGGTACAATATGAACCAGTGTGTGGCTATTGAAGAAATCAGTATAACAAATTGTCTTGCTTATTATTAGGAGGGTTGAATACAAATGTGTACGTAATAAATTCAGAATGCAATATTTAACTAGTCATGATAAATTAACAAACCTGAAAATTTATTTCAAACATACAATATGGTTTGATCAGCTCGACTTCAAACAATAAACTTTTCCAGCTAGAGCTTACATCTCTGTTCTGAAAAATTGCCAGCAAAGGGTGTGCACAGTACCACAGTGGATAGTGTTGTTGCCTCACAGCAAGGGGATCTCCAGTTCGGTTCTGGACTAGGTTGCCTTATGTGCAGTCTGTCCCTGTGTTTTTAAGGGTTTCCTCTGGGTGCTCTGGTTTCCTCCCACATTGCAGTAGGTGGATTGGACATTCTAAATTGGCCATAGGTGCAAGTGTGTGGTATGGAAGAACAACAGTGGCAGGGATAGCCACCCGGTGGTTTGAACCTTGGCTCTAGATGATTGCCACTGTTGAAGTGACACCCCGACCAATGGATGGATGGATGAAAATGTGACTCACACTGCGTTGCATTGCCATCTGTATATATTCCCTGTAGTGCTGCTGCAAGTAAGTAATAGCTACATGTTTTGAGTTACCTTTGCTTATGTAGCTGTTTGATGGTATGTGTATTTGTATACGCTAGATGTGAACTGAATGATCTTCTTTCTTTCTTCCTTTCTACACTTCATTTAATTTTCACTCATAACAGCAAACATATTAATCATTTGTTACAACAGGCATACAAAATGTGCACCATCTCATTTTCCAGTTTGAATTATTATCATTATATTAAAGCATATCCTCAGAACTGTAGTTAGATGCTACAGTATGAAATTCTAGAAACTTACAATGTTAGAAGGTTTTTTTAGTTTTATTTACTGTAGTTGTCTCTTTCAAGCTGTTTAAGATTGTGATTAATGATTTAAAATATTTAATTATTTGGTCAAATATTAATTGAATAATCACTGAACCCTGACATAAATGACCCCCTAGCACTTACCGATTGCTAATCATGCTGTGAGAAAAATACACTTTAACAGGATTAAACTGCAAACATAATCAGTTCTGATACACGAGAGATAAAAAAGTGTCCTGCTGAGTCTTCACATCATTATCACTTTTTTTTTTAGTTTTGCAAATCAGTAACATGATACATTGCATGTGCATTAAGGCTCTCTGAATCTTCAAAGGCCAAGAATATTTCAACTCCGTGAAAGAAGATGATTACTGGTAAATGACTGATCTTGTTGTTACTTGTACTGCATTCATCGGCAGTGTTCACGTTTTAGTAATCTGCTAGCGTGAGAAAGACCAGTGTAGCATTCAGCTGCCCAGACAATAGAATCTCATGGCTTTTTTCTCTTCAGCTAATATGTGTTTTGATGGTTTGTCTCTTGCCAGTTGGGAATACTGGTAAATATCCAGAGTGCTACATGCTACTGCCATTCATAAGAACATATTTGAATTTCTTTTTTGTAGTAATCTGTTTTATTGCATTTCACCTTTTATATTTTTGTTTATTCATAACCTATCTGAAGGAGCTTCTTTTGCAATCTGGAGAGAGGAAGAGGGTCATACTAGAAAATAAGAACATGTATTATCTAGCAGGCAACCTGGTTAACTCAAAATGTTTAATAAACATAGAATAAATGTAGGTTAAGAAAATATTATATCTGAGCAAATATATAATGATGTTACAGATCTAAAATATCAGATTTATGCATCCAAAATTCAGCACAGAGATGTTACAAATATTTTTCTTTCTTTGAATTACTCTACAAAACAAGTTAAACTTCACTTATAGCTGCAGTATTCTTCATAAATTACAAATGATTTAGCCTAACTGAATCACGACAAATTTCCAAGCCTGCAGTTTTTTGCTTACTGTTTGTCATGATTTAACTGTTTTTTCCAACTCTTGCTTATACCCTTTGAATATACTGAACTCAATCAAACTCTGCATGTGCTTGGCATTAATTCTAGTTATCAGTCTGAATTTGTTAGACAGCATATTGATTAACCAGTCAAAAATAACATTTTAACCTATCATTAACGAGAACAAAAAAAAACATTTTCTTGCAGTATCATGCTGGTCGTCAGGTCCAGTGAGTTAATGAGGCAGAATTATTGAACCAGATATTGGGTAGACACATTACTTAACAGCTGCATAGCCCAACATTCATTTTCTGAATGTCCCTCCTCATATTTAGTTGTAAATTGTTAATATTCTACCATAACTTTGCCTCACGTTGCTGTTACCCAGGAAAAAAAATCTTTCCTCTAGATGAGCCACAGCTGTTATCAGAATGATGGTCACATTTGCACACCCTACCATATCATGCTAATGCACTCTAGGTTATCTTCCATGGTATCCCTAGCCACAACTCAGTTGTGGGGCATTAACTCTGGTACCAATATCTAGAAAATGCTAAAAGAGAATAAAACAGAATAACAATGATGACAATTCACTGTTAATTGCCATGAAGAACTTAACAAATACCACAGTACGAAAAGATGAATGTCCATATTATTAAAAAGTGCTGTTGTACAATGTAACTTCCTCATGACAGCAGTAATAATTTATTTTTCTGAGATAACACAAAAAGATGCAGAGTTCCTCTTTTATTTTAGGTCAATCTGACATATATGCATATATATATATATATATATATATATATATATATATATATATATATATTAACAGAGAAATGTATACACACACACACACACACACACACACACACACACACACACACACACACACACAGTTAGTGAGAGTTATGCATGCAGACAATGCAACAAAAATGTAGAATTATTATTTTTTAATTAAGAAAAAATTAAACGTCAATAACTTTAATCCTTTATATTGACCATTTCCAGATGTTCATTCTCCATTACTGCTTTGGGCTATTCTTGCTCCCTGTTTAGAAAAGGTAAAGTCTTCAAAGTGGTTTGAAACATCCTGATTAAATCTACTGAGAATTATGCTGTGAGCTTACCTATAACATTTCCTGAGACAGTTTTTTTTTAAATTTAAGCAAAATGCATTAGCTGTATGCTGCAAACTCATGTAAACTCTTTAGGCTCAAAATTTTAAAAGACTAAATCTCTTAATTTTATATAGAAATAGTTGATATTTTTGTTCTGATATTATAACATTTAGCTAAAAATGTATTTTCTGCAGTGTGATACAAGGGTAATGTTTAAGTGGTTGTTCTGAGTGAAACTGATTATTTATTTATATATGTATGTATGCATGTATGTATTTATTTATTTATTTTGAAACTCTAACTAGCTGTGAACAAGTGGACTTGGTAGTAGGCTTACCTAATGCATGCTATAGAGCAGAAAAAAGAAAAGGCGATGAAGAATATAAACTGTACTGAGCAAGGATCACATAAATGAGTAGAATGCCAGTCAGCACCAAATACAGGAAGAAAGAAAATGTTCCAAACATGAAGAGAACAGAAAAAAAATGCAAACTTTTTAGGGCTAGCCATCACAATCTTCAGCTATAGGATCCTAATGCAATATTGTCCATACTGCCGACAACTGTTTGGTATAAGATGAAAATACAAATTAGATGTGCATTCTAATACAGGAAAGAATCACAAAAGAAAAAAAAACACATAATAATGAATGTATTCAATGAAAAGAATAAACAGAGAGCAAAGACACATTAATAGTAGCAACCAGGGTTTACTAAACCTGATAGCAATACACTAATAACAATGCATACATGTTAACTGTTCCTGATTTGATAGAGCCCCATTTAAATCCATTGTTGTCGACACCTCCTAGACCTGAGCATTTATTGAGAAGTCCTAAGTTAGTAGTGCCAGTACTTATAAAGTGTTCCTAATCGAGGGCCTTCCTCTAAATACTTCCCTCCAATTCTGGAGGCAAACAACACAGAGCTGTGATACGCAGGATCATACCAACTATTATTGACATAAAAGAATAATGGCAATGAGAAAAAAAAACACGCAAGTAAGTATAATGGTACCAAAACCCAGAGGGCAGAGACTGTATTCTAAAGAAGGAAGAACTCGGAAGCAAAATGGATGCAAAATGCAGACTCATAACAACATAATGTGGATAACCACAACACACATGTACTGCAAATCCTTAAATAAAAACAATCAAGAAAGGATCAACTTCCATCTCTTAGGAAAAGTTCTGTTGTTTATATGCTGTCACGATATGTGATTATATAGAAGCAAGCGCAGACATCAAATATCAACACATATAGCAGAGACAGGACACCTATTGAACACCAACGTAGTAAAGACACTGGCATGCATTATACCCTGCAAGACAGAGAGTTTTGGACAGATATATTGTTACACAAGAAAAGCTACAGGGATTGAAGACCAAAGACCTGTGTTGCACTTGGCACAGGCCCAACAAGAAGTAGAATTCTCTGTTCTTTCTTGGGCTGAGCAAGAGAATATATGCTGTGTTATGGTGGCACATGCCTTTTAGAATGATTAGTGTGTCAGAAGACCTGAGCAAGGACAGGAATACACATAACTAGTGGTCAGGCCATGCTGCACTACTAAGTTCAGCTACCCGTGTAGCAGAGATGTCATACCGTACAACTATGCTGACATGAGAACAGGAGCTGCCATGAGGAACATCTATCATATGTGGAAGACAAAGGAATTAGTGTTGTACTCTGTGGAGTATAGAAAGGTGTAAGATGCTTATATGGCTCATGTTTCAGGGATACACATCAGTGATACATCAATCTTCTGTAAAATGAATCAAGTGATATCAAAATCAGGGACAAGCTACCAAACAAAAGTCTAGTGGAATAGGTCCTAGATGTCTATAGTTATCTGTCCTTCTTATAGCCATCATGTTCAAGGCATAACTACATTTTAAAGAGTGTTTGAAAAATCTTTGAATAGGTGGATGTTGCCATTCTGAATAATGCATTCAAACAATAAACAAGGCATCTTCATTTTGATATGGGAAACCAGATTCTCTATTGAAATGTCGGGACTCTCAATGCTGAATTCAGACACACTGAAAATATGGGAAAACAGAGAAATTGAACGTCACTCTTCTCCTTTAAACTTAGTCCAAACTTATATATACCGACTCCAAGATCACTATATCTCAGAGAAAAGGGAATATTCTGATAAATGCCAGTCTTTAACTTTATAGATATAAGTTCACATTTTCAGCTATTTAGTTTCCAAGTGACAGGTCTTAGCCTTTGAGTCCTGACCTTTCTAATGGTTACCAGGAAACAGTTTCTGTTTTCACTTTATGCTACTGTGGTCTCTAACAGCTTTTCACAGTGTTTCTAAATAGCCTTGTAAGCATTACATGTCACATTATTCGGATATGTTGAGGCACGGCAGGACATATAAGCATTGCCTTTGGAGTCCTGGATTTTGTACTCTACTTGACTAATTAACTGTACATTTCTTTGTCCTTGATTGATTTACAAGTGTATCCTTTAGGAAGTCATCCATCTTCCTTCAGAATTTGTACTGAATGCAGCTGACAACTAGCTGCCATGGAGGATATTAGCATGTGTCTTTGTGGGTCCTAACTGACCAGAAAGCATTACACATTCCAATTCCTAAGATGTCATTTTGCAAGTACAACAGTTCATTAATACATCTGTGATAAAGCAGCTCAAGAAAAATGAGTGCAGAATAATGACATTCATTTCATTCTCCCATTTTATTAGTGACATCTGATTATTTAACTACCCTCCTATTTAGCTATTTTCCCATGTTGACTGTTCATCAATCTATCTTGCATAGCTTGTGAAATGTAAATCACCTAATCTGACTTTACCTTGCAGAAAAAATAAGCTCACTAGCTGCCTGTCTGGTTGGAGTTTAATTCCACCACTAATTACTTTATATTTGTTTCAGTCACTGGTTTTTAATTAGTATAGCACTACTTACAGACATGCCTAATACCACACTGAGCATTCCTAAATGAATTGTCATTAGCCTGTTAGTATTGTATCTGTCTTGCTTATACTGTAGCTGTATATTATTCAGATGTATTCAGTCAATCAGCATCTAATCAGTTGAATAATACACTGTGGCTACTGTTTACAAATAAGACTGATTTCAAACTTTGTTCTCCTAAGCAAGTGATTTTTTTTTCATAGTGAATACTGCTTCTTTATGGAATATTTTTTAAATTCACTCTACAGATTTAGAATTGCCACTCAGTTTTCTCAGAACAGTTTGTATTGTCTGTCTCACCAACAGTCAGAAATTAGGCCTCCTTACGTAGCTGACCTTAGACGTTCTCCAAAAAGCATCTGATTATCGATATTTTGTGGCCCAAGTCAAATCTTAATTCATAACAAAAATAGTAATAAAAAGAGTCAGACAATGCGTTGCTCTTTTCAAAGTTTACTGTAAAAAAACAGCAAAACATAAATGTGTATCTTTCTTGTTAACTGTGATGTTTGTTAATAAGACTTCCCTTCCTTTCACATGTACACCCCGGGATGGTGTTTATAAAAGTTCCTTTAAAATGTTCCTAATTATAGACCTAACATCAAATGTTATAGCTCCTGTCACTGAACTAAACAAAAACAATTCAGGAGCTTAATAAAAATCCAACAAAGCCAAGTTTGAGACTAAAATAGCTACCTAAGCCAAAGTCAATCACAAGGCATTTTTAGTAATGTTTGTACTCTCAAAAGCATAACATAATGCACTAAACTGATTGTGAACAATGTTACTTTCACTGAAGCAGAAAGTACAGCAAACCTACTGGCTTATATGTTTAGCTCTAACTTTACCTCTCTCTCCCCCCTCCGTCTGTCCCTCAAGGTATACCTGAAACTGGCACACCTCCAGCTATCACACAAGACCAAGTCCTAAAAGTGCTATCAAAAGCTAAACATACTGCATCACTGGGTCCGGACAATATCTTAAATAACGTGAAGCATGATTTAGCTGCACCACTAACAACACTGTTCAATCTCAATCTCAAAACAGGTATTGTAACATGCAAATAGAGAACAGCTACAGTCATTCCCCTGCATAGGGAAGGACCTTCCACAGACCCAGGCAATTACAGACCCATAAATCTGTCCAGCCTCATATGCAAAGCCATGGGAAGGTTTATCATGGCTTTAATCAATCAGGAAATAGGGAATCTCCAAACACTGAACCCATCTCAGTTTGGATTCATCAAGGGCAGGTCATGTTTACTCAGCCTGGTGTTTTTTTTTTTTTTTTTAAAGGTTACCAAAGCAATGGATGGAGGCAAAATGGTACACGCTACATCCATTGACCTGGACAAAGCTTCTGACACAGTTCCCCACTCAAGCACAGCAGAAATTCTAAATAAACTGAGAATAAACCCCTATGTCACGCACTGGCTTGCCAACTGAATCACAAATAGGATAAAGGACATCAAAATAGAGGAAGTTACCTTCACAAAGAGACCAGTCACCAGTGGAGTCTTCCAGGATTCTGTGCTGTGATCTCTCCTGTTTGACATCTACTTTTCTGAAGTAAAAGCCAATGCCAAAGGGCTTTGGGTAACTAGGTTTGCAGATGACTGTCAGCTAGGAGCAGTTGTTAAATTTCTAAATGACATAGCCATCTTGCAGGAAGGTTTGTCTCAAATAAATAACTGGTACCAAAATCATGGACTGAAACTAAATGCCACAAAATGCATGTTTGTATCCTTTGGGAAGTCATCTACTCCAGAAAACTACCTCATTGACAATATGCCCCTAAGAGCTAATCCAGTTGTTTGGGATTTGGGAGTTGTAGGAATTGATATAACCATAGGATACTGGAATGAGCTTGATATAACTAGAAGAAACTGGAATGAGACTGGAATGAATGTCTTTTTCTGTTAATTACCCAGAACTGTGCTGAACCTGTGTCAGTCTCTCCTTTATGTGCCAAGACTTCCTGTACATTTCAGAACAAAGTCTGCAAATACTGTAGCTAGGTTAAGAATGCTATATTATGTGGAGGTAGATGTCAGCAATTTCCAAATACTGTCTCCAATAACAGTGCTGATAAAATATGTCCAAAGTTTCTGCATGCATATTCTGATCCTCCTGAGCAGTATAATTAATATTCTGCAATGCTGGATATTTGACCTAACTTCTGTACTTGTACTCGAGTGTCTGTACTACCTTTTGAGGACTGCACTGACATGACTTTCTGCACATCAGTCCAAATGAAACTAATTTAACTGACTGTGTCTGAAGTATCTGCTAATAATACCAAAACCCTGTAAGTTTCTTAACACCTGTTTAGCCTTGGTTCCCAAGCCTTGTAAGAGCTGTTTGTTCTCAATGTACTGCACATTTTATCCTTTTAAGTATTCTTGACTGAAGATTATTTTCACTGATTAAACGTACATTCATTGAAACTGTATGTGTACTGTAAATCACTTAATTTCTAGACTTATGCAAAAAATACTGTATTTTTGTCATTTAAATGATACCTGATCTTATAAGAGTTTACATGGACAGTGACCTGACTTTTGACAAACATGTGTCCATTGTTGTAAGAAAGTCCTTCTATATTGCAGAGCTTATAAATAAATGGATTTTGTCTAGATCTAGGGATGTCATTGCCCCTTTACTCAGCCCTCATTAGGTCAGTCATTGAATATAATGTCCCCTTTGACATATATATGCCCAGACACATGCAAAAAATGGAACACCCACAGAACTACCTTACTAAAAAGATACAAGACCTAAACAACCTGTCCTACATGGAGTAACACAAAGCTATCTTACTATACTCAGTATCTACATACAGATACAGACTGCTAAAACGTGACCTGTGTCTGGCATATAAAGCATCTTCTGACCCAGTGGTGATGGATTTACTGCACATCAGCAAGTCAAATGGCATCAGAAATACTCAGTCTAGGGATCTAAACCTCTTGTGCAACATCAATTGAATGGTTTGGAGGAAAAGGTATATCCCACAGAGGATACCACTGCTCTGGGACAGACTCCCCATCCACATAAAACAATTTCATCCCGTCTATATTCAAGCACACCTTGGGTCTATAGATGGAAAACAGAAAATTTACCACAGGGATGCCCAGTATTACTAATGGACAGAGGCAACTCCTAAATGCTTTATCCCATGCATGCGTCCCTTCAAATTATCTGTGGTATGATATCATTTATTCTCATTATGGGTACTATGTAATTATTGACCATGAGATGGGTAAGGCTAATCTATAACCAAATGGGATAGGTTATTTTTAGCACAAACAGGGAAATTGGCTAGGCTTAAAATGGCCCACAAGGACAACTAGCCTAGTACTTGTCTACAAACTTCATTGTCATTAAAGGTAAAAAAAAAATATTTGTTAAAAACATTATAATTCATCAAAATAAACTACCTGCAGTTTTCACATCTTTCCTGTAAAGTTCCAGTCCTGCAATTTTGCTATTCATACCTTATCAACTGCATCAATCTTCTCCACATGGGAAGGCCTCAACACTGAACACAGAGTGGGAAATAAGGCCTAGCTAGTGCATTATATGCATATAGCAAAATGTACAAAAATATTACAGTTCATATATATCTACATTTTCTCCTTCATCTTTAACCCTCCATAATTTTACGTTACTTTAGCTTCTTTTCAAGCCTGTTCTCCAACTACCAATTGCTTTACATGTTGCGTTACATTGTTTTACTCAAAACTGACATAGTAAAAACTGTCAGTTGGTTGTTGACAATGTCTTCCAATGATATTATAGCATCTGAGGCTATGTCTGACACCATGGCAGACCACAAGACTGTATTTGCAATACGGAAACAAAACTGGTCTCCTAATTCACATTTGAAACAACTTTCAAGGAGCACAACTACATTTATCCAAGAGCCTTTAGTTAATTTCCTAGCTCCTCTCAAATTGAATATCTGGGAATATAGCATACACTGGGTGGAGATATTTTTATTTATTTTATTTATTTTTATTTTACATTTGTTGACCGGGAAAGTCAGACTGGATACAGATCCATTTTCAGCAGAGGCCTGGGGAGAAAAACTCCAAAGCACAAGAAAAACAAATAAAAGTCCTTACATTACAGGCAAGGATTTATACTAAATGGTCATAATCATACCATAAACTTGCAGAAAGGTCAAAAAACACAATCACTGTACAAGCAAGACCTATTCAGTTTCTAAGAGTAACACCTATAATCATCTCATAGTTATATAGTAATGTGCAAAATAAGGAGTTATAGCTATCAAGTAAGAATGACATAATTGTCATTGTGCATGGACTGGACAGCTTTATTCAGATATTTTAAGGGAGCAAGGAAGTTTACCTATGGTGTTGGTAGGAGATATATATTCTGTAGTGTAGGAGATATATATTCTGCAGTGTAATTTTGTTGGGATGTAATTAATACTATGCAATAATATGCTATAGAACTTATTCTATAGTATTCTGCCAGATTGGCAACAAAAATTAACCTGGGTGCAGCATGGGCACAGCCAGTTGTCTAGGTAGTGGGTTTTCAGGAGATGTTTAAATTGACTGGTAGATACAGTGGAGGTTATTTGGCTTGGTAAGGAGTTCCAAGTTCTAGCAATGGTGCAAGCGAACAGAGACTTCCCGGTATCATTTCTATGTTTGATGCTCTGTATGAGATTCTGGCCACTGGATATTAAATGTTTGTGGGAATGTGGAGCTGAATTATCTCCTGGAGGGGAGGGGTATTTTAGGAAGATAACAGAGTTTGTAAGCTGCTGAAAGTTGGTTGAGTAGAAGTAGATGAGGGACCTCAAGCCAGTTCAGTTGCTTCAAGGCAAGACAGTGGTGGGATCTGGAAGAGCCTTCTGCTGCAAATTTGGCAATCTTGTTGTAACAAGATTCCATTTTCTTTAGGTCTGTTTGGCGTAGATTTGCTAGGACAGGGGAGGCGTAGAGAAGGATGGGCAAGAGATGAGTCCTTGCTATGGTTGCTTTGGTATGCTTGGTCATATATTGCTTATTCCTACAGAGGAGTCGTAGTTTTTTATTTACCTTATTGATGGTTTGGACTATGTGGGTATCAAATTTTAGGTTATTGTCTATTTCAACACCTAACAGTTTTGTGTGAGTACTGGGGGTGATTTGGATCTTATCCTTAGAGATAATGGTGAAATCATTGTTTAGGGGAGGGGATTGACCGGGGCTAAAAAACAGTAGTTTTGTTTTTTTGGGATTAAGAATCAGTTTGATGTTAGTGAACCAGGTTTCAGCTAAAGTAAAGTTGTTTTAGGTCAAGGTTTGTAACCCATTTAAGGTGGGGGCGGCACAAACAAGGGTTGTGTCGTCTGCATATTGTACTACAGAGGCATTGACTGAGGAAGAGGAGATATGGGTTTCTTTAACAGTATTTTTCTGTATCTTTCTGTGCTTTCTGCAGTCCTTCAGTAACTGCTTTTTGTACATGTGAATTCTGCACGCCAACCAATGAAGACAAAAATAAGAACACCAAATGAAAGAAAGATATAAATCACAGAAAAGATACTATTCCATTACTTCTCCATTACAAGGAAGATGAAATGCAAAGTAGAAATGACAAAAGCCAAGAAGGGTTACTTTGTGTCCTTCCAGAATTAAATGACACCACACCTAAACAATACTTCAAACCTTGTGACATGCTTCTTTTAGTTTTGGAATTGTGTACCTGGTAGGATATATCCAATGGTTACACTTTGTTGTTTATTGCAAGTATTGAAATTTGCTAAGTCTCGTGATTGGCAATGGAATGGACATACACTTGGTAGGAAAGGGTCTGTGCCATGTTATGCTATGCTCTCTTAATATTAGGCTAATATTTATATATTTTTTTGGTGTTAACAATTAGTACATTGATCTTATCTTCTGCATTAGCTTCTGGTTCCTAACATTTATATCAAAAATCTTACATTTCATGTTATGTATGAGCATTATATTGAAATAGAACTTTATTATGGTTGTGAAATCATGTCATTTACTCTTATGGATCAGAGATCCTAGCATCTGTTTACAAGGACAAATGACTTGGGAAACATTCCATATATTGCTTAAGAATCTGATTAAATATTGACAAATTTATAAAAAACTACAAGAACATGTTCATATCAAAGCAGAATGCAATTACTTGAAGCAGACTGGCATTTTTTAATGTAATAATCCATGCATCACAGGTTTAGTTCACTGCTATAAATACTGCATATTTACAATTGAGCTGACTTGTTAGGCATCGTTCTGTAGAATTCTGTGGATATTATTTGAACTTCTTTTAAACTTTCTGGCTGGGATTCAGTAAAAATTAATAGCACAGCTGTGAAGTAAAAGTAGCACACACAAAACAGTGCAACATGACCCTAGATTGATTAAATATGCAGTAGGAACTACATTGTGCTACTGGGATGGAATAGGTACGGAATTTACTGCTGAAGCAAATATGAGTTATGCGAAAGTGGACAGTGCTATATCAGATCATCTGACCACATGGTCTCAGTAGAATGTATGTAGATTAATCAGGGTGAAGCACATTCATGCTCACAAAGATATATTGCAATAAGTATAATGGAGATATAAGATAAGGACTCTACATCAAAAAACCTTCTATGTTTATCCTATAAATAGGAAAGAAATGGGGGACAGGATGGGCAGAAAACATGACAAGGAAGGTACAGATACTCAAGGCAAGGAAAGGGGAAAGGAAAAGTGGTGATGGAGGGGGTGAATATTTTTTGGGAGGTGCAGGTGCCCTTTTTTTCTACTTTCAAGAAAGATACAGGGGAAAGGTAGGATGGGAAAGGCATGTGTAGGGAGGGTATAGAATAGGCATTAGAAGCACACAAATAGCTTCATAGGTAGGTGCTAGGCTATCTGCCCGAGGGCATTTATAAGCCTAGCCAGAGTGTGTCGGCTTTCACCGCCCCATTAATTAATTAACTGAGCCTCTGTTAAGAAGAGCCAATGAAGTGATCCCAGGAGTAAATTTTCTGTTACCCATCCACTCGTCAAGGTTTCGCATGAAGAGTGTTAGTGAGGGGATCTTCCTAATGTAGCTAGGAATTTTGTTCAAAAGCATGAGGAGTCTCTTTGACAGGAATCTATCCATCCAGCATGTTCTATTTATTGTTGCGGTGAGGTTTAGCTCACTAGAGTACATGGCTCGCAGTGACTTGGATTTCTTTAGGTGGAGCATGTCCATCAATTTTGAGTTGGACATGGCTTTGTAAGTTAGGCAGAGATCACCTCTGAGTAAGCAATAAGCCACTGAGTACAGCTGGAGTTTTTTCAGTCGGGCTGCATAGGACATATGTTTGAGGCCAGTAAACCTCTTGGTGAGGTACTTTTATGGTCTTTCCAGCTGCTGAAAGTGTCTTGTGAGGTACATCCCAAATGGGGCATTGTACTCTATGATGGGTCTGATGAGTGACGAGTAGAGGGGAACTATAACCTCTTTATTTCTAGATGTGAACCATTTAGTAATTAGATTGGCCACATTGAAGGATTTCCTAACTACTTTGGCATTTGATTGTCAAAGGAGAGATTACTATCTACCTGGGTCCCCAGATCTCTTATTACCTCTTCTGTATTAAGGGAGGCTGATACCTATGTGGTAAATCGTGAGTGTTTTGTTTTTCCCAAACGGGATGACTATGCATTTTTGGCATTTAGCTTGAGGCCATGACTTTGACACCAGGTGTCCATCTCAGTAAGGCCTTTTTGGAGGATGTTCGTGTCAGCCGGAGAGTCAATTATGGCTCCCAGTTTGCAGTCATCGGCAAACTTGGTTAGCCATAGTCCTCCTGTGTTTGCCTGTACTTCTGAGAAGTATATGCCGAACAGTAGGTGTCCCAGGACTGAGCCTTGTGGGACACCACTTGTGACTCGTTTAGAATCGGACCTAGAGCCTGCTATTCTTACCGTGTGAGCTCTGTCTGTAAGCCAGTTGGCAACCCATCTTGTGACGAAAGGGTTTATATTCAGGCTGGTGAGTTGTTCTATAATACCCGAGTGAGGAATGGTGTTGAACGCCTTGGCGAGGTCAAGGTAGGCTGTGTGAACCACCTTTCCCTCATCTATGGCCTTGGTGACTGTCTCAAAGAAGTCAACCAGGTTTAGTAGGCATGATCTGCTCTTAACAAAGCTGAACTGGGTCGGGTCAAGTGTTTGGAGGTTCCCAATGTCTTTGTTAATGAGTTCTATGATGATGCGCTCCATAGCCTTGCAGACCAGGCTAGTCAGGCTTATGGGGCAATAGTTCCCAGGGTCAGTTGTGGCCCCTCCTTTGTTGAGCGGAATAACCATTGCTGTGCACCATTCTATGGGCACGTAGCCTGTGAGAGAGGCTGATGTTGAACAGCATCTTTAGGTGGGGGGTTACTTAATTCTGTAGTTCGTGCAAGATGCATCCTGGGGCACCATCTGGCCCCATTGACACTGTTTTTTGGCTTTTGAAAGGGCTGTTTTCACCTGTGTGTCTGTGATTTCTGGGACACTACACTTTTCTGGTATTGTTGTGGGCCCTTTTGGAGGTGAGAGGGGGGTGACATTTGACTTGAATCTATCTGCCAGGATGTTAGCAATATCAGTAGGTTCAGTATATTTTGTGCTATTTTGCACTAGCTCAGAGCATATCTGTGAGTTGCCACTTAGATTCTTGACATAGCTAAAGAAGGCTTTGTGGTTATCTTTCGAATTCTTGGCTATTTTTCTTTCGAGGTTAGCATTGGATGATTTTATGAGGGACCTTAGTTTCTTACTGATACTGATCAGGGATGTCTTTCCTTCTTGGGATTTGCTTTTTTCTGAACTAGTTTCCTCCTTTTATTGTATAACCTGTTTATGGCAGGGATCCACCAGACTGGTTTCCTTCTCTTAGGGGAGTGAGACTTGGTTTTGCTAGGGATGGCATGATCCATGCATCCTTGTAGGTGCTCATAGAGTGCATTTGTAAAGGATTCTGCATCTTGGGCAGTGTTATCCTTTAGCGTGGGGGCTGTGAAACTTACCACCTCTTGTCTTAAGTAAGGTGAAGTTTGCTTTAGAAAAGTTTTTCACTGTGGTTTCCTTGGTTGGGGGTGGTGATGGGGTGTGGACATCCAAAGTGATTAGTTTATGATCTGATCTAACCAGTGACAGGTTGACCTCCGGTGCAGAACACCTGTCACCCATGTTGGTGATGACCAGGTCCAATATGTTTTCACCTCTGGTAAGGGAGTTTACCAGCTGATCCAGGGCATTTGAGCTGATAAATTCCAGGAAGTGCTGAGCCTGGGAGTTTGCACTCAAGTAGTTTTCCCAGTTAATGGTAGGGTAATTGAAATGGCCCAATATCAGGGTGTTCAGTAGGACCTTCATGTCTCCAGAAAGGCAGAGTGATGGTGCTGGGTCATGGAGGGTAATCTGTAGCAGGCCACAATTTGCATTGCAGATTTGCCCGATGTTAGTTGCACATGGATGATCTCAGAGGTATCATACTGCGCCACTAACCTGGAAGTGTAGGTATTCTTGATGAATACGGATACACCCCCTTCTTTTGTGTTTCGGTCCATGTTCTGTGGCCGAAATGTGTGATATGAGTTGTAGCCCGGTAATGCTGGAGTGCTCTCTGGAGCCTTGAACCACATTTCAGTTACTGCACAGATGTCAACATTCTCCATACTGAGGAGTGCTTCCAGTGCATGCATTTTGAGATTTAAACTCCTGGCATTGAGTAGCATAACCCTCATTTTTTTTATTTGTGCTGTTTATGGAGGTGGGTTTGACAAACACTTAAGAGAGACAAATGGGGGGAACCACAATAGGTTCTTAGGTTCATATGTAAGTACTTGGCTAGTTGCCCTTGTAGGCTATTTTAAGCCTAGCCAATTTCATATTTTGTGATTGAAATATCCAATCACATTTGGTTATAGACTAACCATACCCATCCCATGGTTGATGATTATATATTTCTCCTAATGAAAATAACTGGGATCATACCATAGATAATTTAAGGGGGGCCATGCACGGGATAAAGCATTTAAGAGCTGCCTGTGTTCATTAGTAGTACAGGGGCAGTCCAGGGTTAAATTTCTTGTTTCCCATTCATAGATCTAAGTTGTGCTTCAAAATGGACAGGGATGACATTTGTTTTATGTGGCTGGGGAGTCTGTTCCACAGCAGTGGTATCCTCTGTGAAATATACCTGCTCCTCCAAACTGTTCTGTTGATGTTGCAGAGAGGTTTAGATCCCTAGACTGAGTATTTCTGATGTCATTTGACTTGCTGATGTGCAGTAACTACATGAGTAATGGGTTTGAGAATGTCTTGTATTCCAGACATAGGCCATCTCAGCAGGATATTGAGTATAGAATCAAGTGACAAAACTGATATACAGACAGAGGAAGGACATTTAGGGATGAGGAGGATTGGACTATAAACCAGGGAGGGAATTGACACAGGTGGGAAGGGGACCTCTTGATGAAAATAAAGTGGGATGATAGGTGACTGCCTAGCTGCACAGTGCTGAATCAATACCTAAGTCAGTCATCTCCATAACCAGGCTTATGGCTTGGTTCATCCACTGCTACACTTCATCTACCAGTGATGTAAAGGAAAAAATAAATGTAAGAGCAAGTATCTGTAGTTTGTACTGCAGTGGATGCAGTACAGGTCCTTGAAGAAAAAAGGCAGTTAGCTTTTTAATGGCCTGAGGAAATCAAAAAGCATGTGCTAATGGCTGACTACAGCCCAGACAACCATAGTTTAACTAACAGCTCAGGCACTTGATGGCTCAGACATTGAGGATGGGTCAGCCCATGCTGGAGCAGGAGAGATGGTGGCTCTTACCTGGCTCATGCAGCTGCTCTAATGAGACGCCATCTGCTGGACAGAAGAAGCATGCCATTGTAGAGAGACATAGTGCCAAGAAATATTTGGGCATGGCCACCCAAAGCAGTAATGGCAACTCTTGTCAGCACATGTGGAAGAGCACACTTGGGCAGACAAGGGAGCATAGATGGTGCTAAGTTCTCATGTCACCACCAGGGATACAGTTAGGTCAAAAAGAAAAAAAATACTGCCACCAGGATGCAGGTGAGAGCAGAAAGCCCATTCATGGCTGCCTGTATAATGTTCCTCCTTGGAAAGCAGTATCTGATAGAGAGGAGGTTTGATAGTCAGCAGGCCTGGGAGCAAAGATAATACAAACCAGCAATATAGTGGCATGATGCAGATTTAGTATAGCATTATGTGCACCACAAAGATTATACATCAGGCAACCAGTTACCCATGTGTAAGACAATGGCACAGTGCATATGTACATACAAGGTGCAGCAAGACTGGACATAAGTAACCTCTTCAGCAAATGAAGTGTGCAATCCTGAGGAGCTTATGAGTAGGTGGCACTCACAGCCAGCAAATGATGAGATGTGTGGCACCAGGGAATACCAAAATAAATTCACATTGGACACCCAACTCTCTACTGTTACCACACCCTGACCTATATTAATCACTATGAAGCATTACCTGACAATCTAACAATTGCACTTTTATAGTATGCCAGAATAACTACTACAGGCATGGATGGTGTCATGGCCAGTTTAAAAGTAATCTCTGACAAGCAAATAATGGCATTGTGCAATAATGGGATGGTGAATGGATGAGAATCTGGTATCAAAGAAGACAGCATATCACTGTTGGGAATATCTAGCAGGAGAAAGGACAGTACAAAAGCTGCTCTTATACTTTCATGATATTTGACACATACGGCAAAGGAAAGCTGTAAGTAACAGTGAAACTATTAGCAGCAGTGCAGTCATAGGTAGCAAATCAAGAGACTAAAAGATATGCAGATATAATGCCAATTATATATCTTAGTGCCTGGAGAGACATGCATGTCACCTCTGGTATATCAGCTAATTTTCTTCTATCCCACCAGGTACATAAGAAGCAGACAAAAGATTAAATAAATGTCCATGAATACCAGTAACTGCATATAGCTTTGAATGTCAACTTATATATATGTAATTACCAGGTAATCATAGTCACTCCCTTCTTCTCACAGGCAAAGCAGGTCAGGATGATATTTCTTCAGGTCAGTTAACTGATGCTAGCAATGCATTACCAACCTGAATAGGTGCTGCACATAACATCACTGGAAAAGCAGTGCCAGGTATCCAGCTTGTTCTGGTGGCACTCATAGGAGTTCCCCAGCAAGTGATCATGCTCATGTTGATTCACAAAAAACAGAAACATTTTGCTTTCTCATCTGCGCCATACAGGCTCTCTTCAAATGTTTGTCCTTCCAGAATACTCATCTGCTTATCTATCAGGTTTTATGTAAAACAATTGGAAAGTCAATGTGAATTTTAACCTATTTTCTGCATAAACGTTTTTATGTAATTGTTAATTTTTACTTCCATAATATTCGATTCTATGTAATTGTTTATATGTTGGAGTTTTTATTGTGAATTTCAACCTATTTTCTGCATAAACTTTATATATAATTGTTCATTTTTACTTGCACTGTATTTGATTCTATGCAATTTTGATATACTTTCAATTCTATGTAACTTTCTATATTTTGGAGCTTTTCTCCTCAGGGCTCCACTGAAAAAAGGGCCTTTTGCTCAGTTGGACTAACCCAGTTAACAAAAACCAAATAAAATAAACACATGGCCATTTGACAGGATGATTCAAACAGGAAAATGGCAGGAGAACCAAACTGATGCACATTGTAGAAACCACATGATGTGCATCAACTGGGAGAGCGGCAGGCAGGGAGATGTACACCAGTGCTGCACCTGATTCACATGGCAGCAACAGGCCTGTAAGGTGGGCACAGCCAAGCTGGTCACACATGGTATAGTGCCTGTTCATACCAGGGGTGCCGGAAGCTATTGAAGGCTGGGGGGGGGGGGCAAGAGTGGCACTTAGTGATTTAAAAAGGGCAAATATTTTAAAGGTATTTACTACCATTACAGGAGCATCAGTGTGATGCAAGCTAAGTTTTATTAAGGATTATTGCACATACATTTCTTACAAAATTAGAAATTAAGCCAACATGTGTTGATATGAGCTTTTATGTGTTAAAGAAGCAATGGCAGTACTGTTAAATCAAGCATGTCTTTCTGAAATATGTTACCTTTTCTGTACAACTTATCAGTGGAGAGAAATTAGCTGGAAAAAGTACTTGATGCAGTACTTGACCTGCATAGAGAAAACTGCAATAGCTTTGTAAGCAGGGATGTAATGGACCTACTTCTGACCATAGTACTGACAACATACCATACACTTTATATAGGGCATGGGGAACTCACTTTGCACAATGCGCAAATGCGAGTCTTACCACAGCAGGATAAAAGACTTTTATACAGTTAATCCCTTGGGCCAATCAGATAAAAACACAATAAGGCTTCTACCAGAAGTTTCCAACTTGGATGGATTGAATTCATTGGAAATAAGTTCACTAACTTTGAAATGTTCAACAAAATACAGCAAAAGTACACAACACAGAAAAACTTTGCATAACTACTAACATATTGTAATACACTACTCTCTTCTCACACTGCATTCTTACAGAAAGGCTCCCAAACCAAGAATCGGCAAGCTGCAGTTAATATCCAAACAAAGTTATAGGATCAAGGGTTCATAGATTTATAGGAGGTTACTATGCTAATGGCCATATGACCTTTACCAGGCTAGCCATGTTATACCCATGTTCCCACAGGACATTTCCTTTTGCCTAGACTTCTGAGAAATAGATTCCAAATAGTAAAGGGTCCAGCATAAATCTATAAACCCATGTAGAACCATAAACACTCAAGAAATAACTAGTAAATGAAAACTATATGATGTGGGGTTAATACTTATACTTTTCTGTAGTGAAAACATACATTCCCATTGCAGATAGAAAACTATTACAGACAGGACTCAGTAAAAAGTAAAATTGCAAATAAACATTCCATCTGAATCACAGTGATTCTTTTTTTCTCTTAGAAAATATAACTGGAGTGTGTGGGTTTTGTGTGTGCGTTTGTTTGTAGTGTGTGTGTGAGTGTATGTGTATGTTTGTGTGTATATGCTTGTTGCTTCTGCATGTGTATGTATTTGTAGCATGTGCGTGTGTGTATGCTTGTAGAGTCTGGGTGAGAGACAGAGTGTGTGTGTGTGTGTGTGTGTGTGTGTGTGTGTGTGTGTGTGTGTGTGTGTGTGTGTGTGTGTGTGTGTGTGTGTGTCTGTGTGTGTGAGCTTGTTGCGTATGCATAAGTACGTGTTTTTCATGACTGTGCATGCATGTGTGTGCTTGTTGTATGTACGTGAATGTGTATGAGTGTGTATGTGTATATTTGTCTGTGTGTATCAGTTTTAATTATTATTGGCAACCAGTGGCACAACAATGACTGCTGCTGCTTCACATTGCTGTATAGTTTGTTTTTGAATGGGTGTGCTTTCTGTGCAAACTTCATGTCTTCCCATGTACATTTTCCTCCAGTGGTGTTGCAAGGGGGATGCAGGTACACTGAGCATTCCCTACACTAAAGGAAAGGAGTCTTGCTCACTTTTTTTTTTTTCAAAGACATTGCCTAACAGAGATAATATTCATGTTTTCCGTTGAAAGAAAACATGTATTATCTTTGAGTAAAGTGAAGCAAGCCAGTAATGCTGACATCACACAGCTTTACTCACAGGCTTCATTTTGTTTTACTGCACTTGCCCACAGAATGTTGCTTACTGCCAGAAGTATATTTCAGGGACTGCTAGCACACATCTTAGCTGTGGAAATAACAAACAGAGCTGAAAACAACTTGTACCAGCCATACACTTACCCCTCCCCCGAGTCCCCCCACACAAACACATACACACTGAAATGTGCTGGAAATAAAGGATTACTCTTAAAGGGAACTCCACATGATGTACTTGGAATGCTTACAAACTAAGGTTTGCCATCTAGTACCAGGTATGCAAGGGGATAGAGCATGGAAACTTTGAGTAAGGAAAATATACAGTGATCTTTTCAGTAGTCTCACCAAGTATGCACAAACACCAAAAGAAAACATTTCCCCAAATGAACCTTTCAGTAGCCTCACCAAGCACCATAATGAAGCGTTTCTTCCAGGAATTCCTTTGGTAGTTTGGTCAAATATGCACAAGAAGTTCACTGACACCAAAATGAAACATTTGTCTCAGTGACCCTTTCAGTAGTTTGTCAATGTCTGCACAATACTTCACTGACACCAAAATGAAACATTTGTCTCAGTGACCCTTTCAGTAGTTTGTCAATGTCTGCACAATACTTCACTGACACCAAAATGACGGAAAATTTGCTAGGAAAACACAATTTTATGAAAAAGAAAGGGGCAACAACTGAACTGTAATATATACAAAAATAGGGAAGAACAAAAGTTAGGGAAATATTATCTGGAAAAAGACCTAGCAGTACATATGTCAAATGGGATCCTCCCAAACTGAAAAGAAAATATGAATAAAATAAGGAAAACGTGTTATGATACAAGGGAGAGAAAAACAAGTATGAAAGAAGGGATGTGAACTGCAGAAATGAGGAAGTGTACCTGTAAGCTGGACCTAAAAGTATTTTGTTAATATGTCTAGTCAGTGGGGAGAAACAAAGCTTCAGCTCGATGAATGGTTTACAGAACAGGCATATGTAACTTCAGATGAAATAATGTTTGTTTTGATGTTCGCATGTGTAGCAGATCAACAGAAGGTACCTTACAGAAAATATTAGTAATGTCAGTTTTTAAGGCTATGGTGAGGAGATATGTGTTATAGCAGCCATTTTACAGGAAGGTTTGTTAGATATAACTGCACAGCTTTAGGTAATAGAATTTTTTGTGCACTTTCCCACATAAATGTCCATTATCAAATAAGGTAAGATAGATGTAATTTGTGTCAGAAAATAATTACTGGGTGGTACAAGACAGAAAGCCGAAAGAGACACACACACACACACACACACACACACACACACACACAAACAACAGAAAAATCAATATGGACTACAGAAGATTGGGGAGGTATTTCATTCTTGCAAAATAGATGCTGCTATTGTATGAGTCAAAGTGAATACTTTTAGCAGGCTTCATGGAAGAAAGAGAAGCCCTGAATGCAACTCAGGTGACCAAGGTTTGATTGCTGGACACAGACCCACAAGAAGTCAGGTGGCGAGAGCAAATGAGGGCTGAATGATATTTTTCTAGCTCATTTATGTTCTGCACAGAAAGGCTTACTGTTTAGGGATACAAATTAGCATGTTTTTCTGGCTTATTTTATCTTTAGGGGTGTAAGTCTTCAGTTGACAACAGGGACTTTAACCCAGTCATGCATACATGACATTTGTCCATTGAGTATTGGGTGGATTAGTGGTCAAGGCAGAACAAAAAGCTTCCTGTAGCAATAAGTATAGTGCCATGCTGAGTTACCTTTAATTTATCTCTTCTGTAACAAGTCCCTGGCCATTAACACAAATATGTCCCCACTTGTAGGGTCCTTGTGTGTGGGAGTAAGCTGGAGAGGTGTCATGGTTGTCACAGTTGAAGACTGAGACGAGAGCTCCAGGGTGTGACTGATGGTAGGTGGCTGCAAGCAAAGTGATATTTATTAGTATGACTTCACTATCTTGATCATATTTTTTGGCAAATTAACAACATGTTGGCTATGGGTTTATATAAAATATAATTTTCTTGGATTAAAAATAAACAGAAGTACATGTCCCAGTGGTATAACTGCTTTGTTAATCTCTTTTAAACTCCCCTTTTTGTCTTGTGCACTTGTGACTGCTTAACAGGAGGAATGCATGGTGTTGCTGCTAAGGGATATTCCTCAGTCGGGGCTGAGGCACATGCAACCTGGAGTGTGACAGAACTGAGTTTTATGTTCATGTATTTTCAGAGTTCTGTTTCCAACTCGTTCTATAGTAGCTGATGAATGCATAACCAGTACTGTTCTAGAGTATAAAATCAGCTTAGCTATAAATGCTGCTAGATTACTCTAAGGTCAAAAGTACTTTGATGCATCATTCCTTTCAGCAAAAGAAAACCACCTGCAGTGTAATGGCAATATATAAAATGTTTTGAATCTGAATAAAGTCATGTGCAAATTGTATAAAGACAAAGGCAGGAATCACTAACTACAGACAGACACACACAGCCATTTTAAAGACAAGCAAATAAATGGCCAAAAGAAAGTGTCTCCAGGCAAAAAGTATATATACTTTAATAGTGACACACTTAAAAACAATAAACAAATTGATAAGCACTTTCGTCCACCTTAAATAAATGTTTGCTGGACTTCAGATAAAATAATGTTGACCTTAAACAGGTTTAAATAACAATACCAATTAATCCCCATTTCAAGTTAATGACTTACATCATTATTAATCCCTCCCCCTTTCCTTTAACCTGTGAGCATAGTAGAACATGACAAAAAATACCTTACATGAAAAAAATTCGGAAATTACTTAAAAACAATATATAAAACATAATTAAAATGTTTTTTATATACATTATTATATTCCTACTTATTTGTAAAAATACATTTTACTACAAAAAAAAATCTAAAACAAATGAGCAGGCAAGCAACATTTTTTAAACCATGTACAAAAAATAGCTTTTAAACCATGTACAAGAAAATATATATATATATATATGTATAAAAATGTCCACTCATTTTTCATCTACCCAATGCCTTAACTGCCAACAAGCAGTAGAAGTAGAACAATAGTCTATATATATATATATATATATATATATATATATATATATATATATATATATATATATATATATATATATATATACACAGCAGCAGCCATTTTGTCTCTCGGACTCACTCCTCCTCACTAAGGTATTAAAAAAATCTACAATGCCCAGGCCATTGCCCAAATTTCCATTTTCCCCAGTTTAGTTCCTTCCAATAAGAGCAGTTCAGAGACAGATGAGCAGGTTCAGCAACCAGTGGAAAAGGACAAGCAATCAAACAAGGCCTCCTTTTTTTTATTTTTTTTTTTTTAGAGCCACACAAGAACTCAGGAGCTCAGGAGACAGGAGGTATTGTAGTTGATAACTTAGTGAGCCTAATCATCACTGAAGTCATTATTTTTTTTTAGTGTGTAGCTAGCAAAAGGGTTAACAGAGCGACGATAATTCATTATGTTTTACTTTCCTCTCCTCCTCACTAAGGAATTAGAAAAATAAAAACTCTAGTCTACGATGCCCATTGCCCAAATTTCCAAAGTAAAGAAGCCCCAAAGTAAAGAACATATCAATAACCATGACTCACACTTACAATTCGATTGTGGTGTGGTGTGGTGGTAGGACGATGGATGGTTTATCCAACAATTTTGTTTTCCCTCCAAGTCAGCTAGAGCACTGCAGTCTGCAGAGACAGGTGAGCAGGTTCAGCAACCAGCACAGGAAAGGACAAGCAAACGCAGGAATGCTGTTAAGTCTTTTATTTTCTTTTGGAGACATGCAAGTTCTTTTCTTATGTTATTATTAAAGTTAGGGGCACACGTATGTAGCCGATGACTTAGTGAAACCCTCCATGTTGACAAAGAATTTGTATTGGGCTATTTGAGGTCATTTTCTTTTTTAGTGTGTAGATAGCAAAAGGAGGGTTAATAGAGTGATGATTATGTGTCACTGTCATCATGTTTTATTTTCATGGCTGACCCTGAGCAGGAATAATTATTGATTAGAAACCACCTCCTTCCTATGCACAAATGACAATGCGAGAGGCAGATGGGAAAGTTACCAAAAACATTATAACCCTGTAACTGTTAGGAATGTAACTTGCTGACTGAAAAAAAATTGCAATGCTCTATAATCAAAAGAGTTAGAGAGAAATTTTAGAAGGAACATGATGCAATTTTGCGTTAAAATTAAAGACGTCCCTGAAGCGGGTACATTTAAGGGATGTTTCTGTAAGACATTGCAAATCCTTACATTAGCAACTTGAATTATACAATAAACTGTGACTAATTAGTAGTTCGAGAATGAGTACATCACTGCTAGCTGGTTCAATGCAGTCCACATCTAGTCGGAGAAACTGAAAACCTATGCAGCCGCGAATAAGGAAAGGAAGATATTCGCAGCTGCATAGTTTAGTTGCTTGCTTGCTGTTCATTCGTGGTTGCCCCCAGCTAAAAAAAAAAATCGTATTCAACTGCATCTCTCTCTTTTTTTTAAATACAAGATGAGCTGCTTAGGATGTAAAAGTGTGTGTGTGTGTGTGTGTGTGGGCGGGGGGGGTGCTGAACCCCCCCACGCCATGCAGTTCTGGCAGCCATGATTCATACAAATTTCATGTATGGTACTTTGTCAATGCACTATATGTTATGGCATTGAGGTGATATGGGCTCCTGCAGGCCACGGAGTGACTTTCAAAAAGCCCACAAACCTTGAATGTCACAGAGCTGCCTGAGCACAGGTATGTCATTTTGCAGTCTGCCATGCATGTGCATGCACTATCATGACCCCCACAGCACACTGTAGGGCTGTGTATGCATTTTTTTACTGTGCCATTAGCCCAATAACAGTACAATATAAACAGCCATCACCACTGCGGTAATCATCAGACTATCAATTTTTCATAAATATAGCAAGTGGCTTTCAGGGAAGAAAAGGGTTACATTGATCTGCAGAGGACTGAGGTGGTCTTTGTCTGCTGTGGTAAGGGTGCACAAGCCAATATCAGGTGAGGAGGGTGACTAGATATGTGTAGCTTTTCTGTTTGGTGGGGGGGGGGTTGCTCTACAGCAAGTTTTAGACAGAAGTATGAGGAGCACAGGGAGATTTTAAACAGGGAATAAAAATCAGACAGGTAGAAGTCCTGGCATCAGTAGACCAATAGGTGTATGGCTGAGGGGGAGTGAGAGGTGGAATACATACCAAAGTAAGAATCTCAGACAGAGACATATATCTTGGACTGCACACACTCTGCAGTTGTGGTCTAGTTGTGGTACATAGTCGATGGGGTGGGGGAGAGACATACCTGATAACTTGTACATGATGTGAAAATATATTTGTGGCACATGGTGAGTGTGTTTTATTAGGAAGATGTCAGTTAATGTGAATGACAGGTGCATGATTCAACACAGTCTGTCCTTATACTGTTCCTAATAGGCTGCTATGGGGATGTTGCCTGTGATACTGGGGTATGCCAGACATGGCACTTGTTGCAGCTGCCACCGCTGCATGGATACAGAAGGAAACAGTTAATGCTGCACATATTTTGTCCCATTCATTGACCGTAGGTGTATGTCTATCTATAATACAGGAACATACATGGCAACAACGTAGTGCAAACAGGTTTGAAAAATTCTCCCAAGCAGGGATTGAAGGGTTTCTGCAGGCTCTCCATGAGCATAGGTCAGACCAACTGAGCCTTACAGGAAAGGGTATGGGATGAAATCTTTGTGAATGTCAGGGGTGTATGTGGTTTACAAATCACTAGCACAATAGGTCTGTCACAGGATCACCAATATACTTCTGCTTACCTACTTGAAGGACCATGCTATAATTGCTTGGGAGAGTATGGCTACAGGTGGAGGTCCATTCCTGCAGACCATCCTCACTACATAAAATAAGCTTCTGGTGTTGCTGCCTGGAGAGAGTGAAAGGACTTTGATACCTGCTGGAGGTTCGAAAATGAATGTAGAACTGGTTGCACTATCTCATGTGTCTGTAGCAGGTACAGAGGTTTGGTTTTTCTATATGTCAGCAACATGTTGTAGCACTAGCATATTTCCTCTACAGGCTTATATATATATATATATATATATATATATATATATATATATATATATATATGTGTGTGTGTGTGTGTGTGTGTGTGTGTGTGTGTGTGTGTGTGTGTGTGTGTAGGATGCAGACAGTGTATACCACAATATATTTCTGTGTACATTTTGTGCATTTTGCATTGCAGTCTGATGATGATGATGATGATGGAGAGGCCTAATGCTGTTACAGTCTGATGGCCCAGTGCCACAACTGACAATGATAACTGTGGGGGTCACTGTCACTCATGACCAGTAATATAGCCTGCTGCCTTTGGAACATGGCTCCAACTTGCCACTGAATATAGAAATACAGGTCACGTCTGGTAAGGGATCACCATTATCTCATGCTCATACACCATCAGTGGGAAGTGGTATTAGGACAGTGGTAACGGGTAGTAGTCCATTGGCGTTATTGCTATGGCTCCTACTCATTGCTTGAAATGGGTGTCACAAAGAGCAATATTGCTTTGGATGTGTGGGCAGTCATCCAGGCACAGATGAATGCCACCACTTCCAATACAGAGATGAAAGGTGGACTATCTTCCATTATGTTAATACCAACATATGTTCGCTTATTACTTATCTTACCTTATGTTTATATTTAACTTACTGCAGAGCAGCAAGGTAGGCCAGTTCCAGGTGATCCACCTATCTTGGCTCACCTGGCTGTGGCACTGGGGCCTTGTGATGCCTCCTCTGCAGCCCCTCCATTACCTACAGTGTTGGCTAGTTCCACCCCACAGGTTGGGGCTGGGCCCCTCCCTGGGAATGGATGCGGAGGGGGTGATTTTGTTACCCATCAAGAACTGCCAGGTATGATGTACAGGGTGCTGCACCAAACTTTAGGTGCACGCCTGTGCTGGATGGAGAGCATTCTCACCATCCTGGTGGGGCAGCCTCACCCCAGACACCAGTCTCCACCACAGCCACCACAAGAGCAGTGAAGGAGCAGTGTTGACAGTTGCATGCATGAGGACTTGAGTTGCACTTCTACCATGATGATACTCATGCGACTGGGATTCCACAACACCCTCCCCATCCAAGGCATTCACCCCCCCCTTGTCTTACACACTAACCCTGCCTGGTGTCTTGTCTGTCTGCAAAAGCTTCCTCACCTTCCCACCTTACCTCCCCCACATGTACCTATGTCCCTTTCTAAACATTCCACTCTCACCTTAAAAAAAGGACACCTGTACCAAAAAAAAAATATATATATATATACATATATATATATATATATATATATATCTATATATATATATATATATATATCATCCCATACATAGCTCTCTATTTCACACGTCAACTGGACACATTTAATTTGGTCCAATTGGCTTGACAATGCAGTTATGTTGTTGTCACCCCTATCTGGGGGAGACAGTCCAAATTCAGCTAAAACAATCTGTGAAAGTGCACAGTTGTTGCTGTTGAAGAAATGGATAGCTATGGCTCTTTCCTACACCTGTCCTGCACATCCCTACCTGCCTGTCATTATGTTTTTCCCCCTGCTTGCACCTCTTTTCACCACTGTCCTACCTCCCCATTTTTCTTTTCTTTAAAGATTTTTTGCACAATGCGGCATGGAGTGCCACATTGTTTAGCAATGCTAAGTAGAGCTATATTGATATATGCTATTGGAACCATATTGATCACATTCAAAAAGTACATGTGCACCTTGTTTCAGACCCCCAACCATCACAACTGCAGAACAATGGATTATCCCACAAAGCCACACATCTGCTAATGAGTACAGGTGTTTTAAGCAAAACATGACTGTGCGTGTTTAAACAGTGCTGTGCATCTTGACGCACCGGGCAAATCAGCTAAGAGATTACTAGAAAAAATAGCACTGTAATTGGTACTCTAGTATACAAGTGCATCACTCTAACGGCACACACGTATGCTTAGATGTAAATGAGGCATCTGATAACAGTAACTCTGCAGTTGTACACACAACCCTGCCACGCCAGTAACGGACCTGTGCATGGCCAAACTACACATCTCAAAAAACCACAAAGGCCAGCACCATTAGTCAGCAATAATAATGCAATAGCATTTAATAAAAAAAATAGACAAGAGAAACAGACCAGTTTCGGCTAACAAGCCTTTTTCATTGCTTGTCTGTTTTGATTGGTTCATCACATTTGTTCATTCAAACCAGGTGCAAAAAGTGCACCTAAGAATATAATCCATTTCTTTTCTTTTTTATTCAAAATATCATGCCATCCTATTTTGACCCTGTCATTAGACATAATCCTGTCAATAATAGTAAATCTAAACTGGGATGAGGAATGTTGCTTGGTGTGTTTGTACAATGCATTGGACACTCAAGCACATCTGACATCACTCATATGTTCAGAAATGCACAATTTTAAAGGTCAAACAGTTTGACCGACATAAAATGCTTGACAATTACAGTTGACCAAATAGATAACGCAATCTGAGGTACAATTTCTATAAAGACGTACGTCAAAAACATGAGATGAATTCCTTGAACTTAACTCTTTAGTCTTATTCACATATTGCAAAAACTGCAGTAGTTACAAGGCTGACAACCTCTTATCACCTCACCACCTAAAGTCAATTGCTGAACTACATTTCTGTCCATAGAGGGTCATTTATAGTGATTTAACCATCCACCTATAGTTTTTCCTCATCTATAAGAAAAAAAGACAAATTGGGGGGGGGGGGGCGATGTGTGTCAATGAATCTTCTGAAGTCAAAATAATACTTATTAATAATATTGGTCAGAACTGAAATGTTACTAACATAGTTGGTGAGCAACCTCAACTGAGATATAGAAACTGATTTTTTGTTTTGATATTTTAATAAATCCTGCCTATTCAAATTTTGAGCATATTTACTAGAATCCATGACTTGTTAACATTTGTATCTCCTATTCAAAAACATGTTAATTAATTCCTGATTCTGTGTCGCAAACCCTTCATCTGTTGAACATATTATTCGTATTCTCTTAAAGTGAGACTTTGGAATATTCTGAATAATATGTTTAGGGTGACAACTATCTGAAAGTAGCACTGAATTCACCTCAGGATATTTCCTATGTACCTGACTTAACAAAGTACCATCTTGTTGTGTATAAATTTCCACATCCAAAAATACTATCTGTGTGCAAGTATAACTTAATGTAAACTGTTATCCCCACTTATTATCATTAAGATATGTCACAAATTGTTTCAAATATTCAACATCTGATCATCACACCAACCAACAATCATCAAGCTACCTACGCCATATATCCATGGATTCTAGATACAAATTATACATAGGATCATAAATCAGTTGTATCTCCATATAACTCATAAATAAATATGTGTATATGGGAGCAAATGATGCTCCCATAGCTGTTCCCCTTAATTGTAAATAACATTCTTGTTGAAAATAGAATACATTTTTGTTCAATATATGTTCAGCCAAACACCAATAGTTTATTAAATCCTGGACTATATAAAGATGTCTTATTAAACCAGTAGTTTAATGCTTCTAAACCTGCCCAATGGGGGCGGAGCCTGAATGGCTAACTGAAGGCAGCATTTTTGGAGCTCCATAAACTAGTATTAAAACCAGGAAATTATATTATTTATTTCTACCAAAAATACTACAAATAGTTAATAGTTTAAAGTAACTAAATACAAGCTTTGGTGGATTTCTACAAGAAATGTCCTGTCATATTATTCAGGAGTCTATCTACAGCAATTGGAGAGATGAGTAACCTGAAAAATTGTCATTCTGATCTGACACTAAAAAAGGAACTATAACTGGTGACTACCACATTGCAGGAATTATCAATGAAATGGATGATTTTAGGTTAATCTACAGAATCTAAAAGAGAACTCTCAGAAACAAACAGAGGTCTTCAAATAAATACTTCAGCAACATCAGTCAAAGATAACAACCATTGAAACTTCTTTGTCTGACATTGATGGAAGACTTAGGGAAGAGGAAACACATGAAGCAAAATACCTGGCTCTCCAATAAGGTATATGACTTAGAAAATAGAGAAAGAAGGTCAAATATCAGGATTTATGGTTTACCTGAGAAAACAGAAGGAGGGAACATTATAGCCTTCTTAAATTCATGGATACCAGAGATTCTAAATCTTACAGAAGGCTTTTCATTTGGTATAGAAAGGGCACATCGTGCTTTGGGAAATACAACTTCACCATCAACCTCCTCATTATCTTCTATGCCACCAAGATCAATTATAATAACATTTTTATCTGTCATGGACAAAGAACTGGTGTTAAAAACAGTGTGGAGGAAAAGTACTATTAAATATAATCAGAATCTAATAAGATTTGATAATGACTACTCCACTAAAGTGCTGGAACAGAGAAAAAAGGTATGGCCACTAATAAAAACTATAAAACAGAACAATATTAAAGCTCAAATAGCCTTCCCTGAAAAAAAAAGATTCTATACCTAAGTGAGATGAGAACCTTCAACACTCTAGAAAAAGCTCTACAATTCATCAAAAACAATAACATCATAACTATCTCAGAAGATATGGAATGAGCATCCCTGTCCTTGAAGAGAACCACTGATAAAGATGGCTGGACTGATGTTAAAAAGAAGAAGCCGAAAACTGAATCTAAAGTACCTACATCTGTAAAATCTCTCAAAGTATCAACTGCATCCTAATTACTAAAAACCTTTTAAGTGGATTTAATATGTTTCAAAACTTCTAATTTATATATATATATATATATATATATATATATATATATATATATATATATATACAGGAAAAGGTATGTGTCCTATATCTCTTCACACAAAATTTACTAATTTAGATATACATTAGTTAAAACCATCTCTTTCTGACATTTCCTTCCCTTTCTCCTTTGCCCCATGATTCTTTTATGTTTCTTTTATATTTATTTTTTTGTCTCTTTCCTGCTTTTAAGTATATGTTAAAAAATAAGCATTTCACAATGTTGCTGTTACAATCCAGTAATATTACAGTTAAAGAATTCTGTTTCATAACCCTGTAATAATCAGTTTGTTGGTCACATACTTATTTATTTACTTAATTATGTTTTATTTTTTTATTATTAAACTGCTTATGGATATCTCCTTTAGATGATCTGAACCTTAGTCGCTAAATGAAATATCCCTTGAATGTGATAGAATTATATAGTGGCATTCCAATAGGTGTTTAGACTTTATTTCCAATGAGTATCTGGTAACTGCAAATGATTTCCATTCTAAATTAAGAATGCAACTGGGGAGTGACAGTTAATTACAAGTAACATGGGGTGGATCCATTTGTAGCTGGTGTGAATTAAGTTTTTTGAAAAGGAACATGTTTTAAATCCCAAGCATATCGCGGTGAAGCATTGCTTAGAATGTAGCTCTGATGCTTGTTTTGGTTACTGTCAGGAGCTGTCCATCCACGTCTGAATAAATGGGCTTCTATATGGCATTTAGGATTTTGAAATGTATTTGTAAGGTATAATCAGATTTGGCTGGAGGAGATGATAAATAGATGAGTGCAGTATGCAGTAAATGCGTAATTTGCGTTGTACTGATGTTACAAGGAATGCCGATTGCTTTGAATGAGAGAGATGTAGATGAACTACAAAATCCCAGTGCTCTGATGGAAAGGCATGAATAGCATTAGCCAAATGGAAATAATAATAATAATTTAATGCTATGCTTTAAAATGTGTCACGGCTTGCTTGTTTGAACTGCAGATTTGCTTATTTTTGGATTGAGGAAGGGATGTTGATTTGTTACGTGATGTATACGGAGCCTAGCATAACGGTTCTTTGGTAATGAATGTCTTAAGCACACTGTGAATGGGAAGTAAAACGAAAAGGGAATAAACTATATAATGGGTCGTTTAGTCACAGTGAAGTGTTTGAGTGGGGAAATGAGAGCTTGTGAATTTAAAATGAAGCATTCGAAGTCTCTAGGTCTCACGAGCTATATATTCAGTTATTACCTTTCTTTATAGCTGAGTATGTTTAATGCTGCTATAGCAACGAGTAGGAGAGGATTTGATTGGCTATTGGATTACTCATAGCTTAAAGAAGCAGAAACATGTTTATTCATGGAAACAGATTTGAAATGCTTTATTTAGTTATATCTATTAAATGGGAATATAAAGCTAAAACAGTTTGATGTTTGAAACATCTTTAACAAAATATAACATTAAAGTAAGCTAAGCATCTAGTATACTGTAAACATCTGATAGTCATATATACTGAACTGTTATGCTGTACATCATTTTGTAAATATAACTACATACACTCCCTTTGAAAACCTTTCTTTAACATAACTATAAATGCCTGCTAAAGCATAACAAGACTAATGGTTATATTTATGTTATGAAATAATTTATACAGTCTCTTTTAGCTTTAATGAACAGTATTTGAAAGTGTATGCTTGTCTATTACAGATTCATCAAAAGTTTGTGTTATTTGTTGCAAGCATCTGCGATTAAGACTTTAAATAACTTGTGTGTTTCAAACAAGTGATTATTATATCCAATATGGAAATATATGTTGATACAAACAAATTGTATAAGTTTAATATTCAGTATAATATATTTCATATGTTTATATGTATACATGATAATGATATAGTTGTTAATGTATATAAATAATTTCTTCTGCTACTGAATGTTTAAAAGCACAATAATAATAATTTTATTAGACTCCTTTAATAGTTAAAAGTGTATATATGGAGCTCAAGTGAATGGAAAAAGAAAGTTAGAATGATAGTTCATCAGATGTCCTTATCTGTTGCACTAGAAATGTATTCCATTCCATGGTGGGTATGGATTAATGTTCAAACTAGTTTAATTTTAGTATTTACTTCAGCTTTTAGGACGTTAATTAGTTTCACCAAGCCTGATTTATACTTGTTGATTACTTTAGTGATAACATGCTACATTGAGATAGATGAATGTTTACAAATAAATAATATTTTAATATTTGAGGAAGGGATGGTTCCAGGTAAATGCAATGGCACTTCAAATGCTTCTTCAAAATAATTTGTCATGAATCTCTCTTTACTATCTTTAAACATTAATGGCCTAAATAGTCCAAGTAAAAGATCTAACTAATTAAGATATCTAAAGTTAAATAGAGCTCAAATAATTCTTTTACTAGTAACTCATTTCAAAAACAGTGATAATTTCATATGGAACCCAAGTGATTATAGGACCTTAGCATGCTCCAAATTTAAATCTAAGAAGAGGAGAGTAATAATTTTATGGAGAAAGAATTCCTTAAACCATGAAATAATGCATAAATATGTAGATAATGATGGTCTTATAGCTATAGTCATTTTGAAGTTTAATAATAGGTTGTGGACACTAGTAAACCTATACTGGTTTCCTGGAATTGGGATGGGAACAGTTAAAAAACATTTAGATCAAATTATAAATATTTCTAAAGGAAATCTAATAATAGGGGGGATTTTAATTGTATTACTGATACTTCTTAAACTACTAATAAAAAATCTCCACATTTAACAGCTACTGCAAAACTATTAAAAAGCTAGACCGAGACTTTAAAATGGAAAGATACCTTTAATGCTATAGATAACAACTCATTGTTATTTTCTCACCAAGATTATAGATTTGGTACTCAAACCAGAGTAGATAAACTATACATTTTTCAAGATCTTCAAACTAAAATTATGTCTTTCTCAACCATCCCATGTCCTCTATCAGATCACAATTCATTAGTCCTAAAATTGCAAATAGATTTTAAACCGCTAGCATTCCTTTCCAGAATTCCCTCGTACATTACAAAAAAATCAAAGAATGAAAGCAATGGTTAGTGAATGAATTTGATTTCTTTTTAGATATAAATTACAACTCAGAAGTAAACATAGTAATGGTTTGGGATTCACTAAAAACTTATATTTATGGAAAAGTGATTGGTTGGTATAAAAATAGACTCAAGAAATGGGAATCAGAACTACAAGAACTACAAAGAAAACTCACATTATATAAATCCAAAAAGTCTTTTAATTCGATTGAGAACAAGAATACAATAGAAGACTTAAATAAAAGATATAACGAAATATTAAATCATAAAACTAATTTAGCCATGGAGAGGTTAAAAATAAATTCTTATGCTACTTCTCCAAAACACTTGCATAATCTTTCTGTTAAAGTTAAAATGCAATCTAAAGTTAATTCTGTTGTTAATATCCTACATGAAGAAAAATGTAAGAAAGTTTTGGAAATAGGAGATATATTACATGCTTTCAAGTGTCATTACAGAAATCATTATAAAGGTAAGTATAATACAACAGATCATTTCAATTTAGAAAATATGATCTCTATTATTAAATCCATCCCTGAAAGCTTACAAAGGAACTTACAAAAACCCATTACACACAAAGACGGTACAGATAAAATCAAAGAAGGTAAAACTGGTAAATCTCCTGGAATGGATGGATTAATCACAGAAATTTACAAATTATTTCCCAAAAATATAACCTCATTGTTACATAAAACATTAATTGAAATTCAAACCCATGCAATAATTCCCCCTTCATGGAGATACTCTTTAATAATACCCATTTTAAAAGAAAACAAGGATGCTAGCCATTGTAGTTCATATAGGCCAATTTCATTATTAAATAATGACTATAAAATATTTATGTCCATCCTGGTAAATAGAATAAAAAATCAAATGTATGAAATAATCAAGAATGACCAAACTGGGTTTATTCAAAATAGACACGCACACTACAACATTAAAAGAATATTGACATTAATTGATTATTTAAATAAAGAAAATATAGAAGCCTTGACTGGATATTGAAAAAGCATTAGATTCCTTAAATTGGGACTATTTAATAAAAATTAGGTTCATAATCAAAATTCTAGAAGCATATGCTTTTCCTCTACCCTTTGTTACATTTATTAAAAAGGTTTATGAAAACAACTTAGCTTATGTTAAAATAGGACCCTTTACTTCAGAGGCTATACAAATTACGAGAGGTACTAAGCAGGGATGCCCTATGTCACCCATTTTATTTGCATTGGCTATAGAGCTATTGGCTATATTAATACAAAATAATCCAAAGATAAAAGGAATAAATATATTTGGACAATACAATTCTAAGATCATGCTCTTTGCTGACCATGTACTTCTTACACTATTGAATTGAAAAAAGTTTTAGATGAACTAGATCTACTGATATAGAAATTTTAAAAGACCTCAGGACTTTGTTTCAATAACCAAAAATCTAAATATTTATTATTAAATAAAAAGAATGACATACAAGTAGACAAGAATAATATCATAAGAGAACAAGTCGCAACAATAAAATACCTGGGTATAGATCTGTCTGAGAATAAACAAGATATAATGAATATTAATTATAAAAGGGTTATGGATACAATAGATTCTCTAGTGAGCAAATATAATAACTTATTCATAGTTTTTGAAGATAGACTATAGCTGATTAAAATGGTTCTTCTTCCTAAAATTTTGTATATAGTACAAGCTACTTTGCTAATTCCTGAGAAAACCTATCTTAAGAAAATAACATCAGTACTGCTAAGATTCTTATGGTATCCTAAAAGAAACAAAATTGCATATACACATCATACCAGACAATGGGATCAGGGAGGAATACATTTTCCAGACATTGAATCCTATATAAGAGCTACTCTACTTAACATTGTGATTGAATGGATTAGTCCTAGTCATACATCCAAGTGGAAATTGTTACATATAACTATAATAATAAATGAAAACAAATCACTTAAAAATGCTATTACTATAGATAAGGATAATATATTATGGTACTCATTGAGTTTAAATTTACAATATAATATAACTATACTAACTAGGTCAAGTTTAATAAATCATTTAATTGACAACTTTAGGAAATTTATAAATATGAATATGGAATTAAAGCTTCGGTTCACAACATTAAATCCCTTCAGCATTACTAAAAACTTTCCAGATATAACTCATAGGGATATATTCATCTCTTGGGAACAGAAAACAATAATTTGTTGGCTCCATTGTATAAAAAATCAGCACGTTTTGGATATACAATATATGATGGCAACTTATAAATTAAATTATCATGAATGGTTAGTACTTTAGAATATATTGACATACTCCAAGGATCTATGTAGGATAATAAATAATTCTTCATTCTTAACTCCACCTAAATTTATAAGCAGACTGTTTCAAATGTTATATAATAATGAGAATATGAAGAATGGAACTTCATAATTATATAATTTAATAAAAAACTACAAAACATTACTCAAACCAGCATATTGGCAGTTTATTACTAAAGGATATTTGATTCAATTAACCCTAGAAAATAAATCAAACATACTACTCTCAGTAAAATTGACCTCTTGTTCTCATTATTGGAGAATATTTACCTAGAAATTCCTCCATAGATCCTTCTTAACTCCTGATAAAGTTTCAAAAATCAATCCTTCTAGTAATGGGTTATGCTGGAATGCCAACAGTTCAATAAAGCTGATTGGTCTCATATTTTCTACGAATGTATAAAAATTAAACCCTTTTGGGAAAATATTAATAATTTTATGCAGGCAAATTATACTGATAATTTTGTCATGACCAAAGCTTTATATTACTGAATATGACTGAAGGTTTTTTTTTTTAATAAAACTAACCTTTACTTACTTTGGATAATACTAGCTATAGCTAGGAAATACATAACAAAGAGAAGATTTTCTGTGTTTATTGAAGAAGACGGCTTTAATGGAAGTTAAAACCAAAGAATTAAGAATGTTTCCTATGCCATTAACTAATAATCCTTGGAAAAAAGTTTTGTCATTGATTGACACTTTACACATACATCTAACCTCCTCTTGAAATAATTACTTCTTAACTTAAATTTAACTACTTCTATATAACTTGTTATCATTCATTTTACACATGTCAGGCTGAATGTAAATTTGTAGTTAATTTATTAACTAATATGATTGTATATTGTAATAAGTATTTAATTATTGTTTGTTTCTTATTCAAAATAAAAATTATCTGAGTAAACCTGCCCAATGAAGGATGTTGGTATATAAAGATATTACATCTAAAGTACACATGTACCAACCAAATTCCAACTGAATAACATTCAAAAATTCAGTGGTATCTTTTATTCTAGATCTTACATATGGTAGAAGTACTTTCAGATAATATGATAAATAAGCAAATAAGGGTTTCATAAGTGACCAACTGCCCGAAACTATTGGTCTACTTGGAGGTGGTTGTTGTTTGTTCTTATGGGTCTTTGGCAACATGTAAATGTATTGTCTCATGGGTTCCTTAACCATTAGATCTACCTTTGTGGCTTTATTGATAAGGCCTTCTTCTCTTGCCATTTCCAAAAACTGGTCAATTTCCTTCTTAAATTCTGGTGTTGGATCCAAAAACATCCTCTGGTAGGTCCCTTGATCCGATAAGTGTATATGGGCCTCAACCTCATATATCTCCCAATCCCACACCACTATAGCACCTCCTTTGTCTGCTGGAGTAACAACTGTTTTCTTATTTTTCTTAAGATTGTCCACACCCTGCAATTATGTCTACAACATGACACACTTGATAAAACATTAATAGAAAATAGGACTTTAAATGGGACTCTGGTATGCAAATACAGCACTTTAAAGTCATGCACATAATAATGGATGTAAGTGTGGTATTTAAGAGCAGATAACTGTGGAATGATAACCACAACATGTAAAAAATCACCTGGGGTAACAGTGACTCTGTAACTCAGTCTGGAAAATGCATTGAAAACATACCTTTCTGGTACACATGGTCCAGGGTTTGAGTACAGCTGTGTCTACCAATGATAATACATGTATGTGGCCATCAATATTATAAAGTGTGATATGTATGTCTGTCTCATCACCTATTAATTCATCCAATGCAGTACAGTTGGAATGTCTGCATCTATATAATAGAGGGCAAAGGCCTACAGATAGGACCATTCTCACCTACTCCTAGTACAACACTATAAAGTACAGAAAATGTCAGGTAATGCAGTAGCCTGAATTTTCAGAGGCTGCTGAAGTGTGTACTGAAATTGTGGTCTAGTAATATCAAACTGCAGCCCACAATGTGTTGCTGGTGATATCACAGACAACCACAGCTGCACAAGTAACATTCATATATGGAGGTTGAGCTAGATGCAAGGGGTGCCAGCACACACTCAGCATAGGACTACCATGACATAACACATGACTTGGCAGTTGTACAACTCTGTGACATCATGGTTAATGTACACCTACCTTTTTTCTAGGACACACCAAGCATTTTACCTTGCATTTCTTTTACTGACACCGTTGGCTGACAGACTTACCTGACACACATACCTTACTTCCCAGTGGGGTGGGTCCTCTCAATCTGGCTCTGCCTATACAACAAGGCAGCCACAGGTCACATTATTACTCTTAAAGTGTGTTGTCCTGCAAAGTGTTCACTCTTTTTGCCTAAGCCTATTGCCTGCAGCATCACCTTCAGCTTCAGCCTGTAGCACATACATGTGTATGTAAATGCTGCTGCAGACATTCTATCTGCCATAACGTAGTATCTGTCCCCCACTATTTTCCAACTCAACTTATGAGAAAGAGGTTGCAATCTACATTGAGGCCTTATATTTTGTTCAGTGGTTGCATATGATTGGCTGATTATACTGCAAATCAGCTGTTTTGGCTGCAATTAGCATTTCAGAAGCACAGATTGGTTCAGAGGCAATCACTTGCTAGTTGAGAACCATGTTAGCTAGCTAGGTGAAATGTTGTATATGAGAGTTACTTTGCATGGTGATCTTGTTGGCACATTTATATATCTGTACCATTCAACAGAGGAGTACTGTTCTCCATCAGGTATGTAACCATTTTGTTTCCAACATGATGCATATGTTTCAATATACTTAGGGGAATGGTAATTACAGCAGTAAACCTTTCTTGGAACTGTACTGATGATGTGCCATTTGATCTACATGTGTTACACCTGCAGAGGAACTAGAGTACAGTATGGGTAGAATGCTCTTTTTTAATTAGGTATACCACTTCTGGAAATTTCATGTTGATAGCGGTGGTAATACTACATTGCTATTTGTGTGGCACTGCTGGTCTTAAATTTTGTAGGAGATGTTTACACCTATGGACCAAAACAAAAATCCCTTGTACCAGTATAAACAAAAAACAAAAAAATGTATAATACTGGCCCAACAGAATGAAGCAGCAATACACCAAGGAAAAAATAAAAAGTTCAGCTTGAGCATACAACCCTTTATTTCAACGTTTTCGTCTCAAAGACTTCTTCAGAATAAATGAATAACCATGATAAAAAACACATCATTTTTATACCCTTTACATTAAAATAATTAACACAGTATTTAACAGAGATATGTATTGGCAAATTGAATTAAATGCTGATAAAAAAACAGGTTTAAATGAGAGTGTAAATATTAAATGTTTTTTAAAAGATAGAAGGCTATGTTTAAGCAAATAATGTGTTTCATTGTTAATTGAATTATTGATGAATTTGTCAAAAGTGTTAATAATTTTAATGTAAAGGGTATAAAAAGGGTGTGTTTTTTATCATGTTTATTCACTTATTCTGAAGAAGTCTTTGAGACAAAAGCATTGAAATAAAGGGTTGTACACTCAAGCTGAACTTTTTATTTTTTCCTTATTGTATTGTTGCTTCATTCTGTTAGACCAGTATTATACATTTTTTTTTACCTATGGACCAAAACTTAATGGACTGCTGTGTTGGTTATGTGATCATACAACAATATCTGTCATTCACGAGCAGGGATAGATGAGTACTGCTACTATCCTACTCGCATCCACACCTTTACTGTGTTTGCATGGTGTTGAGTATGAGATGTGTAACCAAGCAGTGACTGCTGGTAGCCATTTGTTATTGCTGTATCTCTACATACTATACTCCCGTGTATGTGATCCTGACATGTGTTCCCATTTTGTTGTCTTTCAGGAAATATGTATCCCCGATGCTGGGACCCTTTTACAGAGGCAGAGAATGACACTATCCTGGACACCTTACATCAACACCACCAACTCTTTCTGTCCAGGGGGAGGATAAAGAGGGGAGAGCAGGCAGCATTGTGAGTTGACTTGGTTTGTAATGTCAATGCTATCGGTCAGCAGAGAAGGACATATGAGCAGATGTGACACTGTGCCACTGATATGATCAACACCGCATGCAGAAGAACAGCAGACATGGACAGGAATCGTGGTGTTACCAGTGGAGGGTGTGCAGTGGTACAACCACTGTCAGCCACTGAGGAATTCATAGCAGATCTAGGAATACAGGACAGCTCCCAGACATCCATCAAATGGTACGTAGTGGATGTGGGTGTCACCATTTCCACACAAGATGATCATGTGGGTATGCTTAGTTGGATCAGCATAGTAAAACTGTAGCATTCAGTGTGTCAGAGTGTACATGGTTTTATGTGGGTGTCAGATATTATTATGGGTGGTAGGAGGTTAGTTGCAGTTTAAATCTAATGCTCAGATTGTGAGCAACATACCAGTTCACTTAGAATGTACTGTAAATGTGAGATATTTGGATGTATTAGCCTGTTATTGTACAACATGGGTTTCTGGTTACATTACTTCTCCCTCAAATTTTCACAAGATCATCAGGTATCATACGCAACTATGCTCCTGCACCTGGTAAGCATAACACTGTTGTGTATTTATCAGGCTGTGGATGGTGAGTCATTACTGGGACTAAGCAGAAATGCCTTAAGATTCTAAGAGCAGAATAAGTTATTTCTTACACTTATTTCATTGAATTGCACTTCTGTAACACCTATAATTGTGCTATACAGTCAATCTACTACATTTTGCACTGTTATAAAGTTTTTTTTTTTTACTATTTCACTGCATTTATGTACTGTTTTATACTGTTTTAACTGTATTTTTCATTGCTGGATACTGTTTCATTACTCTAATTGCATGTTTACTGAATTACTTAACTGTAAACTGCTTTTTCATTCTGAGAGTTGTATTTTCTGTCTGTGAGTGCTCTGCCTGTGCTATTCTGTGCATTTTTTTGAGGTTTCTATTTTCTAGTCAGGTATCATATAACTGATTTGTTTGCAGTTAAAAGCATTCTCTAGAGTCGTCTTGCTCCTTTATCTGTTTAAAACTTTAATTTAGTGGCTACAGCTAGTAGCTGTAATAGTGTCCCACCCACCCCCCCCCTTCTTGTCTTGATCTTATACTTGGTGGCTTTGCAGTTGTATTTGATCTGGGACACTCCTCCCAGTCTAGTGTCATTAATTCATTCTGCCTAATAGAGAGAGAACATTGGTGAAGGCCAACCCATTTAGATTCTTAACCTTGAATTATCTTCTGTTACAGCTTTCTCCTTTTCCACTTTACTAAAAAAAAAAAAAAAAAAAATTCTAAGCTTGTTTCCCCCATTTCCTGTAACTAGTCTAGTCCAGATACAGATTTGCTGTATCTAGGACTGTTTGTAAGCTCCTGAGCCCCCCAAGCCTGTCTGTGTTGGAGGGAAGCCTGCTAGCTTATCAGTGGGAGTAGTAAGCATTAGGTAAACTATTTACCAAATAAGGAGTGGTTTCTGGCCCAGAAATTGGCTGTTTGGGCAGTTTTTCCATCTCTCAACCTTCTGATTTAAAAGCCCCCATTTGCACTTGTTTCCCCCTTTCCTGTAACTAGTCTAGTCCATATACAGATTTGCTGTATCCAGGACTGTTTGTAAGCTCCTGAGCCCCCCCCCCCAAGCCTTTCTGTGTTGGAGGGAAGCCTTCTAGTTTATCAGTGGGAGTGCTAAGCACTAGGTAACCTATCTACCACATAAGAAGTGGTTTCTGGCCTGGAAATTGTAGTTATTGGTCATTTCGGCAGTTTTTCTATCTCTATCAACTTCCTGATTAAAAGCCCGCATTTGCACTTGTTTCCCCCCTTTCCTGTAACTAGTCTAGTCCAGATACAGACTTGCAGTATCCAGGACTGTTTATAAGCTTCTGAGTAGTGCCAGAGTCTGCTCTTCAATTTTTTCCTTAGATCTACTAGTTCTCTCCTCTCCTGCACTTATACTAGCTTATTAGTTTAGCACTTCACCAGACTTCTTTTTGCAATTATTGTAGCACACAAAAGTGCTACCAGCAGTAAATGTTCTACATTGAAACAAATCCAGTACTTATTATCAATGCCCACCCCTCCAGGCATGTCCAAAGGTCAGTTCCCTGTGCTTTCTCCTATTAACCTGGTGAACCTGGACATCCTGAGGCAATGTGGCAACTGCCTCATGTACACCGACAACCCTCTCCTCTTGCCTTCCAACACTCAGACTTGCGAGAGATGCACTTATATATCCAAATTGGAAGCCACGCACTCTCCAGCCAAGACCAGAATAACTGGTCAAGAGGAGAAGGTCAACACTTGCACCACACCACATGGAACACATAACCCTCCAGAACACACACACCAGCACTGCCTTCACAAAAAAACACAAACCGCACACCCACCTTCGCGGAGGCTCTCAGTAAAAATCTACCCAAGCAGCAGAGACCTCCAAGGCAGAGACCACTCAACCAACACAACACAACACTAATCATGAGACACATAACTCTCCTAAACAGTGTGCCACTCAACCAAAGCCCCTAAGGCAAAACAGCATGCCCAACACACTAGTCATAGGTGACTTGATATTGAGGCACACTGATGTTCCACTCACTAGGTTGAATAAGGAGAAAGTAACAGTCATCTGCCTGTCAGGTGCCAGGATCCACCACATAACACATGCACTCAGGGCCCTCAACAACAGGTACAAATATGACTCTGTCATTGTACATGCAGGTGTGAATGACCTGAGATGTACCTCCCTGGACTATATGAAAAGAGACATGGAGGAGCTCTATGATTATGTAGCCCAGGCGGGTATGACCTTATCCCTAAGCAGCATCCTACCATCACCCAGAATGATACCACAGTACAAGCAGAAAATTATTGATTTCAACAACTGGCAAAGTTTCTGTTGTCATTCTAAGGGAATCCAGTATCTGTCTACCTGGGATGACATGACTGACAGACCTCGACCATTGCCAGGGATGGCCTGCATCTGTCACCACTGGGCTACAGGATACTGGCCAAGGCTCTTGCCACCCCTATAGTGCCTTTTTTAGGCTGTGTTCCAGAGACCAAATTACCACTGTAACAGCTAATAACAAATGCAGTCTTAGAGTTATGTTGCTCAAAATTAGAAGTCTAAATCTTAAAATGCACTCACCTGAGGCATTCCTTAAAATGGAGAACATCGACATTTGTGCTGTAACAGAGACCTGGTTCAAGGCAGCAGAAAGCACCCCTGCACTACCAGGCTATAACTCATTCCATGCCTTTTGGCCCCAGAACTTGGACCAAAGCTCTAAAGGTGGTGGTGTTTCCATATTCATAAAGGATGCACACACCTCCAGACTGGTAGCCCAACATAACATATCAGAGATACTTGAGGTGCAGCTAACATTGAGTAAGACAGCGATTCAGGTCATAGCCTGCTATAGGTCCCCAACCATGTCCCAAGACTCGCACTCCACATTCCTAAGCACCCTGAAGAATATTAAGGCCCAACCTAACACCCTCTCATTAGGTGACTTCAACTACCCCTCCATTAACTGGTTAAGCTACTCATGTACCAATACACTTGCCCAATGTTTCCTGGAGTTCATTAATTCCATTAATTAAGACCAGCTCGTTCTCACCCCCACTAGAGGTAGCAACATCCTTGACCTGGTCATAAGTAACATGGGCGACCGTTGCTCTACACCAATAGTCAGCTCCTCCCTGGTTAGATCCGACCACAAACTAATCACCTTGGAAATACCCCCCCCCCCCCCCGCAAAGGTAACCACCATGAAAAACTTCTCCAAAGCTAACTTTGGATTCCTAAAAACAGAAGTAGCAAACTTCACGGCACACATGCAAATGAAGAATAGTTGCGTGACCACAGAATCATACACCAGTGCACTGTACGAACATGTACACAAATGCATGGATCTCGCCATACCCAATAGAACCAAGATGCTCTCCTCCAAAAAAAGGAAGCCAATCTGGTGGCCCCCTGTCATAAACAAAATCTGCAACAGAAGGAGGAAACTGATGACATAAGATGAAGTCCCAAGGCTGGAAAAGCTCCCTTTTCACCCTCAACAAAAAGTTGAGATCCCTCATCAAATCCTCTAAAGCTAGCTATGAAAACAGAATTGCAGCAGATAGTAAAGACAGACACAAGGCCTTCTATAGTTATGTAAAGACTCCATGGCAATACCCAGATTTGCTATGAGCTACTGCAAAATGGTATCTCCTATATCGAGCCAACAGATATTGCCAGTACACTGGCCGACAGATTAAGTGCCAACTTTACCCCTCTCTTCCCCCCAAAGGACCACTCACAATACCAGTAGATTGTCAGGCAACCAGTATTACTGCTGCAAAGGTTAAAACAGCACTGTCCAAGGCCAAGAATACAGCTTCTATGGGACCTAACAATATCCCGGATTGTGTTCTGCATGAACTACAGAATGAACTGGCAACTCATCTGTGTGCCCTGTTGAATTACAGCCTCACCTCAGGCTTTGTCCCTACCAAATGGTGCACTGCTACAGTCATCCCTCTCCACAAAGGAGGACCTACTACAGACCCTGGGAGCTATCGCTCTATTAGCCTGATGAGTCTGATATGCAAAGCTATGGAACGCATCATAATGGACCTAATAAACAAGAATATAGGGAATCTCCAAACTCTGGATCCCACACAGTTTGGTTTTGTGAAGGGTAGATCATGCCTGCTCAACTTGGTGGACTTATTTGAGTCAGTCACCAGACCTGTGGATGAAGGCAAGATGGTTCATACAGCCTACCTTGATCTGGCCAAGGCTTTTGATACCATTTCCCACTCAGGAATCATAGAAAAACTCACTAAGCTTGGCATCAACCCCTATATCACTAGGTGGATTGCAAACTGGCTCACAGATAGAACCCACAGTGTGAAGTAGCTGACTCCAAGTCAGACTGCCACTAGTCATGAGTGGAGTCCCACAGTGTTTGGTCCTGGGTCCTCTCCTGTTTGGTATCTACTTCTCTGAAGTCCAGGGCAACATGAAAGGACTCTGGCTGACAAAGTTCACAGACAATTGCAAGTCAAGAGTTATTATTAACTCCCCAAGTGATGTTGACATCCTACAGAATCACCTCAGTAAGACCAATGACTGGTGTCAGAACCATAGCCTTAAGCTCAATGCCAAAAAATGTGTTGTCATCCCCTTTAGGAAAAACCTGGTAACATGAATTACCACACTGATGGTAGTCCACTGAACACAGAAGGTGTTATAAGAGATCTGGGAACACAGGCTGACAGCAACCTCTCTTTGATCACCACATTGCCACTGTGGTCAGAAAGTCCTTCTATGTGGCACATCTCATTACTAAGGGTTTTGCATCCAGGAAGAAAGAGGTCATTGTCTCCCTCTACTCTTCCCTCATTAGGCCAATCATCGAGTACAATGCCCAGTTTGGCATGTACCTCACCAGACACCTGCAACAGGAGAGGCCATAAATGTACCTCACAAAGAGGATCCTAGGCCTTAAACACGTGTCCTATATGGACAGACTCAAAAAACTCCCAACTATTCTCTGTCTCATATCACCTACTTAGAGACGATCTCTGCTTGACTTACAAAGCCATGTCTCACCCAGCTTTGTTAGAAATACTACATCTAAAGAAATCCCAAACCCTCCACACCACACACTCCAGAGACCTTAACCTCATTACCCCAATTAACAGAACATTCTGGAGGGGACAGGTTCATAACCCAGAGACTGCCCATACTATGGAAGAGACTTCCCATACATGTCAAGCAGAGCACCTCACTAACCCTCTTCAAGAGAAATCTTGATGACTGGATAGGAAACAGAAAATTCACCCCGGGGAAATCTCCAGTGGTTCTACTCGACAGAGGCACTGGGAACTAAGGTCGAGTGGCATCATGCCAGGGTAACCCTATGGCTAGGATTGTAAAGGCTTATGGGCCATTAGCCTAGTACACACCTATGAACCTATAAACCTATGTTACAGATGTATATTTAGTGCATTGCATTTGCTAAAATGTCATCCCAGGCCTGCAGGCTGGATTGCTGTACTCTCTGCATGATTGCCAAAGTCACAGATTCTTTTCAGTACAACAGGGTTTAGAGTCATACACATGCCCTGTAGTTGTGACCACACTGATAAATTTTCAGTATTTGCAGGACATTACAGATTGTCAAAAGTTACATCATTGTTGCTCATGAGATTCTTGATTAAGGAGCTTATTCTTTACAAATAACTACAGAAGTTTCATAGAAAATAATGTCCTCAGGTCCTGGTATATGAGGTCAGGGGTTAAACAAGTCTGTAGTAGTGACAGCATTGTATACAGCTTAACATATATTGCAAGATAGTACTGTAGAGCATAGTAATGCAGTTACTAATGTACCCCTTTTACCTTTTTGTCACAGGTGACCAGGGAGGGTTGGTGTCTGCCCCCTTCACAACCTGATGTCAGTGTCTCTTCAGCCTATGATGATGATGGTAGCCAAAGTGAGGCATAGGTGGGGGATACAGAGGCTGAATCTGTCACGGAGATTGACATCCCTCTTCTGCCTTCATTACCAGCATACACAGTCAGTATGCCTATACTAACCCAGTCCCCTGAGGCCACAGATATTGGACAGTCAGAGGGTGGGGACATTGAACAGGAAAGTGTGGTTACTATGGCTGCAGTGACTGTTGATCCTGGCCATAGCCAAAGAGATGGTGAGGTTCCACACAGGCAGATGATAGGGGTCGTCGTAGGAGGCCTGCTGTCTTTCCACCACCTGTTACAGGTGTCCCATCACATGTCAGTCGGTATTTGTTTAAAGCCATCATGGATGCACAGGCATGATCAGAAAGGAACTCCAGATGAATCCTCAGGGTTATGGATGTTGCACAGTCTGACATCTGTGGCTGCCTCCACCTCATTGCTGATACCCTAGATCAGTTGACATTGGTCTAAGAGAGATCACAGAATAGCTGTCTAGGAACGGTCATTGTCTATGATGGAACTACTGGCTGGAGTTGAGCTTCGGACTCATGGACATAGGTCAGCAACTATATCTGCTGAGAGTCTACATGGCCATGCTCGATCACACTCCCATAGTGGCAGTACATCCAGCACCCCAGAGGAGAGTGTGCTGTCCACACCAGGACATGGCAGGCCATGGGCTTGTGGTCCTGGGCATTCCCGTTGAGGACAAAGTCCCAGCACACAGCAGTCACCCACAGGTAGTAGTGCTGCTTATGCCTATAGGCATGGAGGTACCAGTGCAACTCCTGGCAGAGCTAGTTCCCATGTACAGGGACAGAGATGATGAACTTTCAACTCTGTCATGCATGGTTCAAAGCTGTCCAACATACAGTCATGTAGGGCTAGCACTCAGCTTGACTGTGTTCACACTCACACACCACTGTCACATTCAGGTCACATGCAGACACAAATGGGACATTCCATGGGCCAGCTTGCCTACTTCCTTTCCTGACTCACACACATGCTTGCCGACCTATTGGGTCAGCCTAGGCCTCCTGCACCACCACACAGCACCCTGTGCAAGTGATGATACCTGTGCCACATACGTGTCATCCTTGTCATCAATCCAGGGAAATGAAGCTATGTGTCTAATGCATAGGGTGACTACCTAAATTGCTATGTATTTGTTTAATCCACTGTTGTATTTGACATGCCACTTGTACTGGCCACTGACAGATATTGTGTGCTGTCTATTATAATGAGTAAACTGCGTTATTTTGTGCACATTAAGTTGGATGAGGTTGTAATGACTGTATACCTACACAATGAATGGTGTCTCATAGAACTCTTTATGCATCAGATTCAGGATTATGTCGGACACACCTATGGGTACATAGTTACAATAAACTCATAAACAGAGCACAGGATGGAATGTCAGCACAGAACTAAAATGTCTTCATAAAGGTAAAGAACTATAGGTGTGTGGCTCCATAGGTTCATATGTGTATAACAGACCAATAGGGGCAATGGCTTCAAGCAGCCTACTCCTGTATTCATAATCTTTGACATAGTGTGGTACCCTTCATAACTGTAATCAGAGTTCTGGGAGCTGACACATCTACAAGCTGTGTCTTAGGAGATGCACCATCTACAATTTCCCTGTGTCCATTGCAGGCATTTGTACTAAACCAGTTATGATTGGCTTGTGCTGCATTCCATTGTGTAACTTGCACATGATCTGCATTACAGTGGAAGTGTGCTTCACATGTATGGGGAGCCTGTTACATATAGGGTGTAGTGTCATGGTTACATACCTGTCTCTCTAGCATGTTGTATTTATACCATAGTCAAGGTGCAGCTGTGTAGAACAGGTACTTCTCATGCTAGTCCTGTCTTGGATGTGCAGGTGGTACACAGTGGGATCTGACACCTCCCTGTATGGCAGCCATACACCTCCCCTCCAAGGCATGTAAGAGGCAGAATACAAAGTTACAGACTTCACATGGTCTGCATTGGGCATTTTATGTACACTGTGTATTGGATTACTGTGGTACCTCACTGGCTGTTGCAGATGTCAGACATGCCTGTGTACTTACATACCAAAGGAGGATTTGCACTCAATGATAGGTGTGATGAGTACCACATACAGTGTAAGAATGACATTCTGGGATGTACATGCCACACCTGTCTCTATAGGTTGTGCAACAGTGCATGAAGCTCCACATCTTACTGACCAGTGAAAGTGAAAGGTTAGATCACTCTCAGTGTCCGTAAGTCCCTGACTAATGGGTCAACTGTTGGAGGTGTACAGACAATACAATATTTTCCCAGGGGTGGATGACTGTCAAAAGTATAGTATTGTGCATTCCTTGACATATAATATTTGTCAATGGCTCTGACAACACCTGAATGTGTGTGTCAGCCCATCCTGGATAACTGTTGGCTCTGTGTGGGATTCAGTGACACCTCTTTATTTGCAATCATCTGCAAATACAGTTAGTCTGAGGTCACTGACAGTGGCTGTGCCTACAGAGAAGGAAATAGCTAGGAGGGGTAGTCCCGGGAATGATGTGTGTATGGATAGTCCACTGGTGCTTGGCCTCATTGTAGTGCTAGCCTACACAATCCTATCTTTCCAGATAAAAAGTGTCACACACTTGGCTATGCAGCAGGTGACATACAAGTTTGTAATAAACATCTATAGTGTGTCCACAGTACCTGATGGCCTAATCTTGTCAAATACCTTCTCAGGCCATGGTAGGTTTGGTTAGTCATTTTCCCCTCATCCATCAAGTACTGTAACAATTAATGAGGTGTAATGCTTAGGGAAGGCATGATCTGACCTTGAACAAAACACACTGGGTTGGGCCAATGTATGCAGGTGTACTACAGTGTTATGATCTTTTCCATGATAAGTCTTTTCATGTCTTTCAATGTAACACTACAGAGATATCTGGGGGCACTGCTTGTCGCTGTATGCTACATGCCCTCTGTATAACTAAGTATTGAAGCTAATTCCATCACGGTTTCCAAGAAGGTAGTCATCCAACATGTCTGTGTCTGTACATAGCATAGGCAAGCAGTGGGGTAGAAAGTCATATGTATACCCTGGGAAAAGTAAGGAGGGTGTGTTTACACAGTTATTCTGCAGTTGCACATCACTCAAGCAGTGTGTACTGTGATGACACAATTACCTTGGGAAGAATGCTGACAAGAGGGGAGTCCCCTGAATTGCTGGTGCCTGCCTACTACAACTGCTGGTCTCACCACCACCACAACCTCTCTCTCCTGTGATACCATACTTCTACAATTTGTCTCTCACCTAAAGCAAAACATTAGTACCAAACCCCAGATGAGGAGCAGGCCACAGCCCGTTTGTTCATCCATATAGTTGTCCCATGTCATGTAAATTTGTGTAGGCTTCATATACCTATTTCCAGGTAGATGCCTTGAAAAGCAGTCAGAGCAATCATTACAGTCTGTCATGTATTATGCCTTATAAGCCAGGGTTCTTAGGATTTCAGTAGGGTAATGAGCAGTGTCACAACATGATATTCAATGTCCGGTGACAAAGACATCCATGGTGGGTCGAGCAAGCACCACAGTGGCAGCAATCCCTGTTAGGTGACAATTTTGCAACTATTCATACAGCCTGACCTTCAACAGCTTCATGGTGCACGTGTGCATGCCATAGGTCTGAGGTGTACTGCAGAGGAGTGGCCAACTTTGGCCAAAGTGTGTGTATCCACACATGCCCTTTATATGTTATACTGTACATTTATGTAACCAGAACACATGTCTGTGTTCCCACATCATGTCACACAACATCCAGTGTGCTGTCTGGTTGCTTGACAGGCAGTGTAGAATAGCAAGGCCAGAGTATTGACTGCAGAGTGTAACAAGTTCTCTGTGCATGCATGGACATCCACATCTTCATTGCAAGGAGTGCCTACAGACAGTGTGTTTGAGGTAGTCAACTCCAAGGGTGTAGCAGTATAACCCTAACTGTGCTGGAGTTGTACATTCTTACATTTGTAGGTATGCTATTGTGACCATAACTAATCATGGGATTATAATTAATCCAAGGACCACAAGCCTGGCAAAGCATTGTACTCCCTCAACCATGTTATGGCACACTGTCAGGTGCTGTGTTACATTAGGAGAGCTACATAAAGGTGATAAGGTGCTGCATTTCAGCATCTTTCAGGCCACAGCCTAATGAAGGCCTACTGTGATGCACATACAAGCAAGACTGTATTGCCAATGGCATTATCACTGACAGCTGTTGAGAGTGGACAGTGCTCCTGCCCCTATACTACTATGTCACACAAACAAAATATGTAAGAGATGTGACTATATAACAAACCTTGATTCCATGCTGCCTCACACACCAGTCAGTATTTATGACAATGAGCAGTTTGACAACATGCACACCTCATCACATACTCCACCCATGCCCGCATCACACACACACACACAACAAAGGTTATTCCACGTTCTTAACTACAGCGCCATGAAACAGTGGAGTGACATCCCTACAAGGGGAGTCAACATACTGCATCAGGTGCTTACCAATCACACGTGACCCCCCAGCCCTTCAGCAAACATAGTAGTAAACTTGAACAAAGCAAAGAATAACCTCCGATAGGATGGCATAAATAGTGTGACTGCACCTTCACCCTCAGATGGGACAGGCAAGTATGGCAACTTCTACAACAGTGCTTTATGCAATCACCTGTACAACTGCATAGACTTGGCTGTAGCTGACAGGAGGACAAGAAGCACTTCATGGCACAGCAAACTGGGAACATTCATACAGTCTTCGAGTTATGTCGCTGTCCTATATAAGGGTCTTAATGAACATATGCTTGTTCACATACTCATGGCTGTAACCCCATGCAAATGTGTATGTAGTGTTATTTCCTTCAGTAACAGCAATGTTCTTGGTTAGTAGCACATCACTGGCAACACCTGATGTACATATTCAGGGGTGATAGACCTGGCCACACAGGCTTACACCTACTTTAACATAGATCACCATGTCTGCTCAGTGGTAAGAAGGGTCATATCATGCTCGTGTCATTGTACTGTCACTACATAATGATGTACTTATAACCTCCGTGTACTCTTCCCTCAGCATGCCAATATTTCACAGCAGTGGACAATTTCTCATGTACCTTTACAAGCACCAGTGGCAGTTGCACACAACACATGTCCTCACAAGGGAACTTCAAGTCCCCAGTATCTGTCCTACAGGGATCGTATGCACTAACTGTTATTGTAGATTGTGTCATATAAACTACACAGAAGTGAGCTCTGCCTTGCATACAGGGCAGTGTCTCACCCTGCTGTATTGGAAATGCTGCATATCTGTAGGTGGAATGGTACATGTATTACTCACTGTAAGGACATTACCTGGTATGTGACATTACTAATACATGCTGGTGGGGGAGATATGTCTACCACACTTTCACAAACCATTAAAATAGACTCCCACCAAATGGTAAACAGTGCACCTCATTGGCCCTCCTTGCAATCTATATAATTGCCTGGATGACTGTCCTGTCATGATAAGGCTTCTGCATGTGTCACTTGTGGACAGGGGCAATATGTGCTGGTTGTGTAACTAAGGGTAAGAATGTGAGAAGGATTTCATGGGTTTCAGATCCATTAGGCTACCAATGTACAATGGTCCTATGATCCCATACACTGATGTAAAATGTTCTTACATCTGCACACAGACACATCTAGCGACAGTGAGAATAGTACTACTATAAAGTAATATGTACAGAACACTGCACAGCAGACACAGTCCAAGTTGGCTACAATTAGATTAGAACACCTGCTTATCTAATGATGCATGCTACAGATCACAGTACTTGACACACATGCCAAATGACAGGCATGCTATTAATATCTCTTTATGTATAATGTTATGGTAGATGACATCAGCAGACCTTGTTCTGGTCATGACTTTGGAGGTGCATGTCACTTGCTACAAACAACATACTATAAAACCCCACCTCTTTCTAAGTTAGTGTGGTGATCATATTTATTTTGCAGGGAGATGTACACACACACACACACACACACACACACACACACACACACACACACACACACACACACACACACACACAGTTAGATGGATTGAGATTAGAATCCCTACCTATTTAGTCTTACACACAACATATCACAGTATTTATAGCACATGTCAGTCTAATATGACAATGGCAGTTGGTAGTGTTAAGGTACATGACATCAACAGGCTTTGTGAAAGAGTGGGGTCTGGATGCTGGCAGCACCTGCATGGGTCAAAAAGAGCAGGCCCATTGAAATTTGGAAGTCAATGTAGGATTCTCATTTGTTGTGCAGGGAGATGCGCACACATACACACACACACACACACACACACACACACACACACACACACACACACACACACACACACACACACGCACGTGCGCACACACACACACACACACACACACACACACACACACACACACACACACACACACACACTTACAACCACACTAAGGCTGGAGTGGGATTAGAACACCTTCCTAGCTAGTCTTACACACTACAAATCACAGTATTTACAGCACACACCATGGCTGACATCTGTTTATTATGTGACTGCAGATGAATACTAGTGGAGTACATAAAATAGCCTTGTGTTGAACAGTGTGTGTGGGCTGTAGAGTGACATTGGTTCTCAGCTATTCTCTGCATCTAGCAGCCTAGCAGTCAAATAACTGACAGTAGCCATTTTGGTCATATGTGGCTGTTTGCATTTCGATGGGCAAGCCTGTGGGCCAAAAGAAATGTGCCCTGTCAATGCATGCGTAGACAACATAATACATACCACCACCTATTCACCTGTTGATATATATGTTGTGACATCCAGCAAGCACAGGGGGCGGTAGTGAAGTGCATTATCTACTGCTGAGCCCTTATATTTGGTCCTTTAAGCAACATTATGCATGTGTCATACTGCAGCTTTAATCACCATTATCAGGGTATATAGGACAATACAGACATACACAGATATATATAAATATATACCTGTAGATAACAGGGATATAAATATACATGGAGGTGTTGTGTGTGTGTGTGTATTTAGAGTGAGTGAGATACTGGCAGACAGATATGTAAACATATAAGTATGTATCTGTAGACATATCTATATATAACAAGTCATTTTAAGTGGGGAATAGCAGAATTGTGATCTGCTTAACTAAGTACATGAGCATGCCCAGTGGGATTTTTGCTAGTTATAAACTGACTTCAGCCCACACCTACTTGTACTCCAGTACAGGATTTGTGTGTTACACAAAATGACATCTGTCTCTGTTTCTGTCCATCAATGAACATGACTACGACTTTCTTCAGTTTTGTGATGTAATTATATGTCACAAAGGTTAATAATATTACACCACACACAGATTGACAGTCTGTAAAACAAAAAGTAATACTACCTGACATCCAAAAGAAATGGTTATGTCTATATTAGAACCATGGACACCACTATAAAAACTAATTGCCACAGTCCTTTGCACCATACCAGCTGCCTGACAGACAGTGATCATTCATCACAGAATCAACTGCATGCATACGTATATTGTTATTCCTGTGCTAAGTAAGATATAGAATGTATGGTCAGTTTCTGTGTTACTGTCCTGAGACTGCCTGGCATGCTGGTATACCATTAATGAGTTTGTGTTACACCAGTTACAAGGGAATACTACTGTGTTGGGGAGGGGGAACACCACCACATGTTCTGCTGGGATACACAGTAGTCTATCATGTCACCCCAACTGTCTAACACCTCCCTTGACAGATGTACCAGTAATAAGTGGCAATAGGACTGCATGACTATTCCATGCAGGAGGCCTAGTGAATACTAATGGAAACAAGTTAGTGGAATGGATATCGATAGTCCCATGTGGATACAATTTCTGTCCAAATAGACCACTATATTTACTTGCACAATGTAGCAGAGCCATACATACAATGCCATACCATAATAATACTTACAAATACTGTGTAGGTTATGGACTTACCTTGCAAATTCAGCAGCTGACACAACTGTAGTTCAGGGCTCACTCTGTCTGATACAAGCAGTACACAGCCAATATACGAGTAGGTACAGGATGTGCGGGTTGCCTGCCATAATTTTTAATTTCTATATGTGAGTAGAAGTAAGGCATCAGTCCCTAGGATCCTAGGTTGTCACTGAATGTGCCATGCATTGCCTCTTAGCCAAAGTAAGGGCATAATGAACAAACCTACATCTGCCTACAGGGACATCAGCAAAGGATTCTTCCTCCAAGTCCTCCTGTGACTGTGGCTGTGGTGACCTAGGCACTGGTGGGGGGCTGTGTATCCCGTCCTTTGCTGATTTTGCTGCAGTTGTTTCTGCAAGATCATATTGTGTAGCATACCACATACTGTGAATAGTTGTGCACATGTGGCTGGAGAATACTGCAGGGCTCCACCAGAAATGACTTCAGCAGCCCAAACACACACTCTATGATGTTCCTAGTTTCTGCATGTGCCTCATTATAGCATTCTTCTATGGGTGTGTGTGCATTTCTGATGGGTGTTATCATCCATGGTTCCAATGCATAGCCAGCATCCCCCAGTAAATGGCCATGAGGGATGTCCCCTATAGCAAACATCTGGTACAGCTATGATGCGTGCCAGATATAGGAGTCATGATAACTGCCAGGGCTGCCAGCACACACATTCAAGATAATCCCCTGGGCATTGCACATGACCTGGCCATTGATAGAGTGATACCCTTTGAGGTTAACATAGATTCTACCCTGACCACCAGATGGAGCCTTGATGTGTACATAGGTGCAATATATGGTACTCAGTACATCAGGGTAGTGTGCTACATTGTAGAACTGTTGCATATTACTGGCCTTTGCCTCAGGGGAGAAGGGAAAAGATATGTGCTAACTGGCATGAGGCATAGCATCCAGGGACTGGTGGAGTATCCTAGACCTACTAATCTACCTACTAACCAACATGAGTAGCCATTGCAGCACCTCTATAGTGTCACCTTCCTTGGTATGATCTGACCATAAAGCGATCACCTTTGAAGTCACCATCTCCCCTGGCCCCCCTCCCATCAGGGTCAAACAAAAAAGCTTTTCAAAAGCTTACTACAGTCTTCTGAGAGCAGATATAAGCAGCTTCACAGCCACCATCCCTTCAGCTGGAACTAGCAGTAATGTCCAAGCCTACACCAAAACATTTATGAGCACCTGCATAGCTGTATGGACTCAGCAATACCTGATAGGACCAAATCATCTTCCTCAAGGAAGAGTAAACCTGCCTGGTAGACAGCAGCATAAACTAACTCTATAATAAAAAGAGAACATTGCTGTCCAGGACCAAGAAGGAGCAGGTGCTGAGTTGGAAGCAATCTCTCCTTTGTCTGAACAAGCAAATAAGGTCACTGATGAAATCCTTTAAGGCTTATTTTGAGTCCATATTGGCCACATCCACTAAGGACATTCACAGGGCCTTCTTCACGTACATCCACAATCTCAAAGGTAACACCCACATCTGCTCTGAACTGGTGGTCAAGAACACCACATACACAAATGCCATAGATATAGCCAAACCTGCTGGCAGACAGTTTCAGTGAAAACATCATCACTATGACCCCCCATCAGTAAACCAGGACATCCCCAGCACCTGCTCCCTCCCCTCATCACCAGGGAGCAGGTCTTTAATGCCCTCTCAAAGGCAAACAATACAGTCTCAGTAGGACCCAACAACATCCCTGGCTGCATCCTACATGAATTTAGGGATGAGCTCTCAGCACTATTAGGCATCCTATTCAACTAAAGCCTGAACACTGGCTTCTTCACAGCCAAATGGAGGACAGCCACTTTCATCCCTCTATACAAAGATGGAGCATCCACTGACCCAGGCAGTTATAGGCCCATCAGCCTAACTAGCCTGATCTGCAAGGCCATGGAATGTATTATCATGGACTTTATAAACAAGGACAGTGGCAACCTTCAAATGCTTGACCTCACACAGTTTTGTTTTGTCAAAGGGAGGTCATGCTTGGCAAAGGGAGATCATGGCTATTAAACTTGGTGAACTTCTTTGAAGCAGTCACCAAAGCCATGGACGAGGGGAAGACAGTGCATATCATCTACCTTGGCCTAGCCAAAGCCTTTGACACTATTACCCACTCAAGTATAACAGATAAACTCTCCCAGCTAGGCATCAACCCATATGTTACCAGATGGGTAGCTAACTGGCCCACTGATAGAACCCACTCATACAAAATAGCAGAATCCACTTCTAGTAGTAGACCAGTAATGAGTGGTGTATCCCAATGATTAGTCTTGGGGCCTCTACTGTTTGGGATATACTTTTCTGAGGTGCAAGCCAAAACCAATAGTCTGTGGCTGACCAAGTTTGCAGATGACTGCAAGCTGGGCACTGTCTTAAATTCCCCTAGTGATGTAAACATCCTCCAAGAGGGCCTTACCCAAACTAATGATTGCTGCCTGGAGCATGGCCTCAAACTGAATGCCAAGAAATGCATCATTACCTCCTTTAGGGAAAATGGCATCCCCACTAATTATCACATTAATAACAATGTACTAAGCATGGAACCAGTTGTGAGGGACTTGGGCACCCAGGTTGATAGCAACCTGACTTTTGACCACCATGTTTCCTCCATTGTACAGAAGGATTTCTACATGGCCCACCTCATAAGTAAGGGTATTTCATCCAGGAACAAGGAGGTCATAACATCCCTGTATTCCTCCCTTATCAGACCCATTATCGCGTACAGTTCCCCCTTCAGCATATACCTTGCCAAGCACATACAGCAGCTGGAAAGAGCACAGTGGTTCCTGACCAGGAAAATCCAGGGTCTCAAACACCTGTCCTATACAGACAGGCTAAAAGCCCTGTCCCTCTACGCAGTCTCATACAGACTGCTCAAAGGTGACCTATATCTGCCATACAAGGCCATCTCAGACCTAGCCTGGATGGAATTGCTGCATATCCATAAGTCAAAATCCACTGGGCAACCCTCACACAAGACCTAAACCTGGTCTGTGACATTAACAGAATTTGTGTGTGGGATAGATTTGTGTCCCAGAGACTCTCCTGTCTATGGAATAGACTCCATCTCCATGTTAAGCAGAGTACATCTGTAGCCCTCTTTAAGAGGATCCTGGACAACTGGATGGGAAACAGAAAATACACCCCTGGGATCCCACCTGTGTCCCTGTTGGACAGGGGAACAGAGGCTGACTTTGTGGAAACATGGTTGAAATTCTTGGCTAGGCTATGATCCTATAAGATGCAGATGCCTATGACACCCCCATCATGTCACCAGTTTGTTTTTGAAATGTACCTGTAGCTAGTATCCTAAGGGCTACACATACCTTTGTTTCCACTGCGATGGGTTTCGCTCTATTGGTTCTGACTCTGAGCTGAGGGTGGCAGGGCTCACTGAGTTCTTGTAATATGTCCACCCTGTAGCACTCTACGATCTCCAACTCATGTCCTGGAAGGTTACCCTGGGCCTGAACACTTTTATCTTTCTTAGTCTAGGCCTATTGTCAGCAGCAACAGCAGCATTGACTTCAGCATCTAGCACATACAGATGTAGCAGACCTGCCGCAGCCCCTAGCATTATGTCAGTTAAAATTCCCAAGTCTGTACTCCAGTGGTCCAGAGCATTGGTGAAAAATCAGAATGTAGGGTGTATGCATACTTTATACAGGTCTGCTGTAGGTCCACCATGTGTGATCGCTAATTATTATGCATTTCACCTGCCTAGATTCCAATTAACATAATTTACTGGCCCTACTTTATTGCATGACGTGGTGCTCTGTGCCACACCATGCAGCATAGCTCATACAAAAGTAAAATCACTAATTGAATATATCCAGTTTTAATTACTTGCTACCTATGTCATCATTATAACCTGGATATTCTTTTTAGCGCAAACATGCTCAACTATGCAGTGCGCCATGCAAACACGTGCACTGGGAATTAAAAATCCTTAAAACTAATGGCATCTACATCCAGTGGAAATATCAACATGGTGTAGGAGCCTACATGAAAGGGATCTGTGGACATGGTTGCTACTTTTACCAATTCAACAAATTCACTTCATTTGTATACATATCAGTGCTAACAGCCTGGTAACTACATGGTTCATAGCCATATGGCCTATGCAACAGCACCAATGCATCATTGTATGGTCCCAATGCAACATCCTATAATACATTTCTGACAAAGATTATAAAATGCTTATTATTGTTTTTTTTTTCAATTAAGCATGTTTGCACACTGCAGCACATAGTATAGTGCAAACATGACAAAATCATTAAAATATATACCTTTTTGCATATTCCCTTGCATTTTCAGACATCCACAATGAATTTTTCACACATCAATGTATGTTGTGTCTTTCGGCTTATCCCGGATAGGGATTTAACAATTTCATGGGAGTTATGTCCATATTCATAGGTTCATAGGTTCATAGGCTGGTACTAGGCTATTGGCCCTAAGGCCTATGCATGCCTAGCCATAACAAGTCCTTGGAAATTTTTTCCCACAATATTTACTTCTCTGGGCCCCTGTCTAGCAGGGTGACTGACATGATCCCCGGGGTGAATTTCCTATCTCCCATCCAATCATCAAGGTTCCTTTTGAAGAGGGCCAATGAGGTGCTCTGCTTGACATGTATGGGCAGTCTATTCCAGAGTATGGGGAGTCTCTGCATCAGGAACCTGTCCCTCCAGCACATTTTGTTCATTGTGATAATAAGGTTTAGATCCCTGGAGCATGTGGCTCTGAGGGAGTGGGATTTCTTTAAGTGGAGCATGTCCAACAGCTCAGGGTTTGACATGGCCTTGTATGTTAAGCAGAGATCGCTTCTGAGTAGATGATATGCCACAGAGTGTAGCTGGAGTTTTTTTAGATGGTCAGCATATGGCATCTGCTTTAGGCCTGTGATTCTTTTAGTGAGGTATTTCTGTTGCCTTTCCAGCTGTTGCAGGTGTCTTGTGAGGTGCATAGCAAATGGGGCATTATACTCTATAATGGGTCTAATGAGGGATGAGTACAGTGGGACAATGACCTCCTTTTTTCTGGATGAAAAGCCCTTAGTGATGAGGTGTGCCACGTAGAAGGATTTCCTGACTGTTGTGGTGATGTGGTTATCTAAAGTGAGACCACTGTCCACTTGTGTCCCTAAGTCTCTCATCACACTTTTGATGTTTAGTGTCCTGACACCTATGTGGTAGTTCAGGGGTACATGTTTTTTTCCAAAGGGGATGACTATACATTTCTTGGCATTAAACTTGAGCCCATGGCTCTGGCACCAGGCATCTGTTTCTGTAAGGCCCTTTTGTAGAATATCCACATCATTTGCGGATTCAGTAATGGCTCCCAGTTTGCAGTCATCTGCAAACTTTTTTAGCTAGAGTCCCTTAGTGTTGGCCTGTACTTCAGAGAAGTAGATGCCAAACAAGAGTGGTCCCAGGACTGAACCCTGAGGTACTCCACTTGTCACTTGTCTGGAGCTAGATTTGGAGTCGGCTACTTTTACAGTCTGGGTTCTGTCAGTAAGCCAGTTGGCAACCCATCGAGTGACGTAGGGATTTATGCCCAGCTTAGTAAGTTTATCTATGATTCCAGCGTGGGGAATGGTGTCGAAGGCCTTGGTGAGGTCCAGTTAGGCTGTGTGGACCTCCTTACCCTCGTCCACAGCTCTGGAGACTGATTCAAAGAAGTCAATCAGATTCAGGAGACAAGATTGTCCCTTCACAAACCCAAACTGGGTGGGGTCCAGTGTTTGGAGGTTGCCAATGTCTTTGTTTATAAGTTCCATGATAATGTGTTCCATGCCCTTGCAGATCAGGCTTGTCAGACTGATGCAACAGTAGTCCCGGGATCCAAGGTGGATCCTCCCTTGTGGATTGGGATAACTGCAGCTGTGCGCCACTCAGTGGGCACGAAGCCTGAGGTGAGGTTATGATTAAACATGACACTTAGGTGGGGTGCCAATTCATTTTGTAGTTCATGTAGTACACAGCCTGTGATGTCATCTGGTCCCATGGATGCTGTATTCTTAGCTTTGGAGAGTGCTGTTTCTACCTGTGTGGCTGTGATTATCGGAATTTGGCAATCTTTTGGTATTGATGTGGGCCCTTTAGGGGGTGAGAGGGGAGTGAAGTTTGCACTAAATCGATCTGCCAGGATATTGACAATATCCTTGGGATCAGTATATTTAATGCCATTCTGTTGTAGCTCAGAGCAGATCTGAGCATTGCCATTTAGATTCTTGACATAACTATAGAATGCCTTGTGGTTGTCTTTGGAATCTTTGGCAATTTTATTTTCATAACTAGTTTTTGAGGATTTTATGAGGGATCTCAGCTTCTTACTGAGGCTGGAGAGGGAGTTTTTTGAATCCTGGGATTGTCCTCTTTTCTGCAACAGTTTCTTCCTTTTGTTGTATTGTCTGTTTATAGCAGGGGACCACCAAATTGGCTTCCTTTTTTTGAAGAAGAGCATCTTGGTTCTATTTGGGATGGCACGATTCATGCACAAGTGGATGTGCTCGTACAGTGCCTTACTGTAAGATTCTCCATTCAAACTTCCAGATCCCGTCTGCGTGGGTGTTGTGAAGTTTGTCACTTCTGACTTCAGTAGCATGAAGTTGGCTTTGGAGAAGTTTTTTAAGGAGATTTCCTTACTGGTTGGTGAGGGTGGGATGTGGATGTCAAGGGTGATTTCGTATGGTCAGACCTGACCAATGAGGGGGTGACCACTGGTTTGGAGCATCTATCTCCCATGTTGGTAATGACCAGGTCTAGGATATTGGAGCCCCTGGTGGGACAATGGATTAGTTGATCCAGGGCATTGGAATTTATGAATTCCAAGAACCGTTGGGAAAAGGAGTTGGTACCTGAGTAGTTTTCCCAATTAATGGCAGGGTAGTTGAAATCACCTAGTATTAGGGTGTTTGGTTGTATCTCAATATTTTCCAGTATGTTTAGGAAGGTGTAGTGATAATCTTGGGGTATGGTGGGGTATCTGTAGCAAGCTACAATTTGGATTGCAGTCTTACCTAGTGTTAGTTGCACCTGGAGAATTTCAGATGCATTGTGTTGGGCAACTAGCCTGGAGGTGTGAATATCCTTGGTGAATATGGACACTCCTCCACCTTTACGGTCTTGGTTTTGTGGCGAAAAGTGTGGTAGGAATTGTAGCCTGGTATTGCAGGGGTGCTCTCTGGAGCCTTGAACCAGGTCACAGTCACTGCACAGATATCGATGTTCTCCATTTTTAGGAGTGCCTCGAGAGAATGCATTTTGAGGTTTAGACTTCTAGCATTGAGTAGCATTACCTTCAGATTTTGCATGCTTGTATCTGTTACGGTGGTGGTTTTATCCTTTGAACCTTGCCTAAAAAAGGCATTATAGGGGTGGCAAGAGCTTTACCCAGTAACCTGAATCCCAGGGGTGACAGGTGCAGACCATCTCTGGCAAAGCATCATGGTTTGTCGATCATGTCTTCCCAGGCAGATAAATACTGGATCCCCTTTGAATGACACCAGAAGCTTAGCCAATTGTTGAAGTCAATCATTTTGTCCTTATACTGTGGTATCATTCTGGGCAAAGGCAGGATGCAAGTCAGGGCTAGGGTTATACCTGCCTGGGTCACATGATCCAAGAGCTCTTCCATGTCTTTTTTCATGTAGTCCATGGAGGTACGTCTCAAGTCATTTATTCCAGCATGGACAATGACAGAGTCGTATTTGTACTTTTTGTGGAATGACTTGAGTGCATGTGTTATGTGGCGGATCCTGGCACCCAACAGGCAGCTGACTGTAATTTTCTCCTTGTTCAGCCTGGTGAGTGGGACATCAGTGTGCCTGACTATAGAGTCACCTATGACTAAAGTGTTGGGTACATTGTCTTGCCTTAGGGGCTGTTGTTGGGTGGCACACTGGTGTTGTGAGCTATGTGTCACTTTGGTTGTGACTGGTGTTTATTTGCATTTCGGCTTTGGAGGTCCTTGTTACTTGGGCAGGTTAATGTTAAGGGCCTCCGCAAATGTGGGTTTAGTGTTGCTATGTGTGGGAGTTGATGGTGTGGGTTTTGAAGGGCTATGAGTTGCTAGAGGTGTAATGCAGGTGTTAGCCTTCTCCTCTTGACTGTCTAGCACAGTCTTGACTGGAGAGAGCTTTGCTTCTAGTTTGGCTATGTAAGTGCATCTCTTGCAGGTTGTAGTGTTGGGTGGTAGGAGGAGAGGATTGTCTGTGTACATGAGGCAGTTGCCGCATTGCCCCAGTATGCCCAGATTCACCAGGTGGACAGGAGAAACCACCAGAAGCTGACCCTTGGACATGCCTGTTTAGGTGCTTTTTTGTAAGGTTTAAGAGCTGTGTTCCCTTACCTTTGCAAGGTACTTTGCAATTGTAGGCTGTTTAGTGCCTATGATTAATTTCTCCTTATTGACAAGGAGAGCTGAGTGCTTGTATCAGTTTCAGGATTCCTAGTGCTTTACAGCAGATTCTAGAGAAAGTGCTAGTCACAGGGGTTCAGAATTTAGTGCTACTACTGAGAAACCAGCTAGTTTTAAGGGAAAATTTGAAGATCAAACTTTCAGGCACCTGGAATAGTTTAACTGTAGCCTCGTAGTGCTGCACGATGTGAAAAATGTACAAAGACATGCGTTTTTAAGCCAGAAAGTTGAAAGGGATAGAAATCAGCCCAAAGAGGCTAATAAAATTACAATTTCAGAGCTGGAAACCACTCCGCTAGCGTTAGATAGGCAGTACAATGCTCACCAGTCCTACTGGTAGGCAATAGGACTTTCCTCTGCCACAGCAAGGTCTGGATAGCTCTGAGCACAGAAAATAAAGTCCTGAGACAAGCAAGGCCCGGGATATGGACTGGCTAGAAAAGGTGGGAAACGAGCATACAAGGTAGTATATTTTTTTTTGTTGAAACTGGCTAAACAATGCAATAATACAGTAAATAAACAAAGAAAAGTCTAACACACTTGAGTGTGTAGTCCTAAACAGTAAATGCAATTAAAACTCTACAAAATTAGCAATTTAAAACTCTTTAAATGAAGCAAGGCAAGTGCACAACTGAAAAACGATTTAAGTGGCAGTAATACAGCAGAATAAGTAGCTAGTCTACATATACAGAGAAGTCTATACAGAAAAGCAGCTAAAACACACAAACACTTCAGATGCAGTGCAACCTAGAGCACTTGAGTAGTAGCAATATTAAGGCAATTACAGTTATAATAAATGCTCTAAAATATATCTATATTTCCAAAATGTTTGAGAAGCACAGTCAGAACATCAGGAAATTCAGGCAATTTTTTTTTTTTTTTTTTTTTTTTTTTTTTTAAGAGAAAAAGGAGAAACAGAAGGCCTTATCAAATGGTCTCTCTGTATTAGGTAGAATGAGCTAATGACACTAGACTGGGAGGAGTGTCCCAGATCAGATTTACAGTAGGGGCGGGCAACTGCAAAGCCACCAATTATAACACAAGACACCAACAGGTTGGGGAGCTATTAGCCTACAAAGCACTAGAAAAAGCCACAAAATGAAAGCTTTTAAACAGATAAAGATTTGTAAAGATACAGAATGCTTTAAATGCAAACAAATCAGTTACCCGTGCAGATTACAATAAAAGTGCTATATATAAATTGCTAGAAAGAATAAACCGTATAAAGAATAAAAAAAAACAGGATACTTATATATCTCAGCTAAGAATTGGAGTCAACAGCTCTCCTCCACTCTGCTCAGTGTGTATAGACAGAAACTCTCTCAAAGTTAGGGCTTAAATACCAGAACAACAACTTTTTTTTTTTTTTTACAAAAACACAAAAGAACCAGCCCCCACTAGCCTGCAGCTATTAACCTACAAAGCACTAGAGAAAGCCACAAAATGAAAGTTTTTAAACAGATAAAGATTTGTAAAGATACAGAATGCTTTAACTGCAAACAAATCAGTTACCCGTGAAGATTACAATAAAAGTGCTATGTATAAATTGCTAGAAACAATAAACTGTATAAATAATCAAAAAAAAACAGGATACTTATATATCTCAGCTAAGAGTTGGAGTCAACAGCTCTCATCCACTCTGCTCAGTGTGTTTAGACAGAAACTCTCTCAAAGTTAGGGCTTAAATACCAAAACGACAACTTTTTTTTTTTTTACAAAAACACAAAAGAACCAGCCCCCACTAGCCTGCAGCTATTAGCCTACAAAGCACTAGAGAAAGCCACAAAATTAAAGTTTTTAAACAGATAAAGATTTGTAAAGATACAGCATGCTTTAACTGTAAACAAATCGGTTAACCGTGCAGATTACAATAAAAGTGCTATATATAAATTGCTAGAAACAATAAACTGTATAAATAATCGAAAAAAAAACAGGATACTTGTATATCTCAGCTAAGAGTTGGAGTCAACAACTCTCATCCACTCTGCTCAGTGTGTATAGACAGAAACTCTCTCAAAGTTAGGGCTTAATTTATTTGTGTACTTTTACATCCCCTCCTTTCTGTGTACACTCCTGTACCTGGAAAATTGTTATGTATACTACGGACACAGGGTCTACATGGATGCCTTTCTGTTTGTTGGATTGCTCCATGTGGGTTATTTGCATAAGATTTACCTGCTTTGATGTAAAATTACACAGAATGTTCCTTGTTTATGTGTGCTTGTGTGCCGCTAAAAGGCGCTCACTGAATCTAAAACCATTCGCACGCATGTATGCATTGCAGAATTGTGTAAGCTTTAATGAATTCCTCCTGTTTTCAATGTTTTTTTTTTAAGTTTTAGATTTTGCATGCATCAAAGCTGTTTCTTTTTGCATGAGTACTGGGGTGTTGACATTGTCATTTTTTTTTTTTCTTTAATGTCAGTTTTGCCAGTCAGCATTAGGTGCCTTTGACTTTTACAACTACTTATATAGATAGATATATGTATATTAAATATGCACATATATACTGGGATGGATTGAAGACTTTTTCATGATTACTGTACACTGGTCTGGTATTGGCATAAACAAAGGTTAAACCAATGTGAGAGAACTGCTGGATGTAAATGTTACTGGTTGAGAGGCAGAGTCAGCAACTATTGGGACCAAAAAGGTAAAGCCATGGATGGGATGCTTTCTGAGGCAGATTTTTCTGAAGGTGACAGGTAGGCTGGGATATTGTAACATTTTTTAATTTAATACTTAGGAGGAAATTATTTCTACGTTCATGGAGATACAGCAAATTGAATAGTTTTTCTTAAAAGTAAATTGAGGAGAGATGACCCAGCAAACTTTGTCCCTTGTCTGTGATTAATGAAGATGCAAGCTTTATATACAGATATTGCTGTTAGGCTGGAAAAATAGGTTCATAGTTTAACAGATTCTAACTCAGCTGATGGCCTAGTAGACCATTGAGAAGCTCATCCATAACACCAAGTATGGGGAACTGATTAATAGCTCTAACCATCGAGTAGATTTTTCAACACATCCAGCATAAACATTTGTAATTATCCACCTGTCATTCAGACTGGTTTTAAAGGTTGCCAGAGATATACTATGCTTGGTAAGAAAGGGGAGCCTGTTACAGAAATGTGAGGTAAACTGGTTTATGTATGTGTTACTATTTTAATGCGGCGGTGATTTATTTACCTAGAGTTGGGGCTTTCCACTGGTTCTATCTAGCAACATGATTTCAAAGAATTTGGGATATGTCATAGCATGGAAGATTAAGCAGAAATCATCCCCTCACAAACCTATATAAGATCGAGTAGAGGGCCATTGATTTTAGTCTGTAAGAAAAGGAAAGGGTACTAAAGCCTGAGAACCTTTTGGTTAGAAATTGCCGAAGTATCATAACCAGATTTTGATGCTTAGAAAGGTATATGCCGAAGTGTGCATTATTTTCAATGATGGACCTAAAAGGGAGGATGTGGGACTATAATATGAGATATCACAAGGCATAAATTCTATAAGGTAGAAGGATATTACAACTGCAACAAAGGAGTCAAAGGAAAGTTTGTTTTCAACGGAGGTACATGTTCCTCATGACTGAACTAAATGTATGTAAAGTATTATCTATACTGCATGCAGTACTGATATAAGATTTAACAAAGGAAACTCTGCTACATTTCTTGGCATTTAGAGTAAGTTCATGACAGACACACTATGTATAAGTCTGGTCTAACCCATACTGGCAATTTGAGTGTCAGAATTGGATTTGAAAACCCTCTCCTGTTTGCAGTCAGAAGCAAACTCGGTTAGATATAATATCTTGATATCAGCTTTCTAATTAGAGAAGTATATGCCAAAGAGTAGGGAGCAATGCACAAAGCCACATGGTATACCACTGATACCATTTGTTTGTGTATAGCAAAGAGTAGGAGCAATCCACAAAGCCCAATGGGATACCACTGGTGCCATTTATTTTGTGTATAGCAAACACCCTGACATTTAATGGAATGGATTCTATCAGCCATCTAATTATCCTGCCAGCTATGCAGGGATTAATGTTGAGTTGGAAGAGTTTGTCAGTATTTCTAGCACTGAGGATAGTAACAAATGCCTTGGCAAGGTCAAATTATGCAGTGTGGACTATCTGCCACATTTCCATAGCTTCTAATACCCCTTCAAAGGTGTGAACTAGGCTTAGCATGCATGATCTGCTTTTTAACTAAACCAAATGAAACCAAACTGGTGTGAATCTAGGGATACATCTTCTGTATTAGTGTTTATTAGTTCATATATCATATGTTGCATTGCCTTGTAAATAATACCAGTGAAATTAATAAGCCTATGAGTCAACACTTCCCTGCAGACACCCAGAGAAATTATCAAGTTGCACAGAAACTGTATTTTTGTTTAGTTTTTGCTGCCATATTTGCTAACAAACCTACCTTTATTTTTTTTTACTTTTGTCTCATAAACTAATTCCTGGGGTGATACAAACACTGGTGTCACTGCAAGGTTTCCTAAGCCCCCTTGTCTATACATGTGTACTTTCTAACATGTGCCAGCAGTGCCTAATGCCACTAGCTTTACCATATGTTCATCACCACTATTGCAACACATCTGTTTGCTTGGTTAATAATAGTATTCATGTTCCACTTCAAAGCAACCAGAGCAGTTTGTTCAGCATTAGCTGTTGTTCACAAATATTACAAAATATGGAAACAATAAGGTTACTAATTGGTTTTAAACTATTTGTTGTTTTGAAATGAGGAACATTAATACCAGCCTGGGTAGACAACTTAAAACTTTTGTTTCCTAACAAGGTTGTTAAAGCTGCCTCAGATATTAAAATAAATAATACCGTTTTACCTATTAATAACCCTACTATAATCTTTAAATGTTATAATATTTATGACTGGCAATTATATGAATTGCATCAGGAAACTTTAGAGTCAAAGATATGTAATCCATCTATTGTTTATATAGTAAATTATATAACTTTTATATGACAATAAAACATTTCAGTTGATTACAAGGACACAGGTAGAAATGATTAAGTTAATGGTTACAAATGTGTTATTTGAGCTTTAATTGTCTTGGGAACTTATTTTGAGTTGTGTGAGTTGTGTGACTGTTTTATATGTCATTTCACATTAAATTCCATTTTTTGTATGGTTTGCCAAGAATACATAAGCGACTCCTCCCCCATGTGACCAACTAACTCAGGCAATGGACGAATCAAAGAACCCAATTCTTTGTACTTAGAGTACATGCTGTAACCATTTTTAAATAATGATAATGGTTTTATTAGGGATTCCAAAGATTTTTTATTGAATTTATTTATATGGAACCAACAAAATCAAATAGCAGATGTTATGCTTGCTATGTCAGTATACAGATTCAACTCCTACTTACATTCTAAATGAGGCTGGAATGAGATTTCAGTAGAAAATAAGGGGGGGGGGCACATGTAGTTTGTTTGATTTAATTTTCTCTAATAATATCTTCATGTTTATACCTATGCCAATTAAACACTGTCTAAGTCATAGGATAAATATATATGCAGTGATATCAATTTCTTTAAGCTTTTTAGTTCCTTCTATAAAGCATTTGAGGATTACAACTTTCTTATCTGGCTAGGAGAGTCTTGAAAGTTTGGTTCATTAGTGGGCACTTGAACTACACTACCCTGTTTCTGCATGTGAAATGCATGATTTCTAGTGCGTCTTATTATTTTTAAAAATTAAATTAGTTTGTATACAAAACAGAATATCCAGATTAGTGTATAAGAAGGAGGTATGCATGAGCAGCTATCTGAATAGAAGCAGTATGCATCCTAAGCGTACCTTTGAAATTATAGTATGTAATCAGTTAATGTGAAGAAGCAAATCAACTATGTCAATTGGTGAAAGTGATGAATTAATGACAGATTTTAATGCAGGTTACCCTGAGAATGTATCAGTATAGCAGAAAATGTTGTTTAAGCTCTAGATAAACTATAGCCTCTCCTTTTATCATAAAAAGACATCAAACTAACATCATTCCAGTTTTAGGTGTAGACAGTCATATACAAATTTTAAACTGAATTAAATTTTACTGTGTAACAGAAGAGCATCGGAAATTACAAATGTAATAGAAAGATAATGGTCTACTTTAACTCCATTATATAAACTTGTAGTAGATCAACCATCATTTGCTTTTAGAGAGAGTTCTCATTTGAAACTGCAGTTGCATTCCAAGGATTGCCAGGACTCGAGTCAGAGCATAATTATTAAATAGATGGGTACTTTTAGTTTTTGTGGTTATCAGCAGAATAAGTAAACTTCTACAGATTCTTCACTAACTAAATTTATATAATCTCGAATATCTTGTCAAAATATCAAAATAGCAGTATGTCCATCTCATTGTCTACAGCTGCATTTAAACAATCATCATTTAGTGCAATTATAGTCTCATAAAAAACTAGAATCTGAATAGAAAATGTTAAAAGAAATACACTGGCAGAAAGTCTATCTAATATCCATTATCCTAATGTGTACTATAAAGTCACATAAATAACCAGTTACAAATCAAAACACCAGTCAGATGTATAATAACCTCTTTTATCAAAAAGAAAATCATTCTGATAAAGTGTTAGGGAAAAACAGCCTTTCATCCCCTCAGACATTCCAAAAAGAGAACTAATAAACTAACTCCTGTGACGCCCTTGCCCTGGCCCAGCAATCAAGGAGCCTCAATCCTTACCACTAACACCAGAGAGGGCATCTCATATATGAAGGAAAGGATAACAAATACACACAGTAAAGTGCAATTTCCCTTAAGAGCACACAGAGATCACAGTCAGTCCAGGGCTGGTTGCTCCCTTGCTCTCCAGGTCCCCAATAGGACTCCACACTGGCACAGCTATAGGGTCCAGATCTCAGCCTAGCTGGGCAAGCTAAAACCTCCAGCACCCTCTCTGTCCAACCAGTGCTTCATGTCCCTACCCAAGTAGCTGACACACACCCATACTTTGAGATAAGAGTTTATACAACCACGCAGACACTCCCGGGAAAGGCTGGCACAGGTTCTCCAGCTGTGCCCCTATCACCCAGACTATACGGTAGTACCGCTTGCCGCCACCCATCTAATACTTATTAGCTACTCAAAGGCCCTCAGAAAGGTGTCCAATTATCACTGTGCAATATTATTATCCAATTGGTAATATAACTAAACAGTCAAGGCTTATTGTAGTGACTTGGTACAGTAATCACTATAAATATGCAATGTACTTTAGAGCTTAAATTATCTCTACACAAAACAGCCACAGTTGAAAGGTTTAAAATATTTAATAATAAATAATAAAAACACAACACAACACTTCTTACTACACAGTGCTATTCAAGAGTTCAGAAATCACAGAGAAATACTTAAAATAATTCAGAAGTACAATTCTGACATCACAGAAAACACTTAATCTAATCTTTCTAGTTTCTAGCTATTTCTAAGAGAAAATACAAGACTAAGATAAACTTACTTATAGAGCAAGACAGTGCTGTGAGTTGGATGGTCAAGACAAAAATGCTTAATAATCTCTGGTTCTCTCTGTTTAAATTGAAATTGCAGTTCTGATTCACATTACATCATTCTTCACACTTTCCTGGGGTTCCCAGACTGCACATTACATCATTCTTCACACTTCCCTGGGTTCCCAGGCTAACAGGAAACTGCATTTATATTCTTAACATCCCCTTTTGTTATCTTGCAGCTGGTCAGGAAGCAGAGCAATAAAAATACATTTGCAGGTTTAAATCTAGAAATTTAACTCTTGGTTAAAACAATAGAAAGGATGTCTTCATCTAGATGGGCTGGAGCCGACTTTAGATCAAAGGGTCACACCATGCTTTTACTTGGTCAGTAGGGAGCACTGTTGTGATATTTTTTGCAGTTCTATATCTAGCAGCAGTTTTTCCATTTAAGACAACAAGCCTGTGTCTTATATTAATATTTACAAATTATAGAATTATCTATACAATTCTATCTGGCTAGGCTGGCAGCCTTCACAACCCGCTGCTTCATCCTTGCCCTGGTCATCATATTCTTTTTCTACATACACAAACCTGACCACATAAGAGGTCTCATAGGTGCCTTTATTTCATGTTTGCCAAATTCACGATCAAATATGTGAAAGAGATCTCATATATGATCCACAGCAGACTGAGAACTCATAAAGGAATACATCCCCGTGTTAAAAAAAAAAACCTTCAGTAGAGCAGGAAATGACAATTTATACTTAGTCCTACACCTATGACACTCCTTAATGACATCTTTAAATTTAGGTCTCTGCAACAACATAGTTTCTGAGAAATCATGCTCAACATAAACTGGAGAGCACCTAATTCTATTTTTCTAAGAATGACCAGTTTTTTATAACATGTATTCCTTTTCATACCACAAAGCCCATTGTACCAAAGTCACTGTAGGATTTCCAATATCCCGATCAGCAGCATTCAACTGCAAATAAGAAAATGTGTCTACTCTTAATCATCTCTTAGCATATAAAGTCCAAAAAGGAAGTTTAGATTTTACAAACTCCGCACAGTTGGAATCTTCCACAACCTCCAGCATTATGATCAAGCTTGTATTTCTTCTTTCAAGGGTAAGTAAGCATTTATTTTTGAAATGCAAATTATTTTTAAATCCTTGCCTGCTGCACTCAGCTAAGCTCTGCTAAGACCTGTAAAGATGTGCTAAGCAATGCATAAACAAAATAACGGCTGATAATGTTTATGTAGCGCTTGGCACTACTTGGCTGGTTTGCGCACCGCTAAGCATTGCTAAGCAGATGGGTCTTCAGGTTTTCACACTGTTCAGTTCAGCTGCGCTGGTTTGCATGCTGCTAAGCCATGCTCCACATTTTTAAATGTTGCCCAATGGTGTGTAAGGGCAGGAAAACAGGCTATATTAAGCCCAATAGGTAGCAATACAGCATAATCCATTGGAGTTTTTCTCTGACTGATACACTATGGCAGGCGTTGGTGAGGGTTAACACTTTCAGGCACAGCATTGGGGTATCCAGGACTCCAGGGTCATGGTCAGAGTCCTTATTAAAAACCATGAATGCGGGCTTCTGCAGGGAGGTTACCAGGGCTCAGAGTACAAGGCAGAGGACTGTGACTGGCTGTCAAGGGATCTTACCAGTGCAACTGGTATCTCCCACACAGGTTTGCAGTGTTGCCACCACTATGATGGCCTGAAGAGACATAAGTGGGATCTCTTGGACACCTGGGTCCAAGAATTTTGTCAGGGGATGTCCCACATGTATGTAAATAGCTTTACCTGTATACCACTAATATCTAATCTGAATGTCTGCCAAACTGGTATGTACAATGGCGTTCTTCTCTCCTAGCAGTTGCAGAGGAGAGGGCTCGCAAGATCAAGACACATGCCAGGCTCTTGGCCAGATTGTGCCATGAATATGGTGTGTGCAGATGTAGTTTGCTATCTTTAGTCAAATAAGCGAGAAAGAGATAAGCATTAACAATGATTAGCAATATACAGTAAAGAGTGTACTGCAATGAATGTGGACTTACAGCTGTACTGCAATAAGTGCATACTGCCAACTGTAGTGGCTTAAGCAGGGAAGAGTAAAGCATTAACTATAATAAAGTATATGCAATAAAGTTTGTAGTGCAATAACTGAGGGCTTACATCTGTATTGCAACACCTGCATAATGACAACTATCATGCAATAAAACACTCAAAACTATACCAATACCTGCATGAAGGTATCTCTAATAAAGTCTGTTGCGCAATAAGTGTGGAATTAGGGTTGTTTTGCAAGAAATCAATTATGACAACTGCTCTGCAATAAAAACACAACAGAATATCAGTACCTGCATGAAGGGATATATAATAAAGTTGTTTTGTGCAGTGAGTGTAGATTCAGAGCTGTTTTGCAAGAAATGAATAATGACAACTGTTCTGCTACTCCACATGAACCAAAAGCAATAGCACCAAGGTAAATTGTGTACATTAGGATTGTCAAGTTTTCACCATTACATGTCAGCTCTATGCATTCAGGCTGTGAGGTACAGTGCTGCAGTCAGGTACAACAGTGTAATAGCTGTAGATTGTAAATAACAACCCATAATCAGATATTGTTTGTTGACTTCACAGATATTTCAGTGCACTACCAATATATTGTGCACACCTGCATTCTATGTAGTAATGTATAGGTTACCTAGTATCTCTGTCATGCTTAAATGTCATGCATGTGTGTTCAACTGTCACTGCAGTCTATTATAAAACTATACTACTATTACCAGGTCATATTTTGGTGCCAGGTGAGATCTAGGCAAATATCAGTCAGTCAGTAATCAACAGTGACTCAGTAGCTCAGTTTGCTAAATGGTCTGTATAAAGTAAATTTTGCCACACACAGACCAGGGTTTGAATCCAGTGCTATGTAGCACTAAATATTACAGTATCAGTCATGTAAAGTTAACGGATATTCTCTCGACAGGAACTACAGGTAAATGGGTCAGGTAGTCCACATTATGAGTAAATAATTGTGTGTTTAGATGTCACAGACTGTTACAATCATTATCAGGAATATGAAAATACAGCATAAAATAAAGGAAATAAGTATAATAATAATAAGAAAATAAAATAAATGAAATAAACTGTGTAATCTTTGGTATGGTTGTATGCATGGAGTGTCTGTTAAAAGCTGCTGCAGTTAATTAATACATTCAATGCAGATGTCCTATGCAGTCACTTCTATTGGGTTCTATCCCCATGCCTGCCAAGCATGGCATTATAGTTGTTTACTCTCTGTACTGTATACAAACATGTCTATCAAGTATCACGCTGTCACATAATGTAATTACTAGTTCGTAATCCCTCTGTCATAGATTTATCATTGACATGAATATGTAAATAGCAAAAAGTCACTACAGCAGCCAACAGTACCCCTTGGTAGTTATATAGGTCCACCTGATGTGCAAGTCTACTGTGTAGTTGTGTACCTGCAGTTATTACTTCTTGACCCCTACTGTCCCATGCAGATAGCTTGACAGGTATGTACATGCTACAGCAGCTACGGGGTACTTTTGCACATAAATAAAGGACAGAACTGTAGAGTAGATAGCAGTACTGTTGTCAACTATATAGCTTATAATGGTATTAATGGACTGTATTTCTCTCTCTCTCTCCTCACCCCTTATCTTCATATATTTATTATTGTGACTTATTGGTTATGGTTTACTATTAACATATTTTGTTACATTAAACTGTATTTTGGGGCATGTGTTTTATTACTGTATGTTTTAAAATGTTTGCATATTAACATATCTTGTTGAATTACCTATTCTGTTGGCCTTATACCATAACTGTTACTGGTAGGCTGTTAATATACTGACTGTTCTGTTATTTATTGTTGTGTTTCACAGAATATGCAGTGAAATGTAATGGGGTTATTTCCAATGTTCTGGCATGCTGTTATTACTAACAATGCTTTTGTTCATAACTAACCTATGCTTATTGCTATACCTCCATCACCACAACACTTCTGGGTTGTCAGGTTCCCGGTGATCCACCTACCTACCCTACCTCAACTGGCCATGGCACTGGGTCCTAGCACATCTGGGCCCCAGGCCAGTGGTGTTCCCTCCCCTGGCCCTGCACCATCTTTGGGTGAAACTGCCTCAGGGGATGGGGCCCGTCCCCCTCCTGGGAGTGTTGGCAGAGGGGCGGTAGTCACCCAAGATCAACTACTGTCCATGCTGCACAGGATTGTTCATAAGTTCATAGGTTCATAGGTTGGTACTAGGCTATTGGCCCTAGGGCCTATACAAGCTTAGCCATAACAATTCCCTGGCTATTTCTTCCCACACTATTTACTTCCTGGACCCCTGTCGAGCAGGGCGACTGACGGATTCCCGGGATGAATTTCCTCTCTCGCATCCAATCATCAAGGTTCCTTTTCTGGATGAAAAGCCCTTAGTGATGAGGTGTACCACATAAAAGGATTTCCTGACTGTTGTGGTGATGTGGTTATCGAAGGTGAGACCACAGTCCACCTGTGTCCCTAAGTCTCTTACCACACTTTCGGTGTTTAGTGTACTGCCACCAGTGTTTATAGGCACTATGAATGTCACCTGCACCAGATTGAGGGAAGACTGTACAACCTGTTGGGGCAAGCTGGCCCTGGCACCCAGCCTCCTGCACAGCCACCTTTGGGGCAGTGAAGGAGCAGTGTCAATTGCCCATGGGTCGGGACCTCAGTCATGCTGCTGCCATCTGGAGGCACATGCATCTTGGATTCCACAACACCCCCCCCATCAAAGGTGTTTACCCCTCATGTCACACACAACCCCTTTCTGCTGTCTTGTCTGTCTTGTCCATCTGCAATTGTTTCCTCTCCAGCCCAACTTACCTCACCACATGTACCTGTATCCCTACCCCAACATTTCACTCTCTCTTTATAAAAAAAAAAAAAAAAAAGGCATCTGTCCTACAAAAAAATATTGCTCCACACATCGCTCTACATTTTGCACAGGTGTCCACTGGACACAACTAATTTGGTCCAATTGACTTGACAACACATTTATGTTGTCATCACCCCTCTCTCTGGGTTTGAGAGTCCAAATTCATCCACAAAATTTGTCTAAATGCACAGCTGTTGCTTTACAAGGAATGGAAAGCTATGGTTCTTTCCTTCACCCGTCCTGTACATACCTGCCTGCCTTTCAGTATGTTTTCCCCCCTGCTTACCTCCATTTCAGCACTATCTTATCACTCCCTTTTTCTTTTCTTTTTAATTTTTTTAATGTTGGTTTGAGCAGAGCAAAGTGAAGGTTGCAGGATATGCACTGGAATTGTGGCTGATGATGCCCAGCAAAAATGCACACACACCCACTGAAGAACACACTCAAGCCAGAAATATCATGGAGAGTGTGTGTTTGGGCTGTCACGTTTCCACTGCCTGGATAGATCTGGCGGAGCTCTGCAGTACAGTCCACATACAAGTACTGAAATATTCACTGTATGTGCCATGCTACACAACACCATCCTGAGAAAACAGCTTCAGCAGGATCAACAAGGGGAAGGGGCACACATCCCACCACCCATGGCAAGGTCGCCACAGTCACACACAGGTGAGGAGTCAAAGGGGGAACCAGCAGCTGCTGTGGGTGTAGGCAGATGTAGGTGTGCTCAATATGCCATTGCACTGGCTAAGAAGCAATGCATTGCACACTCACTCACCAACTAAATGGCTAAAACTTCCTCCTATGCACATGCATATGGCAACATTGATGCCAGGCAATGATCACAACCTTTACCTACCCATGCTATGGCTGTGTGCTGTTAGCATCAGACAGAGTCAGCTCTGAACTGAAACCATTGCAACTGCTGGATTTACAAGGTAATTCTTGAATCTAGAGTGTATTGTATAATAATATGAATGAATGGCATGTCCTTGAATGTTGTTACTTGGTAGTATAAGCAAGTAAAATGCAGGAGACTTGATCAGAAATTACTTTAACATGTGACAGCAGAGACTTATGTGACTTATGTTTTTCTATTATTAAGTAGTAGGCCTCAGGCATCAAAGTTTCACACAGTCATACCTCTTAAAAGTATTGATAGTAACCAAATATCCTCTGTTTAGCACCATATGTAGGAGAGAAGTTAGAAAGTAATGAAACACATTTCAGTTTCAGACTTCACAACCCTCACAAGAACATTAATGATACTGATGCAAAAAATGTTTGATGCTATCAACTGTCCAACTTTCTAAGATCAACATAAGTTAAAGGTTCAATTAACAATTCAACACCACAAATGCAGATATACTAAGCACTAAATCAACTATGCACTCAGAGCATCATATACAAGTGTTATATATACCTGAATCCAAAAGATAGAAAACAGGGATATGGCACAGTTACTGTCACTTGCATAGGGTGCTGTATTGGGGGAAGAAAGCCTAGCCTGACACAAAAGGTCAGTGAGTATGTGTGAGTAAGAAAGAGAAGCAGACAGACATTTGAATAAAGTACCAAATGGACAGTGAGACAAAATGAGCTTTAAGCTTCATGGATGAACCATGTAACTGCTATGTGTGTGTCTGTATGGGTTTCCAGATGAAATTGGTGTGTGAGTGTCTGCATGAACACAGACAAGCTCTGTGCTAGCTCTACATCTTGCTATGTTGGACAGATGTGAGCCATGCATAGTAGAGATGCCACTTCATCATTGTCATACCTAAGAACTGGCTCTGCCAGGAGCTGCACTGGCATGTTCACGCCTATGGTCAGATGCATAGCTGCTACCAGAATCTGATTGTTGTCTGCTGGATAAGCTCCCTTCACAAGGGCACCCAGGGATATGACCCCATGGCCTGCCATGTCTGAGTGTGGACAAGTCTACCACTGACAGAGCAGTGAAAGTACTGCCACTATGGGAGAGTGATAGGGCACATCCATGTTGGCTAACAGCAGATGATGTGACCAAACTATGCCCATGAGGAAGCCATTCCCCTCCCAGGAGATGTTCCATCACAGACACCACCCATTCCAATGTGTCATTCATCCGATCCATTGAATCAGCAACATGGTGGAGGCAGTCATGCATGTCAGCCTGTGCCACATCTACAACTGTAAATATTTCTCTGGAGGACATATGGGAACATGCCTGTGACTCTATGATTACCCTAAACATGAATCGCATGGGAAGAGACATGTGGATCAGGTGGAGGATGGACAGCAGGTGTCCTAAGAGCACCCCTAACAACCCTACTGCATGGCACCTTTCCCACACTTTGGCTATGGTTAGAGTCAACTGGCACTGAAGCCACAGTAACCACACTTCCCTGATCGAGTGCCTTACCCTTCACCTGTCCGATGTCTGAGGGCTCACTGGAATGGATAGGCATAGGCCTACTGTTTGTGTCCAATGTAATTCCAGAGGATGGCTGAATGTTACCTCGGTATCAGATTCAACCTCTGCACCCCCTGACTGTGCCTCTGTTTGGCAACCAACATCATCAGAGTCTGATGATACTCTGACATCAGGTGGTAGAAGGCCTGCACTTCCACTGTCAGGATCACCTGTGATAATAAACAACAGACACAGGAAAAAATAATACCAACATTACTATAGTCCAATATATGCTAACAAACTCAAAGTGATGCCACTATTACAGACAGTACAGTAATACACACAATAGTCCTGACACCAACATCACAAACTAAATATGTCTTTGAACTGCTCATCAGTACTGACACAAAAATGTTTGGTTTACCATGTGGAGATGTTTATAGAATCCCTATGCTGGATGGTCCTGGAAGAAGTTAATCAAAAGGTAAAGACATCATCACAATTAACAGTAACACAGGCGTAAACCTTTTTTCACTTTATATGTCCATTAACTCTACTTTCAAAAAGGACGTGGATGACAAGTCCAACCTATGCCCATGTATAATCAATCAGAATGTGTTGTTACAGAAATCTACAATCCCCCTAACCAATTTCTTGTTAAACAGAACTAACATATTGCTGTAAATATTTTACTATACAACAGTATTTAATAATTGAGATACATAAGCCTACCTGGAAGATCTTCCTGAGACATACTTGCTGTCCCTGAAACAGTAGCACCAATGTCAAGGACATGCTGTTCTAAACTTTTCTGGGAGCTGTCTGAATCCCTGACAGTGGACAAGAACTATTAATTTACTGTTAGTGATGTTTCAGTAACAGCCACCCCCCCCCGATGTTACCCATCTGTTCACGGGCCTCTGCAGCTGCTCTCCTCTGTGCAGATGACTTCATCTCAGTGGCCCTATGGTGCACCGGATCATATGTCCTGCTGTGGCCACCTACTGCATTCACATCTACAACAATCTGCTGCCAAATTTTCATTCTGTCTGACATATCTACACATCCCTCTCAAGTAGAAAGGCACTATGTTGCCTAAAGACTTCCACAATGACCTGATTGTCAGGATCACTGAAGGGTGGTTTTCAGGGATTGAGATGCCTGGATCCCATAGTCCTAGGTGTCCTAAAACACAACAGAAGGATAATACATGTAACTCAAAAATTCCAAATTCCTTCTCCCAGATAAAACAAAAAAGGTAGCATATCACTATTACCCACTAAAGAACCATAAAACAGTCTAGATATTTGAAATATGAACAACAGAAATTGTGTGGTTGTAACATTTTACATTCACACACAAAGCAAGACTGGATGCTAAAAAAGGGAGAGTAACAGCAGCAACATATCCTTGTTTGTGCCAAAACAGAAATGCAGCTTTGCTACCCCACCCCCAAAAGAACAGGCAAATTACACATTTTGCTAACAAACCATTAGTGAAATGTTAAAAGTACTATCAAGTGAACTGTCACTGAAATGTGCATGGATTTAGCACAGTATATTCCATTTTAAGCTATTGCCAATCATGCATACCTGTAAAATGCTCAGACAAACATGCCCATGCCATCAGTATGCTTCTAAGTAATGCATACAGATAACATTTGCATTTGCTAATTGATATATATATATATATATATATATATATGTGTGTGCGTGTGTGTGTGTGTGTGTGTGTGTGTGTAAGTGTGTGTCAAACAGATTTTACTTAATGACATTTCAGCATCTGCAGTATATAGCTGAAAAATGCAAGCATACTTTCTCAAGTTCAGTAGTCTTCTGTACAGATATATCCCAAAGTAATAGCCTCTTCTGTGTTCTCTACATAAATAAGTCTTCTCATCTTTAGGTTCCCTAGCTACACAGTTTAGCCTTTTTATGGTGTAGATTCAGGGTTGTGTGCATAGTGAAGATGCAAATCATGTGTGAACTCATTAGAATTGCTGAATCCCAAATACTTGGCTCTTTGTATCTGATGTAAACATAGTGCAGACACTCTCTCAGTGTTTGTTGCTAACGGATTGCAACTGTGAATAATTACTGGTAGGGAGAAGGAAAACACAACATCAGTGCAGACTCCCTACTTCCAGTGTGTGTGCGTGTGTGTGTGTGTGTGTGTTTGTGTGTGTGTGTGTGTGTGTGTGTGTGTGTGTGTGTGTGTGTGTACGTGTGTGTGTGTTAGGTTAGACTTACAAAGTGTATAGAAGTAATTTTATCAAGGTTGGAAACGTAAGCAAGCAGCACACAATTCACACGTTCTGTTGATTAACATCCAACCTCCCCTTCATTTGTTGACAGCTGTATATTATTGGCATTTAAAATCCTCATACATTTTAAGGAGAATGATATAGAATGCATTGCAGACTGCATGACTCAGATTGCTGGTTAGATAAAGCAAGAATGAGTAACAAACACAGTGAGGCAAGACAGAGCTGCATTTTTTGCAAGCAGTAGTCAAAAATGGTTGTGTGATCACTAAGCAAAATTAATACATGTACAAATACATGTTATGTGGTTTCTTAGTACTGTGAATAGTGCTGCAGTTGATCGTATGCAGAATGATTTCAGTCCCGTGCTGCAAAGCTATTTGTGTGGCAAAAAGTGATAAGGCACCCTTACTGTGTTTTGAAGGTTCATTGAAGTAAGAGTTTAAATCCAGACCTATGAAGAAATATTTCATGTGCACTAATAAACATTTTGTAGTAGTTATTTCATAGACTGCTTATCTTCATTTCAACTACTTTTACCTTTTTTATTTATTTATTTATTTTTTTTAATTTTTTTTGCCAGTGTTTGAGCAGTGCACAGCTTTGCACAAACAAGGTGAAAAAGAGAAAATGAATGTCAGGTTTGGCTGTCCTTATCTCATTTGTGCGATACTTAGCAGTATACAAACCTGGACTAGTGGCCTATACAGGAAGCAGACAGAACACTTGCAGACAGAGCATCTGTAAAAGTGCAAGGGTCCAAAAGGATACTTTGTTGCAATTTTTGCATTCCATCACATTACACCTTGGTGTTGCCAGCAGCTAATAAGGTTTCCCAGCACCTATGGTCATTGAACACCTGCAGACAGGACACAGACAGTCAACCATTAAAAATGGATATATTCAATTAATTCTGTTGGGCACTGTGCAAATGCACTAAGTGGCATTGTGTGCCTGTTAACACACAAAACTTAAGAATGAATAGCAAATTATGGAGCTGTCATGTAGCAAGTCCTGTGGCAGGAGGTGTAAGTGAAGGACTGGAATAGAGATGGTCCTGGGTTCTACTACAGGCTGTGCAACTTATTTTTACAGATGTGACAGTACAGTTTATAGCAATGAACTGAAAATATACAAAGGTTATTCCAACATTCTTGTGGCAACAGGTGTAAGAGTAGGGCTGCCATACACATGGTCTTTGGTTCTAATACAGGATATTTCACAAATTTTAGTGTTGTTCCATTTGCCATTATATTCATTCTCACTTATAGCACTTTAGATAGTGGAACTGATAAGAATTATATATATATGAATGATAAGACACCCTCATTGTGTTTTCAGATGTATGACTGAGCATATACTGCCTACTATATTTCTGTAAGTATGATTCTGATATCAGGATTTGGATGGCCTTCACAATTAAATAAGACACATACACAAGTGAAGTTATATGCAAGAACCTTGTCAGGTTGCACACATACATATGTATGACCTCAAACTGTCACCTGTATTTATGAATGATTCCAATGTGTGAGCGGTACTTCTGTGGCAAAGATGAAAAATCAGTGCTGTGGAAGAAAATGTTTTGTACCTTATGTCTATGTTTGCACACTTTAAAAATCAATTTCACTAGTGTATAAAGTGAAAAACAAATGTGTCGTTCATGAAATTTATGCCCCCAGTGCATGTCTGCAAACTTAACCCAACTAAGTGGTACCTTCCTATTTTAAATATAGACTTCTGAGCTACAGCAGCAAAGACCCCTCAACCTAAGGTCAAGGGTCAGATTAACTTTCCAGTTTAAAATATTTCTTTCCTCCCTGCTTGGCACTGCTGCTCTCTCAGTTAACATCACACAAATGCAGTTAGAATTTTTGCTCGGGTTTGCACACAACCAGTAAACGTGAGAACAGGAATTGGCAGGAAAGCATTAGTTGCCATTGCTCTACTTTGGTTGTTATACATGTCTGGAGTTAGAAGAGAAACTGCCCAGTTTAGGGCACAGAGATAGGGTGTCCAGGAGTCCAGGATAGTTATTGGAATCCTGGTAAAGTGCCACAGCCAAAGGATTCTACAGGGGACTATTCTGGCTCCCAGTACAAGTCTGAGACTTGGAGTAGTTTGTCTCAGGCTGTATCCAGTGTTACTGGCATCCCGTGCACTGGAAAATGGTGTAGGCATCATTTTAATGACCTACAAGGGTGCAAAAGGGATACTCTCAACCAGTGATTGAATGAATTTGAAACTGCTGACATCTCAGAGCTGTGTATAATAATAGAGAGTATTTGTAATACACAGAAAGTTAAATATAGACTAGACTGGTATGCATAATTCTCTTCTTTCCACAGCTAATGCAAAAAAAGAGGTCAGTAGACAGGCTCATGCTGATTAATGGAGAGACTGAGGACAGCAAGTGGTATGTATGCAGCACAAGACAAGTATTATTGAAGCTTTAGAAGTTAAAGATAGATTTTTGGTTTTTTTTATGCAGCTGTAGCAAATTTAGCATGCATATTCTAACTATAAAAGCAAGTATGCATGCATTAGTCTGTTGCACAAACCAACTTTAGAAGTCAAGTAAAAGACTGTAGTCAGAGGTTGTGTGTTCAAATACCATGAGTAACAACTATACAATACTGCATTTTCTTAATAAGATTTCATTAACTTAAACTCTATACACGTGGCATAAATGCCCTGCTGTTAATTGTAATCTGTAAAACTGGACCAAGCATATGTGCAATATATGCACATTTTCAAGGATACTTTCAGCAATCTGTAGTTATAGTGTGCAGTTGCTACAATGTATACTTAAATGTAATACTTTAGATAAAATAAATGTATAATTGTTTTAATGCATTGCATATCACATATGATTATACTATTTTTATCTCTTTTTTCCTCTCACCCCAACCCTTCTCTCTCTTTTTTATGTTCTATTATGTGTCATCAAAATGTCTACAGATCATCCATTTTTACCAAATCACTAAATGCTTCACAGTACAGTGAGGTAGGTTAGGCCCAATAGCTCAGCCTGCTCCAGATCCACTGGTTGCAGCACAGATGCACAGCACATTTGGGACCCAACCTGGCAGCACTGCCTCTGCTGTCCCTGCACTACCTGCACCCTCCGGTAGTACTGCTCCAGCAGCTGGTGCTGTGGTACCCTCTGGGAGCAGTGGCAGAGGTGGGGATTTCATCACCTGCCAAGAGATGCCAGGATTGGTACATATTGTTGTGTACTGCATCACTGATGTACACCTATGCTGGGTGGAGAGGCTGCCTTCCCTCATGGTACATAGGAGAAGGCGACATCAAGAAATCCAGCCACCAGTGGAGTAAGGGGTCAATGATGACAGTCTAGTGGGTGAGGACCAGATTCTCAGTGTCTAAATGCTTGATGGGCATGAGCCTGTGTTGTCCTCTCCCTCACTCCAATCATGGTGTCCCCTAAAATTTTGTGTCCCTCACCCTCCCTGCCTCTTGTCTTGTTTGTCTTGTTTGCATTTGCTTCCTCACATACCCAACTTATCTGACCCAGAAATACCTCTATCCTTTACCCAGCATTCCTCTCTTACTGAATTAAAAAATGGGCACCTGTCTCACAAAAAAAAAAAAATCATCTCATATATAGCTCTCCATTTTGCACACATGTCTTCTTGATGCAGTTGATTCAGTTCAATTGGCTATACATCATGATTATGTTGTTGTCATCCCTCCTGGAGGGGACAGTCCACATTTAGCTAATATTCTGCACATATTTTCAGTTTCACTGTTGAAGAGATGGATATCTATGTTTTTTTCTACCTCCCTCCTGCACATTCCTGTATTTCTTTCCCTTTGTTCTTCCCTTGCTTGCTCCCCATTTCACCACTTTTCTATCTACCCATTTTTAATACCTATAGTTTGGTAAAAAAGTAGAATCATACACAACACACATAAGTACCTGGGAAAAGCAATGGATCCCTTCATTTTTTGGTGTCTGTGTTTATGTGGAGTTTGGCATCATGCAGCAATGCGAAGTGCCAGTGAGCGGCCTTGCAGTGCTGCAGTTCCATCTGCACAATGCCTCTTAAACCTGCTGTGCTATGCAAACACACAGCAACACATGTGCTATAAAGAATTAGTGTTTTGCATTATCACTTTTTATTTAAAAGTATTAGATACACCTGGATTTAATCCCAATATCATCTGGACTCAAAACAAAATGTGTCAATGCATTTGCACTTGCTGCTAGAGAGTCAGCTAAGCAGCAGGTGTGTTTCATGCTCTCAATACTAACTCTCAGAATTTTAGCAACGAGCCCATATTTGTGCACTGCTTAACTACATGCAAACAGGAAAGTAATGGAAATGTGTATATCGCATGCACAAACACTTTGTCAATCATCGAGCTAACCCGCTGCTTAATACTGCACTATGAAAGTCACTTTTACCATGTATTAATGCTGTTTACTGTCCATTTACTCTTTATACCATAAAACTACATGTGGAAACATAGCAAACTGAAGGCCAAATTTAACAATAGGTCATATATTTACAGTGCAGCCAGGTGTTGCCTCCCCCCATGCATTGCAACCCTGATCTCTCAGTACTTGTTCACAAATATATCAACTATTTTTATTTATTTTTATTTATTTTACATTTGTTGACTGGGATAGTCTGACTGGATACCTGTCCATTTTCAGCAGAGGCCTGGGAAGAAAAGCTCCATACATTCATACAGAAAAACTGTTACATTAAACAAGTTAAAGCACTGCTACAAATACAATACATAGGATAAAAGTTATTCATTCTGTCATATATAAATCTGATTTGTTATAGAGTAACAATTAGAAAGCAATGTAGGGGTGGCCAAAAGACCTCTTTAGCACATGTTTATATTGCCAGAGTTAGTCAGGATTAGAGCAAGGACACAGCCATTGCCTTTTAAAGTACTGTTTTAGATTTTCTTTGAATTGGGTTAGAACAGGTTCTGAATTAAGCTAAGCAGGAAGTGAGTTCCATATTTTGCCAACAGAGTTGGCATATAGAGAGTCTCCAGATGAGTTGTTGCTTTCGAGGGTTTGGACTAATAATTTGTTGGATGAGCGAAGTGTCTTTAGATTTTTGTAAGTACAGGTGTGTTTTCAGGTTGGTAGAGAATTTTATGTGCTACTATTAGCTGATTGGACTGAAGTTGGATAGGCAATTCTAGCCACCCTAGATTCTTTAGGTTCAGACAGTGGTGTGTTCTGTATGCTGCTCTAGTGGCAAATCTAGCAATATGATTAAAGCAGCTAGAGAGTTTATTAAGGTCAGATTTACTCAAGTTTATGAAGAGACGGGATCCATAAAGGAGGGTAGAAAGTAGATGTGTATGGGGCAATTACCGTTCTAGCTAGTGGAGTGAGGAAAGGTTTGATCTTGTGCAGTGAGCCAAGTTTTTTATTGACATTTTTAATAGTTTGATTTATATGAATATCAAATTTGTTATTATCAACTGTTACCCCTAAGAGTTTGGTACAGGGATCTGGAACAATGACAGTGCCATTGTTAGATTTTATAGCAAATGTTGGAGCAGAGGCTTTATGAGTGGGGAAGAAAAGCAGTAGTTTTGTTTTGTTAGGATTTAATAGGAGATGTCAATTACAGAGCCAATTTTTGACAGTATTAAAAACATTTGGGATAGAGTCTGGAGACTTAAAAGGGAGGTGGCAGAGCAAATCAAAGTGGAGCCATCCACATATTGAATGCAAGTGGATGTTGGGATGACTGTGTACAGGCCATTAATAAAGATAGCAAATAACAGGGATCCTAATATAGAGCCCTGAGGGACCCCAAGGGTGATAGGTAGAAGGGAAGATAGTTTGTTCTGTCATAGTACAGCCTGTTGTCTACCACTCAGATAGGATCTGAACCATTGGATAGCCTGGACATCTAGGGGAATAGTTTTAAGTGTGTGTATGAGTAGTTGGTGGTAGACCATGTCAAAGGCTTTGGAGAGATCAAGAAAGAGGGTAGAAGGAAGCTTATTGTTGTTTCAGTTTTGATTAATAACATTGGAGAAGGAGAGGAGGGCCGTGGCCTTACTGTGAAATGTTATGAAACCATGCTGCAATTTAGCCAGGAGATTATGCTGAATGAGATTGCTCAGGAGTAGATTATGGATGCATTGCTCCATAATTTTAGCCAGGGGTGACAAAATAGCTATAGGTCTGTAATTTGACAGTTCAATGGAACTGTCCCCTTTGTGGACTGGAATAACATGGGATGTCTTCCAAATGGAGGGGATAGTGGCTTCTGATATAATTCTATTGATCAGGATAGAGAACAGGTATGCTATGGCATCTGCAGCTTTTGTAGATACTCATCTGGGAGGAGATCCACTGCAAGGGTGGTAGGTATTATTTTCTTGATTAGGGCACAGATAAGTGATGTGGAAACTGGCTGAAAGTTAAAGGGGAGTTGAGAACTAGGTGCAGCAGTGTTAGGACTTGGGCAACTGGGAGATAGCTGGTTAGCTAGTGACTGGATAGTTTCTGTGAAGAAAGTATTAAAGGAATTGGCAACGTCTTCTGAAAATTTTTGGATGGTAGCCGAGGGAGTAGGAGTTGTGCATTGCCCTGGGTGGATAAGTTTATTTATGCCTGCCAAAACTTTTGTGGATCGTTTTTATGCTTCTGTTGTAAATGGCAGTAAAAGTTTTTTTTTATCCAGGGTGGTAGATTTCTAGTGCTGTTCCTTAGTTGTCTAAATCTAAGTTGATCTTAGGGGGATTTTGTGGTACGCCAAGTGGTCCAAGCTTTGTTTCTAAGTAAGATTGTTTGTCTGGTTTCTTTTGAAAGCCATTGAGCAACTTTTGCTTTAGTTCTTATAGAGCATGCAGGTGCATGGATATCAAGGATGGCTAGGAATTTGGTGTTAAAATATAGTACAGCTTCTTCAAGTGGTAGATGTTTTAGGACTGCCCAATTGCATGACTTGAGTTCATTTTGGAAATTAGTGGGGATAAAGTTTTTGTTGCTTTTAATTGTTTTGTAAGTAGGTTGTTCAGGGATGTCAGTCTTATGCCTGATTATATAGGTAAGAAAATGGTCACTTATGTCTTCAGGTCAGGTACCAGCCCTATACATGTGGGGATGGCTAGTAATGAGTATCCAATCTAGGATACTATCTTTGTTGTTAGGTTTACTGATCCTAGTAGGGGAGGATATGATCTGAGTAAATCTGTATTGATTTACATGGATGGTCGGAGATTCTGAAGAACAAAAATTCCAGTTGATATTGAAGTCTCCTAGAACAATGGTTTCTTGAGGCCAGGTAGTAGACAGCCAAGAGAGGATATCTTCTAGGGTGTTTGCATTATTACCTGGGGAATGTAGCCACAGGCTATGTTAATACTTTTGTTTTTATAAATTTGAAGCTTGGTAATGAGAATTTCAGCATTATCAACATGGGGTGGTTGTGTGGAATCAGAGGTCACATCTAGAGTAGTTTTGTGCTACCCCTTCTCCCTTCCTAGTGGTATGGTCTAACCTTAGTATGTGATAACCTGGGGGTAAAATCTCCTTATCTGGTGTAGATGGTTTTAGGCAGGTTTCAGTAAGACAAAGTATATCCGGGGAATGTGAATCTAAGAGTGTATGCAGGTGGTGGACTTTATTAATTAAGATTCTAATATTTAGGTGACTGACCAGGAGTGAGTTTAAAGGTCTATTTAAAGTTTGTAAGTAAGTGGGAATAGTAGAATTGGGACTAGGATTGACTAGTGAGGTTGGGCCAGGGTATGGATAAATTTATCCATCCCTTGTGAGGTTGCCATGTAGTCTAACTGTGAGCTTCAGGAGTTTAAATATTAGTCTTAGGTAAATCTTGGTTTTGGGGTTGATATATTTGGATTTAATGGGTTGGTGGTATTTTGTATCCAAGGAGTTAGTCATAATAGGTGATTTATAGGTTCATAGGTTCATACTAGGCTATCTGCCCTAGGGCATTTATAAGCCTAGCCAGAGTGTGTTTGGCTTTCGTCACCCATTTTAAATTAATTTTGCTATGCCCTTTTTTGAGGTTAGTATACTGTGCCTCTGTCTAGCAGTGACACAGAAGTGATACCCAGGGTAAACCTATGATCTCCCATCCACTCATCAAGATTCCTCTTGAAGAGAGTCAATGAGGGACTCTGCCTAACCTGGACTGGGATTTTATTCCAGAGTGAAGGGAGCCTCTGGGTTATGAATCTGTCCCTCCAGCATGTCCTATTTATTTCAGTGCTGAGGTTCAAGTCTCTCGAGCACGTAGCTCGATGGGATTTGGATTTTCTGAGGTGCAGCATGTCCATTAATTCCGGGTTGGACATGACTTTATACATCAGGCACAGATCGCCTCTGAGCAGGCGGTATGCCACTGAGTAGAGCTGGAGTTTCTTTAACTGGGCAGCATATGGCATCAGTTTGAGCCCTTTGATTCTCTTAGTGAGGTACTTTTGGGGTCTTTCCAGTTGCTGCAGGTGTCTGGTAAGGTACATCCCAAAAGGGGCATTGTACTCAATTATGGGCCTGATGAGGGATGAGTAAAGAGGCACGATGACCTCCACTGATCTAGATGTGAATCCCTTCATGATTAGGTGGGCTATATAAAATGTTTTTCTAACCACTTTGGCCACATGATTGTCAAATGAGAGATTGCTATCAACTTGGGTCCCCAGGTCCCTAATTACTTCTTCTGTACTTAATGCATTACCACCTATGTGGTTATTTGTGGGCACTTTGTTTTTGCCAAAGGGGATGACTATACACTTTTTGGCGTTTAGCTTGAAGCCATGGATCTGGCACCAGTTGTCTTTTTCTATGAGGCCCTTTTGGAGGATGCTTGTGTCAGCTGGAGAGTCGTTTATGGTGCCCTGTTTGCAGTCATCTGCAAACTTGGTCAGCCACAGTCCTTCTGTGTTGGCCTGTACCTCCAAGAAATATATACCAAACAAGAGAGGTCCCAGGACTGAGCCTTGTGGGACACCACCTGTAACTAGTTTGGAGTCTGACATGGATCCAGCAATTCTAACCATGTGGGTTCTGTCCTTGAGCCAGTTTCCAACCCATCTAGTGACATAGGGGGTTATATTTAAGCTGGTGAGCTTATCTATAATGCCCAAGTGGGGTATTGTGTCAAAGGCTTTTGCGAGGTCCAGGTAGGCTGTGTGGACCACCTTCCCCTTGTCAATGGCCTTGGTGACTTTTTCAAAGAAATTGACCAGGTTTAAGAGACAGGATCTGCCCTTAACAAAGCCGAACTGGGTAGGATCCAGTGTATGTAGGTCCCCAATATCTTTATTTATGAGGTCCATGATGATCCTTTCCATAGCTTTGCAGACCAAGCTAGTCAGGCTTATGGGGCGATAGTTTCCAGGATCCGTTGAGGAACCACCTTTGTGGAGAGGGACCACTGTTGCTGTATGCCACTCTTTGAGTACATATCCTGTAGTAAGGCTGAGATTGAACAGTAGTTTGAACAGTAGTTTTATGTTTGGGTTTAGCTGTTCTTGGAGTTCATGTAGGACGCAGCCCGGGACACCATCTGGTCCCATTGATGCTGTGTTTTTTGCTTCGGAGAGGGCGGCTCTTAACTAAGCATCTGAGATGTCAGGGGGGCAGCACTCTGCTGGGATAGATATTTGCCCTTTTGGTGGGGAGGGGGGGGGTTGCGCTGAACCTGTCAGCTAGGATGTTGGCAATGTCTTTGGGTTCGGTGTATTTTTTGTCATTTTGGACTAATTCTGAGCATATCCGGGAATTCCCAACCAGGTTCCTAACATAACTAAAGAAAGCCTTGTGATTATCCTTAGTGTCCTGTGCAATTTTTCTCTCGAAGCTGGCCTTAGACGATTTTATGAGTGCCTGTCGTTTTTTGCTAATACTGATCAGAGATGCCTTCCCTTTTTGGGATTTTGCTCTATCATGTAGTAGTTTCCTTCTTCTATTGTATACTTTGTTTATGGCTGGGGTCCACCAGACAGGACGTATGCCTTTGGAGGATTGGGTCTTGGTTTTATTTGGGATTGCATGATCCATGCATTCCTGAAGGTATTCATAGAATGCGTTTATAAAGGATTCTGCGGTCTGGGCCGTATTTTCCACAGGCCCGGAGGCTTTGAAGGATTCCACCTCGGTTTTGAGGAGTATGAAATTTGCTTTAGAGAAGTTTTTCACTGTGGTTTTCTGGGCAGGGGGTGGGGTCGGGATGTGAATATCCAGTGAGATTAGTTTATGGTCTGATCTTACCAGTGAGGGATACACTTCTGGTCTGGAGCATAGAGTCCCCATTTTGGTGATGATCAGGTCAAGTATATTTTCCCCTCTTGTGGGAGTGGCAACATGTTGTTCCATAGCATTTGAGTTTATAAATTCTAGGAACCTTTGGGCTAGGGTTTTGGAGCTAGAGTAATGCTCCCAGTCTATGTTTGGGTAGTTGAAGTTGCCCAATATAATGGTGTTTGGAGATACCTTCATATTTTCCAGTGTTCTCAGGAAGGCCGAGTGGGGTTCCTGGGTTTGGGAGGGTGGTCTGTAGCAGGCTATAGTTTGGAAGGCAGATTTACCCACTGTTAGTTGCACATGGATAGTTTCTGATGCTTTGTGCTGTGCCATCAACCTGGAGGTGTGGGTATCTTTGAAGAATATTGATACTCCCCCTCCTTTTGTGGTTCGGTCCAAGTTTTGGGGCAGAAAAGCATGGTATGAGGTATAACCTGGTAGTGCTGGGGTGCTCTCAGGAGCCTTGAACCAGGTTTCTGTTACTGCACAGATATCGATGTTCTCCATGCTAAGGAGAGTTTCGAGTGAATGCATCTTGAGGTTTAGACTTCTGGCATTGAGTAACATTACTCTTAGTTTCTTATCCCTTGTGATACCTATGGAGGTGGGTTTGTCTTTTCAGCCTTGCCTAAAAAAGGAACTATGGGGGTAGCAAGAGCCTTTGCCAATATCCAAAAGCCCAGGAGTGACAAGTGCAAGCCGTCCCTAGTGAAGCATCGTGGCTTGTCAAGCATGTCATCCCAGGCTGACATGCATTGGATCCCCTTTGAATGGCACCAATACTTAAGCCAATTGTTGAAATTGATCATCTTGTCTTCATATTGTGGCATCATTCTTGGTGAGGGTAAGATGCTACTCAAGGTCAGGATCATACCGGCCTGGGCTACATGCTCAGAGAGGTCCTCTATGTCTCTTTTCATGTAGTCCATGGAGGTATGTCTCAGGTCATTCACACCAGCATGGACAATGACTGAGTCATATTTGTACTTGCCTTGGAGTGACCTGAGTGCTTGTGTTATGTGGCGGATCCTAACGCCCGACAGGCAGCTCACCGTGACCTTCTCCTTGTTCAGCCTGGTGAGCGGGACGTGACGATAGAGTCACCTATTACAAGTGTATCAGGTGTGTTGTTTAGCCTTAAGGGCTGTGACTGTTCGGCACACTGGCTTTGTGAGCTATTTGTTGCACTTGTTTTGTTTTGGGGTAGCGGTTGCTTGGGTGTCTGCTTTGGAGGTCTCTGCTGCTTAGACAGATTTTTATTTAGGACCTCCAAGTATGTTTTTGTGTGTTTATGTGTTTGGTTTGCTGTCGTGGTAGGTCTATGTGAGACTGGAATTGTAGTGAGTGTGGTTTCCTTCTCCTCCTGACTGGTTACACCAGTACTGAGTTGAGAGAGCTTAGCCTCCAGTTTGGCTATATGGTTGCATCTCTCACATGTGTTGGAATTTGTTGGGAGGAGGAGAGGGTTGTCTGTGTACATGAGGCAGTTGTAACATTGCCTCAAGATTCCCAGATTCACCAGCTGGACCAGAGAGGAGATTGACAACTGACCTTTGGACATGCTAGAATAGTATTGTGAATTCCTTTATAATTGAAAAAAGGGCCAATGGGGAACAAGGTACTCAAGGGGAGTTTGTGAGGGTGTAGTGCGTTTAATTTTTTAGTGCTGACTTATATAATTGCTTTAGTGAACAAGTACCAGGTAACTTAAATGCAATGTGTTACAGGTAACTTAAATGCAAAAATGGCAAACAGTAACTTTCTTTCAAGTGAAACAAGGAAATAAGTACAGTAAGCAATGCAGATATCACTAGGGATCCACAGAAGTGCTGAAAAGCCACATTTTAGGTGGAATTAGCATTTCACGGAAATAAAAAAGCAACAAACATACAAACAAAGCTAGATTCAACAGGCCTGGATCTAGTCTATGCTACCGCAAACAAGGTGTACCAATTTCAGTAAGAAACAGTTCAAATATGCAGGCACTATAAGTCTTTAACCAGAAATTCCCAGCTCAGAAGGGCAGAGTCCAGCCTCTCCTCCTACAAGAGTGCAGACCACGATCCTTCTTAATGTAAAATAACTGGCCTGAAGCCCAAGTGCTTAAACCAGAACTAATACACTTTTAGAATAATAGACACTGAGCCCTCAATCAGCAGTTCCCAACTTAGAAGGATGTAGGCTACCTGTCCTGCCACCACAGTGCAGGCCACAAACCTTCCTAATGTAAAACAACTGGTCTGAAGCCCAAGTGCTTAATCCAAAAGACTTAGAATGATAGCTACACTTTAATCAAGTTACTACCAAGCAGTAATAAATACAATTGAATAATTTAAAGAATGCCTGGATTAGTGCTCAAGTTATACAAACAAAGCTAGATTCAGCAGGCCTGGATCTAGTCTATGCTACAGCAAACAAGGTGTATCAATTTCAGTAAGAAGCAGTTCAAATATGCAGGTACTATAAGCCTTTAACCAGAAATTCCCAGCTCAGAAGGGCAGAGTCCAGCCTCTCCTCCCACAAGAGTGCAGACCATGAACCCTCTTAATGTAAAATAACTGGCCTGAAGCCCAAGTGCTTAAACCAGAATTAATACACTTTTAGAATAACAGACACTGAGCCCTCAATCAGCAGTCCCCAACTTAGAAGGATATAAGCTACCTGTTCTGCCACTACAGTGCAGATCACAAACCTTCCTAATGTAAAACAACTGGTCTGAAGCCCAAGTGCTTAAAGTAAAAGGCTTAGAATGAGTTACACCAAGCAGTAATAAATACAATTGAGTACTTTTAAGATGACGCAAAAGCAAAATAAAGTAGGAAGAAACACGAATACAGTAAAAGCAGCTAAAAGTTTTTTTTTTTGAGTGAGCAAATGAGATGGGCCCAGGAGTTACAGGACAGAAACAAGTGCAAATGCAGGCCTTCAAATCAGAAAGTTGAGAGAGATGGAAGACCGCCTAAATGGCCAATAACTACAAATTCTGGGCCAGAACCACTCCTTATGTGGTAGACAGGTTACCTAATGCTTACCACTCCCACTGATAAGCTAGAAGGCTTCCCTCCAACACAGAAAGGCTTGGGGGCTCAGAAGCTTATAAACAGTCCTGGATATAGCAAATCTGTATCTGGAACACTAATTACAGGAAATGTAGGAAACAGGCTTACAATTTTTTTTTTCAGAAAAGTAGCAAAAACAGTAGTAAAAACAATTCACATGCAGTGCAAGGTGGCACACTTGAGTATGTAGCAATATTAGTCCACACACAGTTTGAAAAAATGTAATTAAATTAAAACGGACTAAAAGCAAGTGCAGAAAGGGTTTATTAGGTAGAATGCGGTAAAGAGATGGGACTGGGGAAGTGTCCTAGATCAAATCTACAGTAGGGCGGGCACTGCAAAAGCCACCAAATTTAAACTACAACCAAGAACAAGGAGGGGGGATTGGGAAGACAGTTTCAACAGAGATGTGAGGAATCACAGTACAAATTATAAAACCAAAAAAAATATACTGATCTCTGTATATTTGCAGAACAGTAAGACAACAGATATCTAAGCAACAATTTAGCTCTATAATACAGAATAATACAGAAAAATATACTCAGCTCTATATATTTGCAGATAGTCTTGTAAGGCTGGTTGTCAGCACACAGGTTCCAATTTAAATTCAGGCTGTTATTAATTTAATTTGTATTATTGGAGTGGTGGTTTTGCTTCTTGAGGAGTTGTAGCCTAGGTAGGACAGATGTTTGTAGTTGGTGAGAAGATATGGAATTATCATCAAGGGTAGTAGACAGTATAATAGCATTAATTTGAGAGGTTTCATGGTCAACAACAGATGCATTGTCTAGACATTAGCTTTTATTTTTGCCCAACTTGAGTAGAGGGATAATTAGGTAGGGAGGGTCCTGATAATGCCTGGAGAGTTGATGATTAGTTCTAAAATGAGGGGGAGTGGTTTTAAAGCTATAAATTTAGGAGTAGAAGGGGCAAGTGGAATTTGGGGGCAGGACATGGAATGAGCCCGAGCGTGAGGAGGGTGAGCAGAGCGGGGCTTAACCTGACCACAAGATCTATAGGACCTGTATAAGCATGCAAGAAAAATATTCTACAATGCACACCTCATAAATAAAGCCATTGCATCCAAGACCAGGGAGGTCATAGCTCTGCTGTACTCCACACTTATCAGACCATTAATTGAATAAAATTCTGTATGCACCTCACCAGACACCTGCAGCCACTGGATAGACCATAGAGGTTTCTGACCTAGATAATACAAGGCCTTCAAAGCATGACATAGATGGAAAGACTGAAATCCCTATCACTGTACTCCATATCATACAGGCTCCTGAGAGGCAACTTGGGCCTGACCTGCAGAGCTGTCTTGGACCCTGCCCTAATGGAAATGCTGGACATCTGCAAATCAAATAGTACAAGAATATCTTATTCCAGGGATATCAACATAGCCTGTGACATAAACAGAACATGCTGGAGAGACAGCTGTATCTACCAGTGATTGCCACTTCTCTGAAATAGGCTGCCACTGCATTTGAAACAGAGTACCTTAATGACCCTATTCAAGTGCATCCATGACAACTGGATGGGTGACTGTAAATTCCCCCCAGGGGTGGCACCTATGTCCCTCATGGACAGGAGCAGTCAGTGCTGATCACAAAATATCTCTGCTAACAACAACCATCTAACAATGGTCAATAAGGGTACTCAGGTTTTTACATGGATAGGCTTGTAAAGGTCCTAGGGCCATTTGCCTGGTAGCCTCCTATGAACCTATGAACCTGTGAACCTATGCATGCTTCCCAACATCTTCTCTCCAACACCTACTGCTGATGTCATCCAATATAAGTTGTCCTGCAGCCTTATAAAAGTTAGACTTGTGTTGTGGCACTTGCGTAAATTACTCAACCCTGTAGTCTGTATACCTAGATAAGTATGGGTTTCTGTTCTCATATGTATGTGTGTGTGTGTGTGTGTGTGTGTGTGTGTGTGTGTGTGTGTGTGTGTGTGTGTGTGTGTGTGTGTGTGTGTGTGTGTGTGTGTGTGTGTGTGTGTGTGTGTGTGTGTGTGTCTCTCTGTCTAGCTAGAAAATCATGACTGTGTATCCTATAGTTACCACTCCAATCCCGTGGAGTGACAGTATTTTGACACTTGCATATGCCTACGCATCCACTTCATGCAGGCCTCCCAACATCCTCTATCCAACATCCACTGTTGATGTCATCCACTACAAGTTGTCCTGCAGCCTTGTAAAGTCAGGCTTGTGCTGTGGCATTTGTGTAAATTACTGAGTTCTGAAGTCTATATACTTAGATAGGTAGGGTGTTCTGTTATCACTGTAGTCAAGTGGGTGTGTGTGTGTGTGTGTGTGTGTGTGTGTGTGTGTGTGTGTGTGTGTGTGTGCACTTGGCATTACAGAGAGCCTTTTAAACCAGCATGTGGGACATTGTTATTACCATATTCTCCTCTCCAGACACTGCTGATGTCATCAACTATATCTGATCTGTAGATGTGCACTATTCCCAGCAGGGCAGTGTCAGCTACTTGCCTGGAGGCCAAGCAGAAATTATCTCATCCTATATGATACAGCTTACAGTGACATGACTTTGTCTAGCTGCATACATTATGGCATGATGATGTAGGCCCTGTGTTTTCTTGGTGAGAAACCCTGTGGTCTCTCCAGCTGCTTCATGTGTCTGGTGAGGTACATTAAAAAGAGAACATTATACTCTATTAGTGTTTTGATGAGGTTTGAGGACAGTGTTGTAGTATAATCCTCAAATTTGAATACGAGGGCATGATTTATGATGTGCACAAAAATAGGCTTTCAATACCAATGTAGACACTGTGTGGTCATATTCAGATTGGTATGTGTGTTCCCAGGTCTTGCATCACTTGGTTTCCGCATAGTGAGACTGTTTCCAATGCTGTAATTAGCAAGGACTTTCACTTTACAGAAGGACAAAATAAAAACACATTTTTGCATTTATTTGTAGACTGTGTGGCTTTGTGACCAATCATTTGTCTGTGTTAGCCCCTCCTGTAGTATGGTATCATCATTCGTGGACTCAGTGATTGCACACAGTATGCAAGAAGCAGCAAACATGGTAAGCTGAAGGCCATACACTTTAGTCTGAACTGTTCAGAAATAGATTCCAAGCAATACAGGGCCAAGCACAGACACCTGGGGTATGCCAGTGGTAACAACTCTAGTGGTACAGGTTGATTCACAGACTTTCACAGCATGTGTTCTATTGGTGAGCAATTGATTACCCATCTAGTGTGTAAGAGTTTATCCCCAGCTGGGATTGTTTCTCAATGATACCTGAGTGGGGGATTGTGTCCAAATCCTAGGCCAGATCAGGATAGGCAATAAACACTGTCTTACCTTCATCTATGCTTATGACACCAAATCAATGGGATGTGACAACATCACAGATCACCTATAGCATGACTCAGCATATACACATTCATGACATGGTTGAATACACACTTCAACACACCATCCACATAGACTATGCTTTTGTAGAGGGGTGTACATCAACATGCACCCATCTGAGTTAGGGGGTCAGCACCCAATGCATGCATGTACAGACACATCCTGACACTCCTGGTCTGTGAGGTAGACCAACATGTCATCATGGACCTTTACTAAATGGACAGTAGTAACAACATGGCTATGTGCAACAGACCTGTATGACTTCTTAATGTTATATCATGTCTGTTACATCTGTTAAATATCCGCAAAGAGGTCATTGAGGACATGCATGATGACAGCACTATCATCCTTTTGAACTTGACAATCCCAAGGCATTTGACACAAATCCACACTGAGGTATTTACTCAGCTCTGTCAGCTGCAACCCTAAGTACCCATATCACCAAGTAGGAAGACCACTGTATCACATACATGACATATAATTATGTTGAAATGTGTAAAGTGTCCTGTATCTCAGGTCCAATGATCAGGTCCGTACATCAGGGCTGTCTGCTAAGCCCTTTCCTGTCCATTGTTTAAGTCATGAACATCACAAATTACATACAGATCCTGTGTCTATACAGCTGTCTGAAGGACTACAGATGGGGGCAATCATTGACTCCAACTGTGATATTAGTATAATACAGACAGTGTCAACACACACCAAAGATTTCTGCCACAGGCATGACAACATCTGCAATGAATCAAAATCATGGGTTGGGGTTGTGTTACATCAGGAAAAACAACAACCTAAGGATAATATAGACATCACTCCCTACAATCAGACCACTAGGTATGTGACCTTTGTCCTGGGGTGGATGGTATGTGGAACGTCCACCAGCAAGTGGCCACAGTGCTGACTACTCCTTTTATGTAACACAACTACTGAGTACTAAGTAAGGACATCCACATCACAGGCCATAATAACTCCATATTTCACAGGCTTCAACACACCAATAGCTGAGTACAATGCACCCTTCTACATGTACCACCCTACACATCTTCCAGTGATGTGTAGCTGAAGTGTACCACCTTTGCTACAGTGACCTGTCACATATCTTATTGGCCATACCTAGGTATTCTTTTTGTGACATAAACATTATTGTCTGATGGTGCAGAACTCCCATCAAGTTGTTATACCAGTTGCATGTGTGATACCTGTTTTAGTGATGCATGCATTACTTACCTAGCTGTTTGACAACATTGATGGCATTGGTAACATTTGTGACAGTGCAGATTGCACTATATATATATATATATATATATATATATATATATATATATATATATATATATATAGGTTCATAGGTTCATAGGTTCATACTAGGCTATCTGCCCGAGGGCATTTACAAGCCTAGCCCATCGTTTTGTGGCTTACGCCACCCCTTTAGTATGGGGAACTATACCCATTATTTTGCTGTGCCTCTGTCGAGCAGTGACACTGAGGTAATCCCTGGGGTATATCTGCGATCTCCCATCCATTGGTCAAGATTTATAGGTTCATAGGTTCATGTTCTCACATAGACATCTTCCCCATTGTTATGTCATCTTTTGTGACAGTCACATAATATACATTTTCACTCTGCAGTCCGTACTGTACCATACTGATATGTGATACATGTTTCTGCTGCAACTGTCTTTCATTGACATGCTGTCATCTGCTGTACATTGGGTTGTTTCACCTGTCCTTTTTCCATGTGTTCATTCCTGCAATTCATCTGTGTGTCCCTATTCAATACACACACTTCTCCGAGTGTTTATTTTACATGGCAGTCCATGTAACCTTACAGATAATTTACAAAACTTTGGTACAGAATGCCTGTAATGGGACTTCACTGTGTACATGGTCTTGTACTGTGTTTGGACCATGTAAATAACTATCATGCCTCTCAACTGTCCAGATTTTTGCTTTGGTTATTACAGAATGTCCAGATTGTTGCTTTATATCTTTTGGTCTGTTACTTTTAAAATTTGTAGTTTTCTGCCATATCACTGGGATGATCTCAGGACTGAAGTCACTAAACAATCACATACATTTGAGTTTTAAACTTCAAATCCTTCAGAAAATATATCTTAACATAAACTTTGTTATTCTTGAACATCTCTATGTTTAAAAGAGTAACTATGCAAAATCTGTCCCTATTTCTGTGCTATTGTCCACCCATTATGTTGGCCATTGTCCAGATTTCTTGCACTATGAGGTTGAGAGCTATGATAACTATATGTTAATCTCTGGTGATCATTGTAGCATTCCACACAAACCCGCTAACCTACTGTGCTCTGATGTGAACAGGTTTGCTATCTGTGTTACTTTGCACAGTTTCCTAGCTGGCAACACTGCTGCCAGCCATGAAACCATGCTTGTTTACATTTAATCACAGTGAGCAGCATGAGTATGTAATTAGCTATGCTGCTCACTGCGCATCATTGCTCACACACATAAACTCTGTGTAGTTTTTGTGCAAAGTCTACATGGAGTTTACTGAATCCCATGGAGTATTTTTACTGTGACTTATAAAATCCAGTTTATGACCTAGAACCTAAAGAATGCTCCCACTATAAAAATAATTTGTGCTGAAGAGTTTGCAAGTAAGCCCTCTGGTTCTGGAGATATGCACTTTTCTATCAAAAAAACGTAGATTCCACCCATTGGAAGTTACGGTGCAAACTTCCTGACTTCCATTAGAGGGAATGAGTTAAAACTGTCTGATCCCTGAAGAACTTCAAATGACACTAAGTGCTGGCATTGAATCTGAGAGGGTCTTCATAGCTAAATGTTTCTTTTCTTTTTTTTTGTAATATTGTCAAAAAAATGTAGTGAATCTAAATGCTACTGAAACTATTAATATGTCAGAATGCAATTCTTCCTTAATATGAAATACTGAAAATATAGCAGTAACAATAATATCTTGTTCAGCTGGGAAATGTGAGAGTGGACACCTTCACAAAAATGTTCTGAACTGGAGTAGAAATACAGTTGAATACTATCCAAGAAGCAGCCTATAAAATTCACTATTCACTTTCATTTCAGATTATTATTGACCAGTGAGTATTATTACTGCTGGTGGGGTTTCATGCATGCATACATACATACATACTATACATACATACTGTGATGTGTATATAATAGCTTAGTGGTAGCTACTACACTATGTATTATTTCTGGAGAGTAGATATTTCTAAATATCAGTGATCTTAGTTACTTCCCCTAAAACAAGATCATTGGTGTGGCTTTCATCATTTATCCTGCCTGAAGTCTGATATATTTAAACAAATACAAATTAGAACTACATGCCGAAATAGAGAACAAAAAGAGAATTGCATTACTGACCTTCATGTTCTTCCCTATCTGGCATTCTGCCTTAAAACACTGGTGCCTATGTGTGAACTGATCATTTTATTCTGCACAATGTAGTATTTACAAGCATTTTTATAAGCATTGTGAAGTGGTGATATTTTACAGGTCAGTACTGATAGTATGTATCTAACATTTAAACTTATCTCATCAGCTGAACTGCTCATTGGTATTGCCCTCTGCTTTATTTGTAATTGTTACTCTCCCAAAAACAGAAATCTATAGCCGCCAAATCTTATGTATCCACATGCAGTCTCAAAGAGACACTTCGAGGGCAGTGCAAGTACATTGTTTATTATTATACTGAAATGAGATGCTTCTTTTTTTTCTTTAAGCAGATTAAATGCGTGATCACTGTTAATGGGAGTCAGTCTGTGTGTTATCTGCAGTTTGTGCATCGCTATGAATGCAGTTTCAGTAGTGCAGTTTGCTGTCTGTTGTTTTTTCTCCTGCTTCTGTTTAGGCATTGGACTAAAAAAGAAATACAAATTTTATCTAGAAAGCTGATAAGGTAACATATAAGCACTGCTGTGTCTTGTTTTATTCCATCCAGGTAGCCTCATGTAATTATTACCTTGTTGTAAAACCAGAGCTATCTAAACTTATTTTTAGATCACTTTGTAAGCAAGGTGAACCACACCCTGACAACCTTGGAGTTACCTTGTTTCATCGACAAACACCTTTGTTAAGTGCTTCTATGTGAATCAATTTATGACCCAAAAATTTGCATTAGTCATATTTATTGGATTACAGCTCCTCGTTTTTTTCTAAATTCACATAGCTCATTAAAGCGTTACTTTGGAATAAATCACATCGGCTCAGCTGCTAGACCTTGTGCTGCCAGCTCACTCCCTTAGGGTCCTCACCATACTGTTTATTATTTTGGTATACAAGGGTCTCTAGATGACAGCACTCCTGGTCACGTCTCCAATAACAGGACAGGTAGCTGAAATTTCACCTTTTATCTGACTTAAAACCTACAATATTTAAACAAATATAATTTAGGACTACATATCTAGATGGAGATTATATGATTGGAATGCAGTTCCTACCATTTGTATATTCTTGCTAACATTCTAACTTAAGAAACTAGTTTATGCTGTGTATACCTGAACTGAATGTCTTATACTTACATGCTAGATATTTGAATCCTCTCCTGTCCCATTCCCATCCTTAGCAACCTACCTCTCACTTCATTTATAACCTCTTAATCCTAGTCTTAACATGGCTCTAGTCAATCCTTGCTAGCCAATAACAACCAGTATTATTCTGTATATCATTATAATCATTCTTGTCAATAACAAAATTATCCCAATAATACTTCTGGACTACCATGTACACTAGATGAGATAACACCCATGACATGAAGTTGTCCCCACTGAACCAGTATAATAACCAATACCAGTTGCTAGTAAAATATGGCATCACCACAAAAGTGTTCCACAAATCAATCAAAAACTTGCACCAAATCATAGGTTCTTAAGGTTATTCTAGGCTAACAAACACCAGGGTCTTTGCAAAGCTGCCCATGCAGCCAACCCACTTTGGTCCTTGAGTTACTTGAATGCCTATTTGGCAGAGTATGTTAGTAAAGTGGTAGCTAAGGGATATGTGGGGGTTATGTTAGTTGGGGATTAATTTATTTAGTCAACCTCTGTCCATCAGGGACATGTGGGCTAGGCCAGGGTGAATTTGTTGCTTCTCATACAGTGATCAAGGTTTCTTTTGAATAGGGTCAGGGATGAACTCTACTTCATGTAGATAGGGAGCTTATTCCATACTTCTGGATTTCAATTTCTATTGTTGTGTGTTTATAATAAGAACCTCCACTGCAGGCAAAATTGTGTAGACAATTCAGCAGTAAACACAACATCAAATGATATTGCCCTTATCCAATTGATGGCAAATGATATAAACAAGCAACTTACTTCACCTATAACTTGTTACTCATTAGTGAAGCAGTGCTTAGAATAACTAACTTTTCAGGACTCTATACTTCAGTCTGAAAAAAAGTAATATAAAATAAAAATTACCCTTTCTGTACCTTATTAATTATTTAGCCTAAAATTTAGAGATATTCACATTGGTCTAGGATCATTCTTTACCCAGCAGTAACTTCCCTCAAATTCAGGTATTTTTATATGAGATACTCCAATTACTGTCACCAACTAAAGAAAGGAATAGCAAATAGCACTGGTGAGCACAAACAGTGCAAACTGTAAATGAGCTGCCTTGAAGCCTAACTAGTTCAGCAAAATCCTGATCATGTAGCCATCACCGAGTCAGGGCTTAAAGATTAATGCTGTTCATTACATGTCATCAACACTCATTTCCTCAGCATTTACAATAAATGATCTGGGACAAAGTTGGATGATTGCACTTTTCTCCTGATCAAATCAAAGCTTAACGTTTGTGTATCCTTAAGTAGAAGGAGCATTACATAAGGTGTCTACACCCACAAAATGGTCCTAAGAAATAATTTTTCCAAATCATTTTTCCTTCATTCATGCTAGTCATCAGCCTCTCTAATTTGCTTTGAGTCTATTCTTTTCTCGAGCACTCATTCTTTGGGTACTATTCCCAGGTAAGAGTCACCTAAATGGAATCATCATCATCCACACTGGCATGAAGTTTATTAATGACATTGCCTGCATGTTGCTGATCCATCTGTCTACAAGTAGTAGGAAATGCACTCAATCTCAATGCCAAATTATCTGGCTTAACTCCCAACCCCCCACCCCCAGGATTGGGTCATCAGAGTTTCAATACTGGACCTTAATTGTGTCCAGGCCATGTGATTGCACAATATCCCCAGCACCTTTTAACTGCATCATCTACATACAAACTACAAATGGATTTTGATTGTTTTCTGTCCCCTGTCCTATGTGGTTGATGTGAGTGGTCAAGCAATCACAAGTGCTTACTACCCCTACTGTATTATGTACATGTTCCCACTCACATGTAGTTATGGCTACTATCATCAGTTTACTAGTGTCTGCCCACATTGATAGTTCCACTGCATTATTCAACCAGCAAGCCTCCTCTTATTAGTGGTAAAAGCAGCTGACTGGACCAAAACCTCTTCCTTACCCAACTAGAATGGGAAAGCCAGCTTCTACTGCACAGTCCCCCTCCCCCACTTCCTGACTCTTCTGTCCCCTAAGCCATTACATGAACTGTGGTTGTCTTGGTCACAGTCAGAGTTTATCCCTTTACTCCTTGGAATTAGGCTGGATTCTATCAAATTATTCAGTTAACACAGACCTCTTCAGTGGTGTGGCATATATCCCATCCCCTTCATCTGTAAACTTATTTCAAGACATTCAGGTTAACTTTAAGAAAAAAAAACTTTCCTGATGAAAAAATATTCACCTTGGTGAATTAACTAGAAATTTGTTAGACAATGCTACACATCAGCTTAAACAAACCACCTCCTGATACAATCTCATTCAGCTAATTACCTCACTCCATCAGACAAAAACTTGTTAACTAAAAAAAGCCCTTTTCTTGACATACTACTCACCAATATTTCCAATTAAGCAGATATACAGGGTTCTTACTTAACTCGATCAGTGACCACTGCCAAATTATCTTCTGTTGTAAACAACTAAAAGTACCACAGGTTAGTCATATCCAAAGCAGGTCATTCCCCACGTGGCTACAAACTCAGCTGTTTCTTGTACTTCATCATATTAAATGACAATTGGTTTCAAATCTGTCCTGCCTATTGCTGTCCTATAACAACCTATCACAGTTATCCTGTCATTGATAGAGTGCTTGTAAACAAGCTCTGTTGAGTGTTTCCTCCTGGTTTATACCTTCCATCAAAGCTACAGGAAATATACCAAAAGAACTATTGGGATTAGGCTTTGGTTAAATGGAAGCAGCCTTACACAACAGAAGATTCTGCAACCTTCCAGGCATTATGGAGTACAAACGAAAGGGTACCAAAAGCATCTGAAGTCACCCACCTTCATGAAAGCAAACAATAAAGGCAGATATTCTTAAAATATTTGGGAAACAATCAACCAAATAGCTGCAGATACAGGATTATGAATGCATTAGGAAAATGCATTTATTCTCAACTACTTTCCCATCTTCACAACAACAATCTCCTTTCCAACACTCAGCATGGTTTATGACCTCACTATAGCACCACTACTGCTCTGCTCAGTTTTACTAAACTCATACACTCTAGTAGAAACTCTGGTAACCTAGTATCCTCCCTATTTTTAGACATGTCAAAAGCATTTCACACACCCCAGGATTCAATAATGGTGAAATGCTGTGTCCGAATAGTGCAGCAGCTGCTTCACTGAATATGGCCGCCCAGCGATCCAGTAAACAAGGCTGGGGGTGTGCACGAGCCTGGTTGCACTATTCTGGCACAGACATCACTGAATAATGCTAATTACCTCATTTGCTGGTGAAAATCATGCAAATGAGGTAAATTAGCAATTCAGTAAACAGGAAGGCATCTATGCCAGAACAGTGTCTGCTGCAGAAATGTATTCGACTACTAGCCAAATACATTTCTGCAAAAATCAAAATGGAAGCATGACAGCTCAAAGTAAAGGAGGTATTATAAAACTTAAGCATGCTAAAATGGCCATATGGGAAACTGCTGCAAAATTATAAAAATAAAAGTTTATTTTTTTGGCTAATTTAGGCTGTTTAAGCATAGGGCAGCAGCGTGCAAATGGGATTGTACCAAAAATGAAAAAAAAAATGAAAAGGCAATTTTAAGTGAAATCTGCATTTTGCCATTATAGTCTATGTCATGCAGAATCAAAACAATAACAGGTAACACTGGTTGCTAAGGAGGAAGGCTGTGGTGTAGTGGTGTAACCAGGGACTAAGGCAGTGGGGTATGCAAATGAGCAAATTTCACTGAATCACTAAATGGGAGACCAGTCTCTAGCTGCACCTAACCATGTAGGAGCTATAAGGCAGTGTTGTAAGCAGGAGGAGCAACTGACATGAAAATGGGGTGTGTAATGCTTGGTGTAAACTCACTGGAGCTCCACGACTCCCAGCTGAGCTTAGCTTAGCACAGCTAAGCAAGGTGTGTGTCCAAGGCTGTATTGACTTATTCCATGAAATGAAGAGTGTGTTCATGTTCAGGGCAGGGTGATTTCTACTGCAAAGTGTCTACATTAGCTAAACGGGTTTGTGTGGCATGCACCAGGTCTAAAAAAAAAAAAAAAAAAAAAAAAAAAAAAAAAATGGAAATAGCAGAACTGTTTACATTTGTGCAGCGGGTTGGTGCGGCGCACCTCAGAGCTTAAATGGGGTGGAAATGGGTAGGGAAAAAAAGGAAAATAGCAGAATAAAAGCAATCAAGTACAAATAAAATAGCAAGCAGGTGAAATGTATTATAGCCATCCAATCATACAGACAGCATCTGCAGCACAACAGTATAAACTGTGCAAACACCTTTCTGTCTGTTTTTTCCCACAAACACTGCACTATTGGTGTACACATGCAGGGGAATTTTAACTGAAAAAATGTTAGGGGCTGCCATTGATTTGATCTATCGGTATGTGCTAGAGGGTGAGGTTGGTGAGGAGGAAAATGCTGACAACTGCCCCAGACTAAGGAGGAGGAGAAAAGTGTTCAGACCCAGGGTATCCTACCAGGGGCTACATGCTCTGGAGATAGTAGAGCACTATATGGTGGACAGAGACATACTTCAGCAAATCATTGAGCTGTGCCAGCCTTAACTCAGACCCAGAGGCAACAGATAGGAACCCATCCCAGTGGATCCCAAGGTACGTGTAGCCTTAAGAATACTAGCTACAGTTACTTTCTAAAGACCTACTGGGGACATCATGGGGGTCTCACAGGCATCTGCATTTAGGGTACTCCAGCAGTTTATGGATGCCATGCTACCACATGCCAGTGAGCACATTTACTTCCCCAACACCCATGAGGAGAGAACCAGAAATATGAGTCTCTTCCACCATGTAGCAGACTACCCGGAGGTACTGGGTGCAAACTGCACGCACATCCACATCAAAGCACCACTCGGTGAACACAGTAGGGACTACGTAAACTGCAAGGGCTTCCCCTCCATCAACTGCCAGGTCATGTGCAATGCCCAGGGCATTATCATGAATGTTTGTGCTGGCAGCCCTGGAAGCCATCATGACTCCCACATCTGGCATTCATCACAGCTGTACCAAGCATTTGCCAGTGGGTAAATCCCGTATAGCCATGAGGTGGGGAATGCTGGCTATGCATTGAAGCCATGGATGATGACACCCATGAGAAATGCACACACACCCAATCAAGAATGCCATAATGAGGCAGACGCACAAACCAGGATCATTATAGAGTGTGTGTTTGGGATGCTCAAGTCACAATTCCGCTGCCTTGACATATCTGGTGAAGCCTTGCAGTACTCTCCAGCCACATGTGCACACATGTTCATAGTATGTGTCATGCTACACAATATGATCCTGTGTAAACAGCTGCAGTGGGAACAGTAAGAGGAAGGGCCATACAGCCCCCCCATTCCCAAGGTCCCCACAGGCACAGAGGGACTCAGAGGAGGAACCCCATGAGCTAGCCCCTGTAGGCAGATGGAGCTGTGTCCAGTATGTCCTGGCCTTGGCAAATAGGCAAAGGACAGCACACAAATGCACAGCATACACACTGACACTGTAGGGACCCAGGGACTGACACCTCTCTCCGACTCGCACACACAGTAACATGGATGACACACACATCACACTACTTGTAACTTACCATGTATAGGCAGTATACTACGTGCATCTCACATAGGCAGCCCTCAAGCACGATCCCCACAACTGCCACAGGCACAAGGTAAGTCAGTCTTCTTAACAATAAATGAATGGATTTGTATGTTCTGGTAGCATAGCTATGGTATCGCTGCATACATGCAAGGGAATGGGGTGGCCTACTGGGATAGCAGCAGGCAACTAACAGCTATGTGGGAAACCAGGAAATGTTTGTCCAATACTGGCCTCCCCACACTATGCAGCAGTACCCAAGGTGACAAATCCCACTACAGTATATGTGGGGGGGGACTAATTGGGGGGTCATAGGTCACAGGCATGGATGTGAGTGTGGGAGTCACATACTCACCCCTCAGCCTCACCCAGCAAGCCAGCTGTAGAAAACCATTAAGAAATGTCTGACAAAGGCCCACAAATGGTAACAATGATGAAATACCCCCCTTCAGACTTTGCAAAGTAATAATACAGCAGGTGTTGCAGTTGCAGTAAGGCTCTGAAGGGTAAGAAGTCCGAAACTCAAAATATGCCATTACAATCTGACCTGGGATACTTAGTGATATGCCACTAGTCTCCAAGACAGGGAACAATACTATGCTAAATGGAACCAAAATGTAAACCAATTTCAGCACAGTCTGTGCAAATGTGTACAGTTGGCAGGAGTGCCCTCCCCACACACGTATTCCCATAGAACTGCAGTAACATGTATGTTTGTAGGGAAATAGCAGCATAGCACAGATTGCCAGGCGTGTCCCAATCTACATGATAACTTCTTGCATGTCCACAATATGCAGGGGTCAATGAGCTTTGTATATGTGTGGTTAATACTGTCAGGATGTGGCCAGCACTTACTTCTGGCTGTTGTGTCATAGTGGCCTAGGTACAGTACTGTGGTTGATAGGGCCATGTTCCAAGACCTTCAGTGCCAACTAATCTGCATGTCAGCTACACCTGGACAATCTGCCACAAAATGTATATTTCAGAGGTATGGCCACACCAGGATTTGACTTTTCAGGTAAGAAGAGTACTGCACAAGCAGGAGATCCCCAGCCAGTATATCACCAAGTTGCTGGACTGTTTACAGAGCTTCATCAGTCAACCGGCTGTAGCCACACCTCTCAACTGGCCTTTTTGGGTAAGAATGTCTATAGTCAGGCTCGTAATATCGGTCTGTGTATCATGCATCTTGTATTCCTCTGGTAAAGCACTGTGATGGCCTGAGGATGTCTGTCACTAGGTAATAACACAATGCACTGCACTGTCAGATGTCAGATATGTCTTAAAATGTCTGCTAAACCAAACCCAGTAACCCTAGAAAAGTCCTGTTTACTTTTGAGAGGTATGGTTGTAACACACAAAACCCCAGACTGGAGTACACCTATCTCTGGAATGGAGCCCCACTCTCACTATAGAAGGTCACACTGGGCATGCTCCTACACTTAGAGAATCACAGGCCATGTTGGAACCCACATCGGACTATATAACTGTATTGTGTATATAATACTTTGCATACAGACAGCTATGTACACCTTAACTGTCCCTACACACACCCATCAGACAGTTTACCCTCTGGTAGCTATAAGTGTCCTATGCGTGATATATCTGTATCAGTTGTGCGTGATACACAGACATATATGGGCAACAGATAACAATATGTCAAGCATACACACACATAGATGTGGGGAAGAGAGAGACAGACAGTGATAGAGAGAGAGAGAGAGAGAGAGAGAGAGAGAGACAGGGGGGCACACACAGAGTGAGTCACACACACGGATACCCTGAATGGGATAAAGTGATGAGCTTCTGCAGGCAATGGCATACCAGTTGTAACCAGTCATATGTGCCAGCATGAAGGCAAGCTCCATTGTGTAATAGTACTAAGGTGGGGGTTGTAATATCACATCACCTGCCTGTGTGTGTGTGTGTGTATGTGTGAGTGTGTGTGTGTGTGTGTGTGTGTGTGTGTGTGTGTGTGTGTGTGTGTGTGTGTGTGTGTGTGTGTGTGTGTGTGTCTGTAGGTCTAAGTATTAGGAGGCTATTCCCACTCAGTACACTTCTCATTCCCCTACTGCACAAGATCTGCTGCTGTCATTCACCATAGAAGTTCCATTGTACATGTATTAGCCCTTTAAGCTCTGTAGCGCATGCAATAACTGTGTAACACTAAAGTACAAATAACTAGATAGGTAGGGATTCTAATCTCAGTCCTGGCAAATGTAAGTGTGTGTGTGTGTGTGCACGCGCGCATGTGTGTGTGTGTGTGTGTGTGTGTGTGTGTGTGTGTGTGTGTGTGTGTGTGTGTGTGTGTGTGTGTGTGTGTGTGTGTGTGTGTGTGTGTGTGTGTGTGTGTGTGTGTGTGTGTATGTGCTTGTAAGTGAAACACTTTTAGGCCATTCCCACACAATACACTTCCCAGTGCCCAACTTTAGCAGTCCTGCCAATGTCATTCACCTTAGAAGCACCTTTGGGCACTTGTCAGCCCTGTAAGCTCTGTAGCGCATGTGCTAACTGCATAATATTATATTACACATAACTAGATAGGTAGGGGTTTTAATCTCAGCATGTCTTTGCATCGATGGTATGGATAACAGGGTTGTGGCACAAGTATAATCACATGCAATGGGTGTGGTGTTGGATTGCCAGAGGCGTAAGCTGGGCCATATGGCTGACATTGTGTGTGTGTGTGTGTGTGTGTGTGTGTGTGTGTGTGTGTGTGTGTGTGTGTCTGGAGGGATGATGTTCAACTGGGCCATGCAGAGGAGCTGTGTGTGTCTGGCGGTGACTGGTTTGTGATAGCGATGTGTGAGTGTTTGTCTGCACACCATCAAGCAATGTGGATGCCCAACACTGTGCTATGTTGGGCAGCTGTTGCCCATTCATGGCAGGAAGTACGGTTCACCGTCTCCTGGTAGGGATGTGGCAACTGGCTCTACCAGGAGTATAACTGGCACTGCCAGTCCCAAGGACAGATGCAGTACTACTCCTTGATGGTGACTGCTGTGTGATGGATCCACATACCTAATGGGACTGGCCAGGACAATGTGCCTATGGCCTGCTCCGGTGTTGTGCGGACAGCACCATCCCTATGGTAGTGTTGTTGCCACTGCCACTATAGGACTGTGAATGTGCAGGGCCACGTGGGCTCAATGCCCTACTCCCACCACATGCTCAAGCACAGACATTGCATGGTCAAGCAGTGACAATGTCTCACCCCACTGTCTATCCACAACATCGGAAAGATGATGTATGGCATCACAAATGCCGTGGACGTCATCATGCATGGCAGGGAGCACTGCATTCATGACCCTGAGCATCAGTCCCTTGTTGTAGTCAGTAGTCGCATGTGCCTCCATGAAGGACTGTAACATGTATCTGGTGACACCTGCTATGGCACTTGCAACAGGGGCTTGATGGGCAGCAGTTCTCTGTCAAGCACCCCTGTCCATCTGCCTGTGTGTGACCTTGCTTGACCGTGCCTATTGCTGGTGTCTACACTCACATTCAACATACCTAACACACTAGCCTGTTCCATGCCACCACCCTTAACCTGTCCATCATCCATGGCTGCTGGGGACTGGGTATGTGTGGGCATACTGACTGTGTGTGGGGACATGGTGGTTGAATGTGGGATACCAAACAATGGCACAGATTTAGGCACCAACAACCCCACCTGTGCCTCACTATGACCACCATCATCATGGAAGTCTGCTAAGACACTGACATCAGGCTGTGAGGGGGAGGGACACCAATCCCTATGTTCAGCAGCGAGGGGAAGATAACATATGTGAATTATTACCTTGCAGTATTATGTTTGCTGATATATACACACACACACACACACACACACACACACACACACACACACACACACACACACACACACACATGCACATACACACACTTCTGGTACAGTCTGGCACAGATGTGATGCCTATGGGCCAGTCCTTATGCTAGTTCTGCCTGCTGCAATCCATCTCTTTCACTGCTACTGTAAGGCCCATAACAAAGGGGGATAAATCCTACTGTGTGATAGGCCTAGTAGCAGAATGGTAATTGTGACCAAGACCAAGGCTATTGGAGTGTGAATTACAGTGTTACCAGGTGCATATGCATGTACTGTAAAAGCTGACTTACTGCTATACAGACCACACACAATGACAAGGTGTAATGATATGTGATGATAATCAATGAAGGGACAAGACTATACACCATCACTGCAGTACCTACACAGTTCAGACTCACAGGGGTTCATTACAGACAACATGGCAGGACAGTCTACAGTACATACAGGAAACATGCAAAGTACTAGGTGCATAGCCTCACAAGATGATAGCAGGCTATTGGCCCTGATGTCCTCATAAGCCTGGCCCAGACGTTCACCCATGTTCCTTCCAAGCCAGCACCTGTTTCCCCTGTCCAGCTGGTACATCTTCAGGATCCCAGGGGTGTCCCATCCATTTCTCATGCAGTTGTCCAGCGTCTTCTTAAAGAGGGCTATACAAGTACTCTGCTAGACATGGGGAGGGAGTGTATTTTACAGACAGTGTATTGTGTGGGACACTACACTATTCCGTCAACAAGTACTATACATCACAGACCAGGTGAGGGCCCTGCATGCATGACGCGTGAGTGGGGTTTGTCTTAGAGATATGCAGAAATGCCATCAATGCTGGTTTGGAAATGGCCTTGTATGCCAGACACAGGTCACCTATAATCAGTCTGTTTGACACTGAGTAGAGGGACAAGGTTTTCAGCCTACCTGTAGTGGATAGGTGTTACAGACCCTGAAGTTGCCTGGTCAGTAACCTCTGTGGTCTCTGCAACTGCTGCCTTTGCTTGGCAAGGTACATGCCAAAGGAGCCATTGCACTTGGTAATGCATCTGATAAGGGTGGAGTACAGGGATATTGTGGCCTCCTGGTTCCTGGATGACATACTCATATTTGCGACGTGGGCCATGTAGACAGCCTTACGTACAATGGTGCCCACACAGTGGGAAACAGTCAGGTTGCTACCAACCTTGATGCACAAGTCACCTCACACCTGATTGCATGGTCAGTACAGTATTACTGTAATAATTAGTGTGGATGACATCTGTCACAGCAGGGAGAATGATGCCTCTCCTGGCATTCAATTTGGGGAAATACATATTGCACCAGTCATTAATTAGGTGAGGGCCTCTTGGGGAATGCTCACATCAGTAGGGGAATGTAAGACAGTGGCCAGCTTGCAAGCCACTGTACACCTGGTCAGCCACAGACCACTACTTTTGTCCTGTAACTCAGATATATATATCTCAGACAGTAGAGGCCCCCAGACTGATTATTGGGGTACACCACTTTGGAAGACTACTACTAGAGGTGGGTTCCACTACTTTGACCTAGTGGGTACTATCATTGGGCCAGTTAGCTACCCATCTGGTAACATTTAGGTTGATGCCTAGCTGTGTAGGCATATGTATCCTGGCTGCCTGGAGATTATTGTCAGAGAACTGAGCTAGGTGAAGGTATACATAGGTCACCATTTTCCCCTCGTCTCTGTGTTTGCTGACCACTTCAGAGAGGTCAACCGTATTTAACAGGCCTGATCTCCCTTTAACATTACTATGCTGTGTGGGCTCAGGCATTTTGTTGTTGCCAATGTCCCTGTTCATAATGACCTTGATATTACCTTCCATTGCCCTTACAGAGCAGGCTAGTCAGGCTGATATCCATATGATTGGCTTGGTCAGTGGATTTATCTGCCTTTGTGTATAGGGATGACAGTGGCTGTCCTCTGTGCAGATGGGATGACAGCAGTGCTCAGGCTTTGGCTGACTACAGTGCAGAATGGATCTGACAGCCCATGCCTGTGTTCATGTAGGATGCAGCGAGGGATGGTATCAGGCCTATGGAGACTTCTGTGTGTTACCTTTGAGAGGGCATTATGGACCTGCTTCCTGATGATGAGGTGAGGGGGGCATGTGCTGTGCATGCACATGTGTACCGATGGGAGGACAGGGGGTGATGTCTACACTTCACCTGTCTGCAGACGGTTGCCTATATCTATGCCATATACATATGTGGTGTTGTTGACCACCACTACAGAGCAGATTTGTGTGTTAACTCTACGATTACAGACACATGTGTGGAAGGCCTAGTGGATGGCCTTGGTGGATGTGTCCAATTTACACTCAAAGATAGCCTTAGGGCAATTCACCTGTGACCTTATTTGCTTGTGCAGACCAAGGTGACATCGCTTCCAATAAGGCACCTGTTCCTTCTTGGATCTGTCCAGCAATTATATCCACTTATTATGGTATTTGTGTATTGCTGCTGTCCACCACGGATGTTTATCCTATGCCTTGAGGGAGATGATGTCCTGTCAGGTACTGCTAAGGCCATACAGTAATATAGCTGCCCACATAGTATTGTGGTGTGACCCTGGACACTATTGCTACTTCCAGCTGATGGGACATTGGCTGTGAAGCTACTTCTACCTGCTCTGAGGATATTTATAGTTATTTGTGTAAAGTTAATTTTGATTGACCCTGACAAGGGGGGCAGGGGGGTGGTGACCTGAACAGTGATGGCTATGTGGTTAGATCTTACCAATGAGGATGGCACTGTAGGAGTGCTACAGTGGCTATTCATGTTAGTCAGGACCAGATACCGGATATTTCCACCTGTCGCAGGACTGTTGACTGGCTGATCCACTGCATTATCATTGACAAAGCTGAGGAATCTGTGTGCATCCATGTTCAGGTGGTATAGGTCATGCACACTATGGTTGGGTAGTTGATGTCACCCAGGAGCAGGGTAGATGATTGAATCATGACAGATTCCAGCAAGTCCAAATAGGTGTGGTGGGTGTCCATAGTCATGGTTGGGGGCCTGTAGCTAGCTATGATTTGAGTAGGTGTTTTGGCGACTGTTAACTGCACTTGGGATGTCTCCCAAGTGTCATACTGTTTGGCCAGCCTGGAGGTGTGTATGTGTATGATAATGTTCAACACTCCACCTCCTGTGGCTTTGTAGCCCTCCATTTGATGTCTGAATATATGATGGGATGAGTAACGTAACCTGGCAAGGTTAGTGTGCTCACCACAGCTACAAAGCAGGTGTCAGTGACTGCACACATGTCGGCATCCTACAGGACAAGGTATGCTTGCATTGCCATGGGTGTTATGTTGAGATACCTTGCTACTGTTAGAGCAAGAGATCTGCACAAAGGCACACATCAATGGTGGGCAAAGGCCGGAAAATAGTGTCAGTTTATGAATCTAGCTGAAAGACACTTAGTTGCTAGCAAAGATGGTGTCACATTCACAGGTCTACTCCATAGGATATGACATCTGACAATCAAATGCATGCTATTATGTTATGACATCAACCTTTAATGGGTTGCCAGTGACATGCCAGCCAATAAACAACTGTATAAGGCATTGACTACAAATATGACACAGACATGTGGTTAGTCTGCAAAACCCTGGACAGTTGTCAAGTATGGGCTCAGTATATCACATATGGTCAACATACACTTCTGCATATGTTATGTACTATGCACATACCCTATATAAGTCTCTTACATTTGTAAGACAGGCATATGTATCATAGTAGCATTCACAGGTGACATGAATATTTACAATATCCCAGGTAGCTGGCCTAGCAGTGTCACACTCAGTATTGGAGAACAGACACTCCAGTAGTAGTCATCCATGAGCTGAACTTTGCTGGGGTGACTCAGGGGCCAGTGATGTGGTCCATGTCGATGCAGACAGGGCAAGCAGAAATGGCCATAGGTGCCAGACAGCAGCATGCGAGTCCAGTAGGTCTTGTTGTTACCTACTGTTTAATGTCCTATTTGACATTATTGCATACCCCCTTCTGCATTCCTTTACAAGCTTACATGATTGACATACCTGCTATAGTGCTGAAAAGTTTCCTTAGAGTACTGCAAATGGTTAGGTTTGTGTAGTCACAATCTGTCTTTGTGCAGATGGGCTAGACCTGTGCTGCATAGGCAGCACCTTGCCTTTTGTAGGTAATGCACATGAGCAGGTGATGACCTGTGCACCAATCAGTGTCTCCCACTTGCTACTTGGATCCAGAGTGGCTGGGTTGTCTTTCCATTAACCAATGCCATAGCAACACAGTGCTATAATTAAGTCCTTCATTGGGCCTTGTCTCTTTTCCTTGCCAGTGTGGATGATATTATGAAGGTGTGGGGACTACAACTTCACAGACAGTAGGTGGAAATACTTCTCAGGACAAGACATGTGGAGACATCCCAGCAACATGGGGGACAAAGCTGCAGACATGGGTACAGATTATAAGTATGTATGGGTGTTATACACATAGAGGATTGCTAGATTAACAGGGTTTGTGTGGTCATGCATTTTCTGCATGACTTGAAGTCTGACAGTGATAGGTCTCCGACATGCCTCTTAATGGTCCAGATGTCCACAGACTGCCCAGAGGTTTGCCTGTTATGTGTGGTCTGTCCTCAGACAGCATCTGTTTTTTGTGAAATCAGTGGGATAATGTGAGGATTGTATTCAGTAAATGTTGACATCCATTAGTGTTTCAGACATTATATCCTTCAGGGATGTTATGTTACAACAAGCCCTGTAACACCACCAACTGTTTCAGTTTGTACCACCATTATGTGAGATATGTCCCTCTGCCTGCCCCCTGTCCCCCGGGTATGTCATGCTTTGTCCAGATGTCTAGCAGTAAGAGGTTCAGGGGAATGGTATATCATTATTTAGTGACTGCACTCCTGGTATCATCCCAGGGACTTAGCAGACTCCTGGAAGTGGTATGTGGCCATGAATATGGTCCCACACCCTGGACATCCTGTGTAAATCTGTACAGTTGGAAGTTGTGTATGTCTGGCCATTGTTAAAAGACTTCCAAGATTGTGTAGCAGTGTTGTGTGTAAATGTTTGTTTGGCTGAGTAGGGAGAGTAGCAGATGTCAGTGTCATAGATCCTTTTCTATCTGACAGTGCATGCTGCTACAGTTGCTGGTGGTCTATCAGGTGTATATGTTTGTAGATGCAGACTGGGAAATGTACTGTAACACCTCAAGATTCCCAGGGGACTGTGAGTTGGGCCAGTATATGTCATTGTAGTGTGTGACTAGCAGTCAGGATATGTTTGTTCAAATGGTTGTTGTACTCTATTCTTCATTTGGGGTACTGGTATGTTGCTGTGACTGTGGTGCAATTGGTTGTGGGTGGACATTTTCACACCAATATCTGCTTTTCCCTATGGTTCCATACCTGTAGTGCATGATATAATTGGAAATACATGGGTAATTCCCCAGAGCTGATTTGGGTTAGTGTCATGTTGCTCTTACTATGGTTCAGAAGGTGCAGGGTGACATGGTTGGAAGCTCTCAATGTTTTTTCTCTTCTGTTACATAACTGCAGTCATACCTCTCCAGTGTCCAGATGTCTAGACACTGTCCAGATGTATGGCCCATATGTTTGTTCTGTTCCTCATAACAGTTGTGGGTTTCTGACAATTCACTGGGATGATGTGAGCATTGGCATCAGTACGTAGTGACATTCATTTGTGTTTCAGACCTGGAATCTATCAGAAATTATATGTTAAATCAAACCGTGTACTCTAGCAAATTTGTTGCTATTGTTCACCTTTTATCCCCCTACTTTGTCAGGCTTCTTGCAGATGTCTTACAGTAAGAGGTAAGTTTTATATATATACATATATATATATATATATATATATATATATATATATATATATATATATGTATACGAGTACTACAGATATATATTTTTCCCTTATGTGAAATAACTGTAGTGAATGATATTTTTGTAAAAACATTGCAACTTCCTACAGATCAGATGGTGTAAAGGCACATTAGTGTGGTTGTAGTGCACAGGGTCCTGGGTTCAAGACTTGACGTGTTGACTTTTTTCATTAATGTTAAATGACCATATTGCATGATATGTTTGTAAAAGCATTACAGATTCTCATATCTCAGATGGTGTAGTGGTATGTTGCTGTGGTTGTAGTGCACCATATCCTGGTTTGAGACTTGCCAGGGTTGAGTATTTTGTTGCTGGGCAGAACAAGGGCTGATGGAGGCAGAGTGATTAAGGCACTTTTCAGCAGTTGTAAGTGGGTCTGTGCAGTTTTGCGTGGAGCTAAGCAATGCTAAGAGAGGGTTAAACCCTCTTTGCTTCACTTAGCACTGCTTACTCCTGCTTATACCCATGCTACTTTCAATTAAAGAAAAGAAAAAAGGGTGATAGCAAAGTGGTGAAATGGGGGCAAGCAGGGTGTAAAACATTAGGAAAACAAGCTAGGGATGTGCAGGATTGGGTGTTGGAAAGGACCATAGCTCTACATTTCTTCTGCAGCAACAGCTGTGAACACTGTGTAGAATCTGGAATTTACAGCCTTACACCCCACAGGGAGGGGTGTTGGTGACAGACATTTGTAGGATAATTTGTAGGTACATGGGTGTGAAATGTAGAGCTATGTATGGGGCAATGACATTTTTGTGGGACAGATGCCTTTTTGTTTATTTTTAGGTAAGAGTGGGATGTTGAGGAAGGGCTGTAGGTATGTTTGAGGAGGTAGGTTGGGTGGAAGAGGTAGCATTTGCAGACAGACAAGACTCACAAGACAGCTGACAGGGGAGGTATATGACACATGAGGGGGTAAACACCTTGGACAGGGAGGGTGGTTGGAAATCAAGGGCCCATGAGCCCAAATGGATACAGTGGGACTGAGGTCCCCACTCATGGGGAGTCACCACTGCACTTTCATGGCCCCAAAGGTGGCTGTGCTCGGGGCTGGACAGGAGGTGCAGACTGCCCCTTGAGATGTGCCAGGTGGTCCTCCATCTAGTGCAGTTGCTCACCCTACTCTGGCAGATGATGCTGTGCACCATACCCCGGAACTGTCAGCAGGTGATGGGCTCCTCTTCATACCCACTTCCGGGGGGGATGGGCCCCATCCCCTGAGGAGGTTCCACCCAAAGGTCATGCAGGACCAGTGGAGGAGGATGTTCCGAGTTAGGTCCCAGATGTGCTGGGGCCTGGTGCCTTCGCCAGATAGGGTGGGACAGGTGGATCCACTGGAATCTGCCTTCCCAAATGTGCTATGGTGTTGTGGTTTTCCAAGATATTTTGGTTAGTCATGAACAACACATTTCAAAATTAGTTATAACACCATGCATAGGTGTTCCCATTAACACAAACCAACAGATTTGAATCAGTTTCATAGCAAACAGAACACATGAATTAATGGAATAACAGTAAGCATTTTAACAGCATGCAAGTTGCATTGATGGCAACAGGCAACCAATAATGGTATTTCAAAAGGGTATGTTAATATGCAACTAATGAAATATATGAACAATAATAGAACACATGTCCTAACAATAGGTTTTGAGAACAACATACCTGTAGTACAGTGGTGGCTGGTGACTTCAAATCAAAGTGGGGCTGTAGGAGACAGCTGAATGGGTGGGGCCAATGGGAAGGGGCATGGCCAACTAGAAAAGGGGTGGGGCTATGCTAAAAAAACACAAACACTGGGACTTTAATTAAATACACTGCCCTGGGTGCCACTGCCAAACCATCATTATGAGAGTCCAATCAAAACAAAACGAATTGTAGAAGAAAAAACATATTTCAATGCATTGGCTACATGACAGCTTACTTAATATCTAGATGGAAACAAAAAGGTTGCGAGGCATGAAAAAATAAATTACTTTTTAAATACATTACTGGAATGCCAGTCAAAATCAAGTATAAAAAAAACAAGTAGCACTCAACTTAAACCACTTCTCCTTCCACTGCTGTTCTAATTATAATTTATATTCAGCTTTATAAAAGTACCAAGTAACATGCTGAAAGTAGCAATACTCCCACTCCAAAAAAAACATGCTGCCTGACAACAACTATCTACTTGTTTCTAGGGAAAACATGATCAAAGTAAAAATGAACAGCAAACAAGAAACAAGCTCAAAATAAACTGCTTAAAGGATTACTGCACAGGTTATGGACACAAATGAGAGATCGCCATTCTGTTTAGTTTACAGGTAAAGCCTGCAAAGATGACTGCAAGTCTCCAGCAAATGTAATGAGCTTTTGAAAATACTGTAATTCTGTCCTTTATTACAAATACTGTCATATGCATTTCAATACCCAAGGCTTATATGTTATCTAGTTATGCAAGTATTCTCTGCATGGCAACAACAGAAAAGCTTTCAATGTTGGTAACTCTTTAACAGTATGCTTATCAAAGCTTACTTGCATCTTACAATCTCAGACAAGCCTACCTGATGGTCATTAAAGCATTGTTACTTAAACACAGAGCAACAGGCACTGCAACAACATGCATTTTCTGAATAAGAAGAAGCATAAATCAACAATATAAAAATATGACAGAAAACCAGAACATTCTGCAAAATCAAGGACAGATGAGAAGCCATTGTAGTACTTGTGTCTACCTTGGATGGGGGGATACTCTGCACACTTACACTGTATAACTGCTCCTTGCCTTGCTTAGAGACATCCAGAGTCACTACATGGGGGAGTGGGGTGCAACAAGTATATCACAATTTGACATGTCTCTGGCTGACGGTGATGGCCCTGACACATTTGTCATACCTCTCAGCCTCAGAGCAAGAAATCTGGGCAAAGCCATATACAGAAGTGGGACAAAAGCCCAAAAATAAGGACAATTTTTAAATAGTCTTCTTAAAAACTTAGAAAGATAATAGAATAGTAGGTCTTGCATTAGTATGAATTTTCTGAAGGGTATGAAATCTGAAATCCAAATGTCTGCCATTATTTTCTAATTTCAGTGTTTAGTGATTTGCCACTAATTTGGCAGAAAACCACAATTTTATGAAAAACGGACCAAATATATGATGCAAAAATATGAAACAGCAACACAATACAGCTGGAAATCTCTCAAAGGAAGGACACTTTTTTAATATTAGTACTGTTAACTTGAGCAGCTGAGAAAATAAGAGAATCTACATTCATTTCTGAAATTAAAAGTAATCTGTAACTCTGATCATTATAATTATTTAATAATTCTAAACCCTCCACGTTTTCTTCCAAATTTGTCATTTTGCATAGGAATTATTAGGGGGAGAGCAACATTTTGAGCAAAAATCTGGGACGGTTGAGAGGTTTGGATATACCTAATTCTATAAAGTGATTTATTTGCACGTACCTATCATCCTCTTAACACAGGAAAACTGGACAAGGATAAACATACTGGGGGAACATACAATCAATACTAAAAATTGCTCTCGTATAAACTTAGTCAGTTGACAGAACAACAGATCTTGCTTTAGCATGCATTTTCTGAAGAGTATGAAGTCTGAAACTCAACGTCTGTCATTATTTAGTGACTTAATTCCAAAATGATTTGCCAGAAAACCACAAATTTTATGAGGAACAAACCAAAAATAAGAAGCAAAAATCTATTCATTCTGTAAAAATCTGGACAGTTGAGAGGTATAGTTCAGCCGGGGCTGTTATTGAGTTTGTCGCCATTCCCCCTCACAAAATTATGGTCGAATGAAGCCTCCCCCTTGCAGCCAGTCCAATATCCCACTACTTGGCTATTTCGCCCCATTTACCATAAACACTGTAATGTGCATAATGCGTTACTTCTACTGTGATTTGGATTTCATTTGAAAGTTTTATTTTTCATTTTACAGCACAAACGCTAAGACATCTGCTAAACAATGCAAAGCAGTCTCACAATGAAAATAGACTTAGCATAAAAACTTCTCTGCCCTTGAAACTCACATTCATTGAAATAGCATTGAAATCCGCATTCAAAGAAAATACATTTGGCCAGTACAAAGATTAACATTTGGCTATTTTCAAATTATAGGCCCCTTGCACACAAAGACATACATGTGTTGTGTGATATACCTTCCTGATTGTATTAAATTATATCCCTTGTATAATACAGCACAGTTGAAAGTGTTTTAAATTTATTGTTTTGAACATTTTTCCAATAAACAATGAAACAAAATGCATGCACCAATAATGACAAAACTGCCCAGTTGAGAACATTTCCATCATAAAAGTCTATTCAAACTTCTACAATCTACCAGCATCAGTAAATATGCACAATCTCTGAAGAAATAAAAGTCATCTAAATAATTCCACATTAAAGAGATCTGTAGCTAGCAAAAGCTTTGTATTTCATTGTTTTATTTACAAATTAAGTGCCTGTACCTTCGTCAAAAAGAACATCTTAGTATGGTAGTATCTACCCCCTGTGTGAGTAGAACCCACAACCTTCTGCTTCAAAAGCAAGTACACAACCTGTTGTGCTATTAATGTAAGCAGACTTGCTGTAAGCAGCACTAAACTTCTCTTTCTCTGCAGCTCTCAGCTCCTTGTAAAATCTACTCGACACTCAAGTGCATCTCTCAACTTTGCAGCACAAGAAATCTGGAAAAAGCCAAAATGTATTGGGGGGGGGGCAAAAGCCCAAAAACCTGGGATACATTTTAAACATTGCTTGTATAATCTTGGAAAGTTGCTAGAATAAAATGCTGTTACCACCATGCATTGACTGCCAAGTCTGCAACCAGGACCCTGTGCAAAACAGTCAGAGCAACATACCACTATGCCAAATCAGCAGGGGAAGACTGAAACTTAAATGGCTACCATTTAGTGAATTCAGTTCTCACCATAGCTGCCAACCTCTTAGCACAAAACAGCTGGACAAAGCCAGTAATGGGGGAATACAGCACTCAGACATATTCAGTGAATTCAGTTCTCACCACAGCTCTCAACCTTAGCACAAAAAAACCCCTGGACAATGCCAATAATGGGGGGATACAGTCCCACAAATAGGGACAAATTTCAAATATTCATCTTATAAACTTAGAAAATTGCTATAATAAAAGGTTTTGTGTTACTATATACTTTATGAAGAATATGAAGTCTGAAATTCAAATACATGTCAATTTTATTTATTTAACATTTGTTTAACCAGGAAAGTCTGACTTGGAACAAAAGCCAATTTTCAGCAGAGGCCCAGGGAGAAATACTGCAGATATATGTCTTTGTAATATGGGAGGACACCAGAGCAAACCCACACACAAACTAAACACAGGGAAAATGTATGGACACCGCACAAAAGGCTCCCCAGCCAAGAATCAAACCATAGCACTTCTACCTGTAAAGCAGCAGTGCTACCACTGCACCACCAACTCTTTAAGGAGCTCTAAGCTCTTAAACCACAGATTTTATGAGGAACAGAACAGAAGAAAACATGAGGCAAAAATCTGCAAAACTTTCCCAAATGGTGGTGAGTAGGGAATTTGGGCTCTTGTTACCTCCACCCAGAATACGGGGTTCAAGCCTCAGGTATTCTATAGCTAGCAGTATAAACCAACTGGGGCATTACACACACATATTATAACTTTGTGTGCACTACTTCATGGGGGGCAACTTGCTCTGCAGTACTCTGTCTCCACTGACAGCCTGCCATATGTGTCTCACATGTGACTGACTAGTTGTCAGCTATGCTGTCACAGTTTGTCACCTTTATTCAGTTTTCCACCACTGACATTCATTTATCATTGAGAACCTAATTAATCATTCTCTTACTTGTTCTTACTCATGATAGTTGTCTCCACATCACCGTTAGCAGTCTACATTCATTGTAAAACACCATCTTCAGCTACATTCTTCCCTTCAAAACTCAGTGATCACTGATAGCCTCCCATACTATATTCTATCATCAGCTTTGAATTTATAGATCAGTGTCACCACCACCAACAGATTTTGCCATAACAGTTGATCAGATGTGACAGCCCCAGCATTGTTATCACCAGTATTAATTTTCTCCACAGAACTCGTCATTAATGATAGCTTCACCATCCACTGTTCTGCCACCAATAACAGCCTTCATTGTAGTAAGCTGTCACAAGTGGTAGCTTACTATACAGAGCTAGTGACCAGTGACAAATTCTGCAGAAATGCTACTGTACCAAAATCATCCTTCTTTGCTGTATTCTGTCACCAGCGGCAACATTATAAGTCTAATTCACAAACTACATGCTGACCTGCAATGTTATAAATATAAGCACATAACTCCACCACCAGTAACTGGCTTGCTTGTATTAATATTTGTTAGTAATGGCATACTTTTTAGTACACGGTCACTATTGTTAGCTTTGCCTATAGCACTATCGTCATTGCTGACTCACTCCCCTGCAGTACATTGATACTGCAAATTGCATCTTTTCTAATACTTCTTTCTATTACATTCTCTGACAAGTGAACACCTTTCTTGTGGTGCTCTCACCAGTGCAACTGTCAGCATGGTATTCTGCAACATTTTATTATCTATGTCAACTTCACTGTTTCATCGCCAGTTTTACTGCTGCCTGTAATACAAACAACTTTCCTAGCAAGACATCTTCACTGCCAGTGCAGATTGAAGTACTCTCTAACTGGTAGTAACTCATTTATAGTGTTGACTCATAACTGGTAGCTTTCAGTCCTCAGTGACAGTTTACATTTCTTTATAGTGTATTGTAACTACTGACAGCATTCTCTGTAGCAGAATTTCTGCTGGATACTTCTACGACACTACACTACTAATGGCACATGCTGCAAAACTGTCAACAGTGTATCTTCTGCAGCATTTAGTGACTGAATGTAAAACCGCATCTGTTAATCTGCATGAGTAACAGAACATGTATTCTGCTACTTTTTTTGTCCCATTACCTAATAGAATTCCTTTCACTGGTGAAAAATAAAGAGCTTGAGCACCCACACATTGTAATCTGAACATGAAAAAATGATCTGTATTCAGCAAGATTAACTGTATTTTCATTAGTGGGGAAACTGTTGAGATCATGCAATCAGCATTGTGGTTCAGTAGTTAAGAGCTCTGCCTCAGAGCTTCATGGTATGAGGTTTAATCTTGATTTCTGGCCACTCTTTGTGGTGTTAGCATGATCTTCCTGTGTCTGCATGAGTTTTCTCTGGATACTTTGGTTTCCTCACAACTCCAATGTTTCTGGACTAAACAGACTCTGACCCTAAGTAAGGTTTTCTAAGAGTCTGCTACCTTTCAGACTAGCATCTGTGACACCCATTTTAAAAGCAACTAAAGTGCCTTCCTCCTTAGTTTCAAAGGTAGAGAATTCAACCTGCTACAAAGAAGGATTAATTTATTCTGTTTACCTCAACAAAATTGTTGTAGTTTCTAATTTTTTTGAGTCCATACTAAATGAGACCCCAATGGGGTACCAAGAACATTATATTTACTCTTATAAATTAAAATTAAGCCGATCGTAATCAGTCTATAATTGACAGTAAACAAGAAGAGTTTTCTTACTCTATCCATACACCTTAAGGGATTGACTTTATAAATGCACATTGCAAAGCTTCTTCAAATACTTTGTATCCATTCGATAAGGGAATGGTTGGGAATACAGACAGAAGCTTCACATTCAGTTACTGGTCTGTTACTGTTTTATAAATAGATAATAACACTTCACACACTGTCAATAGTCCTAAACATAAGATTTAGTTTAAACTAGCATTTTTCAACTACGTCTAACTGGTGAGCACCAAAGGAGAAACTCATGTCAACAGTAACAGCCAAGTCTCATGTTTTCAATGCTGTCTAAGATGGTATCATTAAAAGAATAAGGACAGCATAGATTTTTAGTACCAAAGTGCAAGCATTTAGACTTCTTAGCTGACCAGAGAGGGCCCTCAACATTTATACCAAATTCATAAGAAAGACATACTTTACTGTGTCTTCATAACTTGGAACTATAGTGTACCATTTTAACTCAGTATCAGAGTTCTTTATTCATCAAAAGCTTTATTCAGTTTTAACAATGAAATAATTAATCACATGTAAGTGAAGGAAAACAAAATAAAATTAAATAATTTAACAAAACCACAGCACAAATTAAAAATCGGTACATTTCTTTCTGAATTATACTACTCATATATCATTGTCCTGCATCTAATAAAACTAATAGTACTCATTAATCTAATCTAATTAATAGCTATTAAAGCAAAGGGAGGGGTATAATGATGATAAATGTTATATTAGGACATAACAGGAGTTTAAAGTTTTATGGTAAGTTATGGGCAGCATTTCTATTCACCATACACTGATTCACTGACACTGCATTTGCCAAAGCCTCCAAGATCAAAAGACTCACATAAAACAATAATGATATATTTAGTTGAACAAAACTACGAATGAAGTTCAGAAGTTAATCCATTACAAATATTACTTTTCTACTTGGTTTTAATGTCTACCACTCATTTAGAGCCTCTAGTACTGAAGGTGTCAGTATCTTTGCTTGCGGCATATCTGTTTTTATTTGAAAACCCATTTCACTGCATCTACTCAAACAAAACATTGACTTCAGTGACCTGCAGCTTTGAACGCTATACCACACACACACACACACACACACACACACACACACACACACACACACACACACACACACACACCCTACCTGGGACTGGTCCAATACTAGCTTTGTTCGTTGCAGCACTAAGTCTTTCCATTGCTAGCTTCATTCATTGGAGCACTAAGTCCTTCCTTTGCTTGCACTAGAAAGCCCCACGAGAAGTCCTTCCCCGACGAGACTCTCAGCCTGCAGACATTGCAGTCCAAGTCCAATCCCTTTCCAGTGACAGTCTATGCAGTTACAACTGCATAGACTTCTGGGATCTCTGCACATGAATGCTTCTTAATCCAGACTGCTGCTGAGACAGTCCGGATTCTGCACATGCTCTAGACTGGCTCAGCAGCAGTCTGGATATTGGAAATGCTGCTAGTGCGCATGCGCGAAGGTCCGCTACTTGCTATCATTTTTTTATTTTCAATCTTTGCATTTTATTTTACTTTCTATTACTTTCTTTCTTTTTTTACAGCTGGAGGGCTGCAGTCCCACAGTCCAATAGCATGGGCCACCCCTGCCATAGTATAAGATTAATAATTACTGATGCAGATAACGGGTGGGAGGAGAGAATGAAAGGTCCATTAACAACTGTATCAGCTTCTATTTTTCACAACAGTACTGCTCAATACTCTACAGGTCTGCCCTCACTTTACTTCTACCTATGGCCCATAGCTTCTGTGGCACACACATACCTGTTAGACTGTCAACCTGTAATTGTATGGGGCAGACTAGGTACACTGTGGCTACTTTACTGGAGGGGGCTTGTACATGGCAGGGTTACATATCTGACAAAGAAGGGGTACCTTGCAATGATGTTGTGTGAGTCTGCTACTAGCATAGTTCACCTGGATTCCTACCTGTGCCCAAGGTGACTGGCAGCAGTGACCACTAGCTGTGACAGTGTGACACTTGAGAGATATGTATCAGGGAGAGGCATGATGTATGTACCTATCCTGTTGTCACTTGCAGGCATATGGGGTTAGACAGTGGAACAGTTGTACACCATGTAGTAGTATACCCTTCATACAGCTACGACACACATTACTTTACCTGTAAGACCTGTGGAGAGAATATCTGTTAACACTTTCTAAATGTTTCTACAACTATTCAGGTGTATTAGTATACCCTTCATACAGCTACTATACACATTCCTTTACTGGAAAGAGCTGTGCAGAAAATCTCTGTTAACACTTTCTGAATGTTTCTACATCTATTCAGGTGTATTAGTATACCCTTCATACTGCTACTATGCTCATTTCTTTACTTGTAAGAGCTGAGGAGAAAATCTATGTTAACACTTTCTGACTGTTTCTACAAATTTTCAGGGTTTCTATTGTGTATATATGCACACATCTCAGTTCCACTCCCTTGATTTTAACCATGTGTGGGTGTGCTAAAATAAACAGTAATGCTAATAATACATCACACTGAGCTACTGGGGAACTGCTGTTTCTTATTTGACTGATTTCTGACTAATATCCTCTGGGTTGGACAGTCTGAATTGTAATCCTGAAATTCATGCATGTCAGATAGTTATTGTACTGTGTATTACTCCTTTGAATTAATATAATCTGGAAAGCAAAGGTTAACACAAGACTGTAATGCATACTAGCTGTTTCCCAAAAACAGCCTCAGTTATTGTATGCTGTCAATGTCATATTTAAAGAACATGTACACATTCTATTTCTACAACAACATACTAGAGTAAACAAAACAGTTTGTTGTATATTTCTATTACAATGAAATTGCACTTTTATTAATGGACATCCTGTGGATAAGTATTGGTATGACAAACATGTTTTAGTCATTAGACACATTACACAATCTACTTACTCGCAGTAAACAATGCACTCTTTCTACTTTATGGCACTATATACTGCAAGATAGATCTGTACTCACCAGCCTGTTGGCAGATCCTTTTCAATCTGTCTGCATGGGCCTCAATGTTCATGGCCCTCTCTACTGCAGCTGTAAGGGTGAGAAACAAACATTATGCATACCTGTGTATCACATACTCAGGCTAGAGTTTGGTACAGCTATATCTGGGATGCTTTCAAACTGCTGGAGCATGCTGGTCCCAAGCATCTTGGGTCCACTGGGCCAAGAGCTCCCCCTTCCTATGATTTATGTCAGCATAATAATGCTGTACCTGCTCTCCACTTCGGGGGATTCCAGTGGCACTGATAAAGTCATGTGCCAAATGGTCCCGGGCCTCCGCTTTGTACTGAGAGCCCTGGTACTGGCCCTGCAGTAGTCTGTCATCATGGTGTTCTATGAGGAGTCCAGCCATGACCCTGGACTCCAGGATGCCCCAGCGTTGTGCCCAAAAGTGCACTCCCTCACCAATGTCAGACATGCTCCTGGAGAGATCAAACTAAACAGGTTATGGCTATATTCTCATCGGCACAGTTTAAATAATGCCATATTCCCACCCTTTGCCATAATTGGACCATTTCAAAAATGCTAAGCACAGCTTAGCAATGTGCAAACCCACTAAGCTGGGTTGAACAGTGCTTAAAGGGGTAATTGCTAAGCATTGCTAACTAGTGGGCAAATCCATTTAGCTGTGCTGACTGCTGCTTAGCATTCGCATTTAAGCAATGCTTACACCAGCTAAACACAGCTGAGCACTGCTAACCATTGCTCATTTTTCATTTTAGAAAAATATCAGAATAATGACTTAATCATTATTGATATATTAGTAAATGTATATGAATTATTTTACATGACATCCCTCTATGTGCTTTCATTACATTACCATAGGGTGTGACTATACTGTGAAGGACACTTGTGTATACATGGGTGATTTTGCATGTTATATGCACTCACACTTACATTTTCAACCAGCTAAACTATACTGGTTGACAAATATCAATTACTGCATAATTTAAAATTAAATTAAAAATTTTAACACTGCTTTCCCATGTAAAAATAAAGTGGCTGATTTGGTACTTGAAGCACAAACACCTCCATGCAAAGCCAGGACTCTAACCACTACACTATCTCAATGTGAGAAATTCCTCTGTATATTTTTACTTATCTCCTATGGTATGTTTAAGCAATGCTGGGCGGAGGGCCATAACGTGCACACTCACTCAGCTATGCTTAAAATTACCTTAAAAAAGAAAAAAAAATTCATAAACCCACTTTATTTACATGTAGCTGTACTCCTTGTCAGTCACAGTACAGGTAATTGTAAGGGGACACAAACTGACAGATTTTAGTTATTGCTCATACAAACTTAGGATGTGTGACTGTGGTTTTCTAGCAGATCATTGGCAAATCCTTCATGGTTTAGGTCAGAACATACTGACAAAAATTTGAGTTTCAGACTTCATACCCTTCAGGACATCCCTGCTAATGCAACCCTTCTATTCTATCAGCTTTCCGAGTTTGTCAATACATTATTTAAAAAGTGTCCTGATTTTTGTGCCTTTGTCCCCCCATTATTTATAGCTTTTTACAGCTTTCTTGCTCTAGGAGGGTGAGAAGTACGTGAGGCAGGGATCTGGGCATTCTGCAGAAACCTGTACAGTTGAGGGCTATGGCCATACTGCACTTTCACATGGCAGACATTTGTGTTTCAGTCTTCATACCCTGCAGGAAGTCCGTGCTACTGCAAACTTTTTATTCTATAAGCTTTCCGGGTTTGTCAGTGTAATATCTGAAGTGTGTCCCTATTTGTGTGCCTTTGACCTCCATTATTTATGGCTTTGTACAGCTTTCTTGCTCTAGGGGGTTGAGAAGTATGTCAGGCAGGCATCTGGGGATTCTGCAAAAACCTGTTCAGTTGACGGCCATGGCCATATGGCACTTTTACAATGCAGGGGTGTGTGTGACAGAGCCTGTCACACAACCTCTGCATTATTTCTTGCTTCCCTAGCTATTTCAGTGTCTGTGGACACTAAAATACTTATTTTATTTCATTTCAGTGTACGCAGACACTGAAATACATTTAAAAAGTGCTGCATGGCACTTTCTGAGTGCATGGGGCATGTTAGATGTGTGTGCACTGCTTAGACATGCCCCCTGCACTCAGTGTCCAAATAGCAGTAACAGCAGTGTGCCTTCATGAATATGCAAGGCACGCTACTGCTACGGCTGCTCTTGCATGGCTACAGTCCTCTCTGTGTCAAAATAATGCTATTCTGGCATGGAGTTTACTGAATCCCGGGGATAGTCTCACACCAATGCCTGCTCCATGAACTATTATCCCTAGGACACTCCCATTTATCCCTTAGCTGGTTCCACAGCTATTTCATCAGCAGACTCCCAGCTGTAAAATGGAAACAAAATTTCTCCCACTTTCTGACTGCCTCTGTTGATATACCTCAGTGATCTATTCTAGGCCCTTTACTATTTAATATGTTCATTAATAATCTTCACAAAGTTACCAAAGAAGCCTCCATATTACAATACCCAGACAATGCCATGCTCATATGCTCTGTACCAAGTCTACCACTACTCCACAAGACGACCATGGACTTTTCTTCAGTTGAGGCCTGGTTGGATGACTACTTTTAAATAAAAAAAAAAATAAAAAATAAAAAATAATTAAAAAAATGCTGTTTTTACTCAGATCTATGTTAGCAGAGAAACAATACTTCAGCAGCACATCAGCAAACTATGCCTCAGTTGAAACAGTTTCTAACACAAAGCATCCAACTTACCAAACCATTCACATCACTGCCTAGCACTGAAGCACCTACACTGCCTCATTACTAATTGCCTTACCTACTCCAAATTGCTTAGTGCCCACAAAATAATACACAAACCTGACACCTACCCATCCACAAACACTCCTTTCCTCCTAGGAATCTCCATTCACAGAAGAAATATATCCTAATCAGGGCTGAGTCTCATAACAATGCAGATACTTCACTTTACTCAGTCTAAGCACTGGAACTCATCCCACCCACCCTAAAATAAGAAAATATTACCACACATTTCAAACACCCTAAAACAACACCTATCTTCCTCATGGCTATGCTCATGCTCCCATCCTGACTAAATCCACCTTTCTTTCTATTTCTCTTCCACTGCCAGTCTCTCTATTAGTTACTCTGACTCTTTCACTTGTTTTCTACATGTCTCTTTCTCTTTCATCTCCACTACTGCTCCTCCAACTAACCTACATAAATGAACAGCTCACTGATACTGGAGACACAACAAAAACAGCTCAGCTCAAACAGTGGAATAAGAAGATACGATTCCAAATAAAGTCACCAATAGTTTAATAACAAACAAATAACACCAACAGGTTAAGCGCTTTCATCTGACTAGCAGACTTCATGAGAACAAACTTCATTGAACATAATTTCATTAAATACCATAAATTTTGGCGCCAAACACATAAATTAAATTAAATTGAATCTCTTAAAGAGGAAATGATTATCTAAAAGAGTGTATGTATATACAATTTCTACACCATTCTTATAAATATACAATTTCTACACCATTCTTATAAATATTATGTTATAAATATCCTAGTCTAAATAACTGATATTTAAAAATTTAAAAATATATATGAAATATTTTTAAAAATTATAAAAATTATGCACTGTTGATGCATTATTATATATATATATCAAATTCATATAGAATGTACCAAATATAAATGTTAATAATAATAATAATAATACTAAATATATATAATTTGAACAAAATAAACAACATTTTAATACAAAATTAAATGTGGTTTAATGCTAATGAAATCATTGATGCCAGGGTGTCTAGTGGCATCAGTGAACATTTGCCATCTACTCTCCTTCATGGCCAATAAGGCTTTACAATTGCCTCCATAAGGTGATATACCCAGAGTATCTATGATGATAAATTTAAAATGATGCATGTCACCACTATGGTCAATATGTCGATATAATGCATTCTTTTTGCCTTTATTTCTAATACAATATAAATGGTCATAAATATGTCATTTAAACTGTCTCTCAGTCTTACCTATGTAAAAAGCATTACATGCCATGCAGGTAGCTAAATAAACCACATACCTAGTGTTGCAATTTCCACCCCTGCTATAAATATATGTCTGGTTGAGATTATCTAACTTGCACCCCTCAACTTCATTAATGCAAAAGCACTGATTACATGCTCCGCATTTTTTGGTACGAACACTTCCCTTATTTTTATCTTTGTCACTTCTATACGATTCCAAAAGTTTTTTAATGTTAAAACCAGTATTGTAGACAATCTTTGGGTGTATACCTACAACTTTCAAAATATTGTCATCCTTCATTGCCATATTCCAATGTTCTTTTAATATGGCTTCTATATATTCAACAACAGGTGAATACATAAGTACACACACTAATTTACTTGGTTCAAGCTTTTGTTTCATATTATGTGAAGTGCTAGCACACATATTCCCTAATAATGGTACATATTTACTACCCCATTCACTTGTAATGTATTTGACTACATCATTCAATAATCTCAATGGGTACCCCCTTTCAATAAACATAGATTTAATAAAGTCCACTTCTTTCAACATGATTCCTTTTGTGGATGACATGCGGGCAGCCCTAATACACTGCCCTTTAAAAATTTTTTTAAACATATGTGGGGGGTGGTTGCTGCTAAATTCTAAATAGTCATTGGAGAATGTCTTCTTCCTATATATTCTGGAAACAAATCCTTCTTCCCCATGAGTAATGTATGTGTCCAAATAAGCTATTCCATGTGCATTAGAAGTATAGGTAAATCTGAGAAAGTCCATCGTATTATTGATATAACCAATGAATTCATCAATCTTGTCAATGGGACCCTTCCAAAGTACAAATAAATCAACCAAAAACCTAGCATAATAAACTATATACTGAAAAAATTCATTCTGAGTTTTTATTTAAGTCTGAATTTTTTCAGTATATAGTTTATTATACTAGGTTTTTGGATGATTTATTTGTACTTTGGAAGGGTCCCATTGACAAGATTGATGAATTCATTGGTTATATCAATAATACGATGGACTTTCTCAAATTTACCTATACTTCTAATACACATGGAATAGCTTATTTGGACACATACATTAGTCATGAGGAAGAAGGATTTGTTTCCAGAATATATAGGAAGAAGACATTCTCCAATGACTATTTAGAATTTTGCAGCAACCACCCCCCACATATATTTAAAAACATTTTTAAAGGGCAGTGTATTAGGGCTGCCCGCATGTCGTCCACAAAAGGAATCATGTTGAAAGAAGTGGACTTTATTAAATCTATGTTTATTGAAAGAGGGTACCCATTGAGATTATTGAATGATGTAGTCAAATACGTTACAAGTGAATGGGGTAGTAAATATGTACCATTATTAGGGAATATGTGTGCTAGCACTGCACATAATACGAAACAAAAGCTTGAACCAAGTAAATTAGTGTGTGTACTTATGTATTCACCTGTTGTTGAATATATAGAAGCCATATTAAAAGAACATTGGAATATGGCAATGAAGGATGACAATATTTTGAAAGTTGTAGGTATACACGCGAAGATTGTCTACAAGACTGGTTTTAACATTAAAAAACTTTTGGAATCGTATAGAAGTGACAAAGATAAAAATAAGGGAAGTGTTTGTACCAAAAAATGCGGAGCATGTAATCAGTGCTTTTGCATTAATGAAGTTGAGGGGTGCAAGTTAGATAATCTCAACCAGACATATATTTATAGCAGGGGTGAAAATTGCAACACTAGGTATGTGGTTTATTTTGCTACCTGCGTGGCATGTAATGCTTTTTACATAGGTAAGACTGAGAGACAGTTTAAACGACGTATTTATGACCATTTATATTGTATTAAAAATAAAGACAAAAAGAATGCATTATATCGACATATTGACCATAGTGGTGACATGCATCATTTTAAATTTATCATCATAGATACTCTGGGTATATCACCTTATGGAGGCAATTGTAAAGCCTTATTGGCCATGAAGGAGAGTAGATGGCAAATGTTCTCTGATGCCACTAGACACCCTGGCATCAATGATTTCATTAGCATTAAACCACATTTAATTTTGTCTTAAAATTTTGTTTATTTTGTTCAAATTATATATATTTAGTATTATTATTATTAACATTTATATTTGGTACATTCTATATGAATTTGATATATATATAATAATGCATCAACAGTGCATAATTTTTATAATTTTTAAAAATTTTTCATATATATTTTAAAATTTTTAAATATCAGTTATTTAGCATAGGATATTTATAACATAATATTTATAAGAATGGTGTAGAAATTGTATATTTATAAGAATGGTGTAGACATTGTATATACATACACTCTTTTAGATAATCATTTCCTCTTTAAGAGATTCAATTTAATTTAATTTATGTGTTTGGCGCCAAAATTTATGGTATTTAATGAAATTATGTTCAATGAAGTTTGTTCTGATGAAGTCTGCTAGTCAGATGAAAGCGTTTAACCTGTTGGTGTTATTTGTTTGTTATTAAACTATTGGTGACTTTATTTGGAATCGTATCTTCTTATTCCATTGTTCGAGCTGAGCTGTTTTTGTTGTGTCTCCAGTATCAGTGAGCTGTTCAACTAACCTATATACTTAATCCTCTTCTACTATCCCTCACGCAACATGACTATCGGCCTAAGCACAGCACAACCATTACCCTTCTAAATTTCACAAATAAAATTAACCAACTCAGAAACAATAGAAAGCTAGTATCAACAGCTTTCCTAGACCTAAAAAAAGCATTTGATATATCAGTACATCAAAAACTCCTAATGGAGCTGGTATCTTTGGGCCTTAGTAAACCATCATTAACCTAGTTCTACAACTACTTATATGATAGGAAACAAGCTTTGAAATGCCTACAACACGTTGTTTTCCTCCCAGTAACAGTTATCATCTTCCAGGGATCAATACTAGGCTCCTACTCTCTAATATCTTCATCAACTACCTCCAGTCCACCACTAGAAAAGCTACTCTGATACAATATGAAGATGATGCCACACTCATCTGCTCAGACCAAATGCAAACCTCTGTTCAGGACATCTCTCAACAAGCCTTCCTGGCTATAAAACCATGGCTAGTCAGTTCAGACTTGCTCCTAAATGCCAACCCCCCCTCAACTAATGCTTTTTACTACGAAAAAATGACTCAAATCAAAAACAGTCATTCCACATTCTGCCCTCAACTGGAACTATCGATTATCATCTCAAGTGTGACCAACTCCTACTATTAGCCATCAAAAAACAAACTGGAAGATAGATTCTCTATATAGAGCCAAACAATTCCTCACTGATCACACCAGAAAGACCATAGTGCAATCATACTTACTCCTATCCCTACTCAATGCCTCACCCATCTTTACAAACCTTAACATAACCATAGCCTACAATAAGAATGCAAAATGTGCAACTAATCCCTCCCACAAAACCCAACACTGCATAGCTCTAAAAAGTCTCATCTGGCTAGAACTTAGAAACTACCTCCACTATACTCAATTGACTATAGCCCATAAACTAATAAACTCCTCAGAAAAATTGCCAGCCTTAAAAAGTACTACAACCTCATACAACTAATAGAGTACTGAGGTCCAACAACAAAGCTCTTCTATCCATCTCAGAATTTAACAACAGCACCACAGGTGGCTTGTTATACTCAACCCAGGTGGCAAAAACCTGGAATCAAATCCTCCTCAAAGTAAGGCAAACACACAAGACAATTAGCTTTAAGGCATCACTCAAGTCACACGTACTAAAGAACTGTTTATGCTCTTGTACTATACCAGGCTAAATTCCCAGGACTTAGCCATTCTCCTCCCTCAAGCTACACTAGATTAGCACAATCATTCTTTATTCTAATCGACACACATGCCTCCTTCTTCTACAATATGACTGCAGCATACTACACTGACCTGTATTTCTTTTGTTAAACTCAACATTCACTCCATCCACCCAATACTCATACTATTACCCCAACAATTACATCCCCTAGAAATATAGCACCCACCCATTATCTCCTCCTTCAGCAAAAATATCCTCCAGTATTATTCAAATACTTTCTAGCCTGTACAACTCTACTGTAACCAATCTCCAATGCTGCAATAACTGAAATATATATAAATGTCCTATTCTATTCTTGTATGGATGTACTAAACTAAACTGTTCCATTAGCTCATATGCACATGAATGCACTATTTTCTTCTCATAGGGATGTACTAAACTGCTGTAATAACTCAAGTGAATACAATTGTACAATGCTGCTTTTATGAATGTACAAAGATATGCATATGTAATGCAAAACCATACAAGTCACCATATTGCCTAATCTATATTATATTATATATTGTGTATTGTATTCTTCGTATGTGGAGCTTTTCTTCCCAGGCCTCCACTGAAAATTGTAGAAAGCCCAATCAGAATTTCCCCATAAGCAAAGAAAAACAAACAAATAAATAAATAACTACTAATACCCACTCCTTACCCAACTCATCATCTTACCTGTCTACTGTTATCTCAACCTCTTCACTATCAAAACTTTTTCTACTTATGTTTTTCTTGATTGTGTCTGATATACCTTTCCACATCTATTTTCTGTTCTTGTACTAGTGTCATAGTATCTCATTAATGTGCATATATGTATGCACACACACACACACACACACACACACACACACACACACACACACACATATATAGTTACACTTTATAATCTTGAAATACTGAAATGTCAAATTTCAGTATTTCGAGATTATAAAGTCGAAAGTGCAGTTACACAAAGCTGCATAATAGCGAATGTGGAAATGTCGCATTTGCCATTATGTGTTCGCGTTCGTGACATGTGGTGCAGTTTGTGGATTTAGCTGGGGTTTGAGGTAAGTGGTGTTTTTGTAAGGGTATTGGGTAGGAATTTTAGTGCGTGTGAATGTGTGTAGTGGTGAGTTTTATGTGTTTGTGTGTTTGGTGTGACCTCAGAGTTAGTATATATAAGTAGGGAGGGGTGTGGGGGGGGTGCAACCCCCAATATGGGTGGTGCAGGGGGGCTTTCCCTCCTGCTTTTAGCAAGATTGTATGTGTGTTAGTTTTTTTTGTGTTTGTGTGTGTTGGTTTGTTTTTTTGTAGTGTCGGCAGGTAGGTGTATTTGTGTTTGTGTGGTGTAGTGTTTTGTGTTTGTGTTACATTCGTGGTTTGAAAGTTCACGGGTTTAAAGTTTTGGGTTTTTGATTTTTCAGCTTTATAGTCTCGAGATACTGAAATTCGATATTTCAGTATTTCGAGATTATAAAGTGAATATATATATATATATATATATATATATATATATATATATATATATATATATACACACACACACACACACACACACATATGTATTCACTGAATTTATGCACATTAATATTGCTCTTGTAACTGCAGCTAGTATATTTTAACACATCTTTGATTTATGTAAAATAATGCGACTTCTAAAGTATATGATGAATGTCTTTACTATCTGTCTCAATACTACCTGCAAAATGATGCTTAACATGTTTCATTTTTACTGTTGTTCATTGTAGGTATGCCTGTTATGTGAGCTTTTCTCCCCAGGCCACCACAGAAAATGGGACTTGTGCCCAGTTGGACTTTCCCAGTAAACAAAACATTAAATAAATAAATAAATTATACCTGTTTGAATGGATGTTCCCCAGAAAGATACCACTCAAGGCAAATGCCAGAATTTGACTGCAGAGTATCGTCTCTAATAGGTGATTGCAATTACACTAGACATATTTTAACCCTGAGCGATGTTTTTCCTTTTCCCTGATGTTTGTGCAACTATGAAGTTAATTTATATAAGTTAGTGGGCTGTCAAACCCATTAAGCATAGATTAAAAACTCATAACAGATTTCAAATAATTCATTTCTACTTTCACCATAAATAAATCTCCTTTCCCAGAGTTTTCTGTCTCCAGCTGCAAGATCCACATCAGTCTGAAAGCTCCATCCCTGCAGACATTCCTCCTTTATACTTTAGTATACTATTATGATCTTCAGTGAACACATTCATTATAGAGGCAAGCATCAGCAACAGGAACAATCCACATTGTGCCTAAATTCTCAACAACTTTCTGAATCTGTCTATTTGATATGTAATGTAGTTCCATGAAAATTTAAACACCCCTTAATAACTTCTGTAGACTATTGTTCCAGTGCATTGATCACAAAAGATTTTCTCCCCCTCACTGATCTTTCACCCTGGCCAAGATTTTTGAAAAAGTTGTAGATGAACAGCTGAGAGAACATGAAAACAAATGCAGCCTCCTCATAAAAGCCCTGCATGCTTCTGTAGGGGATATAATATTCTAACAATTATGTAATCGGTCACAGATTAGATGTACTCAAGAACAGAATAATGTAAACAAATGAGACCACTCTTAATAGACATGAAGAAGGCCCTGGGTCTGTGAGCTAAACTCTACTTTTCAATAAGCTACAAACACAGGGCATTATTGTCACTGCATTATCTTGGCTTAGAGGTTACCTCCTTAACAAACCTTTTATAATCTCATGCAACAGCACTGACTCACATCAAGTCACCTTGAAATCTGATGTGCAACATTTTCCATTTTCAGTCCCATGTATAAATATATATATATATATATATATATATATATATATATATATATATATATATATATATATATAATTCACTTGTCGCCTCAGGGTTCATTTCCATCATTCTCATTTAATGATTTATAAAGAAAAGATGTGGCACCATATCTCCCTTTATTAATATAGCCTTGCATGAAAATTTCAACAAAGTTTGTGAATGGATTTGCATTAATCACATTTCAGTTGTGCATTCAAATTCCAAGTATGCTATTTGGTACAACACAAAGGCCCAGATTAGCACAACTCTTCTCCATGGCCCATAGAATATCCCAATTTGTCACGTTAATATTCAAATGTACCCCAATCTTTGGCTTGAATTGCTTCCCCATTTCCAGTAGCATGTTCATAGTTTCATAGGTTCATTTGTGTTTACTAGGTTAATGACCACACTTTTTAAGCTTAGCCATGCATAGAAAATCTCTGACAAGTTCTGGTACTACTTGATAAGTGTAAGTGGAGGTTTGGCAGATGAAACATTTATAAGCAAGGGCCTGGGAGATGAACCATTTACAGGTTGCTAAATCTTTAGAATGGGTAATTCTGGTGCTGTATGGTTTGTTGATATGTAGGAGGCCTATCAGAGTAGGTCCTGACAATACCCTGTATGCCAGGCATAGATCTCTCCTCAACAGCCTGTAGGAGACAGAATACAGTGATAGGGCCTTGAGGTTATGTGCATAGGACATTTTACTTATGCCCAATATTCTTTTAGTGAAGAACCTCTGTGGATGCTCCATTTGTTGGATATACCTGGTTAGGTACATACCAAAGGGGGCATTGTGCTCAATGATAGGTCTGATAAATGCTGAATACAGTGGAACAATGACTTCCTCAGACCTATATGCCATACCTTTGTTTATAAGTTGCGCAACATAGAATGATTTCCTCACTAGTGTAGACACATCAGTTCTAAGGGGTGTGTTGCTAATTTGATAGTTACCAGGATGATTTCCCGAAGGATACTCTTATGCATTTTTTGCCCTTTAGTTTTAATCCATGGCTCGGATACCAGTTGTTTGTCTGTGTCAGCTCTCCTTGGAGATTATTTGTGTCAGTGTGGGATTCAATGGCGGCTTTTAATTTGCAATCATCTGCAAATATAGTCAGCCAGACACCACTGACATTGGTCTTAGCTTCAGAGAAGTAAATGCCAAAAATGGTCTGTCCAAGGACCAATCCCTGAGGGACTCCACTTGTGAATGCCATCTTTCTAGAGGTGGACACCCCAATTCTAACTTCCTGAGTCCTGTCTGTGAACAAGATGGCTATCCACTGGGTGACACATGAGTTTGTACCTAACCTCTTGAGTTTGTCAACAATGTCCAAGTACGGTATTGTGTCAAATGCCTTGGCCAGGTGAAGATAGTCAGTGTGAACCATCTTGCCCTCATCCATTGCTTTGGTGACCTTTTCAAAGAAGTCCATCAGGCTGAGTAGGCTTGACCTGCCCCAGTGACAAAGAAACTTTTATGTTGATATCACCTTAATACTGTGTTTAAACAAGTAAGGCCCATTACAAAGTATGCAATCTGCTCATTTTCAAATCAAAAGTGTTCTTATCACCCGGGTCTTCTTCCCACAAACCTGAAGCATGCTCTATTTATTCCTGCTTTAGACTCAGACCTCAACAGCCATGTGTTTGAGACAATTGTTAAGAAGACTTTAGACTGATTTGTCTTTTAAGTAACTCTAGGCACTATTGTCCATCCTTAAAGCTTGCTCTCTGCTCATTACTGATTGGGCCTTCCTTCAGCTGTTTGATCTTATTTTCAGACAACTTCCTATACCTAGCTAACTGTCTGTTAAATAAAATTAGGTGGTACTCTTTAGGTTAGGTGGTACTCTTCAGGTTTTAGCTAGACCTAACATTGGTATGTCCATTGGATTACTAAGCATCTCCAAAGAGGCCTTACCAACTGGCATCTGGCTACCACACATAAATCAGAGTAAATGCACTCTGTTCAAAAGAGGTCAGATGGACCACCTCATCACCAACTATGACTGTGGGGGAATGTAATAAACTTAATAAAGCCTACATGGACTTTTTCCATGTAGGCATAGTTGCACACTGCTTACATGAAACTAAGCAGGTATGCAATCCAGTAAACAGAGATCGGGGACATGTCCATCTTATGTAAATCACCTCATAAGTAGGTTAACTACATGCCAATGAGGGTGGTAGAGTGATCCAGCAAGCAGATAGGCAGTCCTGCAGACCCTGTGTTGGTGTACAAAATGTATATGGAAATATTCCATGTGTAGGATTTTTAGCAGAAAACAGGGGCTGTAAAAGTGCAATTAGAAGGACAGAAATAGCATAGCAGACACAGATATGTGCTAAACTATCCACTATGTGTCCAAAACCTAATGGAAAATAATTTACAATCTTTTTTTAATAATCAGGTTATGTTTGCATGGTGTGCCACAGTGCACAAACACGCTATTATGAAAAATAAAAAATTTAAAAAGTGTACAAATGAAAATTAGTAGTATGTGATAGTGATGCATTATAGAACCCTGCATGGAATATGAACAATGGTAGAATGTTGTGGTTGCTAATGAGGCAGGGCTTAGAACAGTGAAGTTTCCAGGATGTTTGCATGGATCTCTATGCAAATGAGCTGGGGTTACTGAATAGCACAAATGGGTATCCGTGTCTGCAGATCCCATCCGTGTAGACAGAGAATCATGTTGGTGTCCACAGAAGAGGTAGGTGACATCAGAGGGGTGTGTGTCTGAGAACTTGTAAGCTCATTGGAGCTCAGCTGCTCCTGTTTATGCAGGGTGTGGCTGTGCTCAGCGGGGGAGGTGTACATTGGCTGCTAAGCTTTGTCTACCTTCAGGGCATGTGTTTATTGGGTTTGAGCGTGTTTGCACAGAGCACCGCAGTGTTGAGCATGACCTTTCATGGGGGAGTGTACACTGAGTGCTGCACACTGTTTACCTTCACGGCACATGTTTGTGCAGTGTGCCGCAGTGCTCAGCAAGAAAGGCTGTTCAAAAAAATTGACTGAGAAAGACAATGATATCTTAATTACTGATGACCCCTGTTCCACTTAAACTAGGGCCATTAACAGTCCTTAATGATGTACTTGGCAGGTAGAATACATCATACGTAGCCAATCACAAAAGCTGCATCTACAGCAGAGCACTATAAAGGTTGCAGAAAACCTGAAATCTGATTTCACTTCCATGCACTGCACCAGTTGAGTACAGACTTAGGACTTTTAACTGAAGAAATGCTAGGGGCTGCTACAAGTCTGCTACTTTTGTATGTGCTAGATGCTGAGATCAATGCTGCTGCTGACCATGGGCCTAGACTGAGAAGGAGAAGAGTGTTCAGGACCAGGTTAACCTTCCAGGGGCTACATGAGTTGGAGATTGTATAGTGCTATAGGGTGGAAAGGGACATACTACAAGAACTCACTGAGCTCTGCTGATTTTAACTCAGACCCAGAGTCAACAGAGGGGATCCCATCCCAGTGGAAACAAAGGTATGTGTAGTTCTTGGGATACTAGCTATGTGTACATTCCAAATACCAACTGGGGACATGATGGGGTTCTCACAAGCATCAGCATCCAGGGTACTCCACCAGTTCATGAGTGCCATAGTGCCACATGCCAGTGAACACATTTATTTCCCCTCACCCCTGAGCAAGGGGCAACAGTATTCAACACTTCTATCATGTAGCACACTACCCTGAGGTACTGGGTGCCATAGATGGCACTCATGTACACACAAAAGCACCACCCAGTGAGAAGGGTAGAATCAACAACAACCGCAAGGGATACCACTCCAACTGCCAGTTAATATGCAATGCCCAGGGCATAATCATGAATGTGTGTGCTGGCAGCCCTATCATGACTCCCATATCTGGCATGCATCAAAGCTGTATCAGATGTTTGTGAGGGGGGGCATCTCACAGGCCGTTTTACTGGGGGGTGCTGGTTATGCACTGGAACCATGGACGATGACACCCATCAGAATGTGCATGCACCCACTGAAGAACACCATAATGAGGCAGACACACAAACTAGGAACATCATAGAGAGTATGTTTGGGCTGCTGAAGTCACGTTTCCAGTGCCTTGATATATCTGGTGAAGCCCTGCAGTATTGTCCAGCCACATGTGCACACATGTTCACAGTATGTGATAATATAATCCTGCAGAAATAGTTGCAGAAGGGTCAGTGAAGGGAAGGAATACACAGCCCCCCACCAGTGCCTAGGTTACCATAGCCAAACCCACAGAGGGGGCTCCGAGGATGAAACCCCTTGAGTTCTCCCTGTAGGCAGATCCCCTGGCCTTGGCCAAGAGACAATGCATAGCATATGCACTGTCAATCTAGGGCCCTAGGAAATGCCACCTTACTCAAACTTACATACACAATATAAAAACTGATGCCAGCCAGCCCACATAATCTCTATCTAACCATGTATTGGCTGCATACTGCTTGCAACAGACAGAGTCACCCCTAAACTACAGGTCTGACAACTGCTGCAGTCACAAGGTAAAAAACACACCTATTCACCACTTCTAAGGGGTACTAGAATATGGTAGCATATGTATGGAACTGCCACATGTATGCAGGGGACTATAGTGGGCTACTGGGCTACTTGGGAATATCTAACAACCACTTGAGACAACAAGTACTCTATCCAATAGTATGTGCCCCATAATATGTACTAGGCCACATGGCTGAAAAGTCCACTGCAATATTCAAGGCAGATAGTTAACAGTGGGGTATCACAACAGTCATACAACTGTGTATGCCAGCAGAGCATGGGCTGGTCGTCCCCCACCCCAAGTCATCAGTGTACCCATACAACTGCTGTAGCAGTATATCTCCAATTATATATCAGCAGACCACCTATTTCCAGGGTTGTGACATAGAAACTGGACACATATTTTATGTCTCAAGTAATGCAGGGGTGACAATGTATGTCTGTATGCTGTTGATTGTGTGATGAATGACACATCCCTGTCTGGCAACCTGTGTGTCTCAGTAGGTCAGGGACATTAGCATGGGTGATGGAGTTGACAGTTTGAATTTGGCAGTAGCCACATCTTTTGCATTTGATGCAGTCGCATGGTGGTATTCCCACAGACTGTCATAACTCCCCAATCTGTTACTTCAAAAAAGCTAGACAAAGTCAGAGTGAATGAGGGGACAAAGGTCCAAACCTATAGACAGACATTATACATGGGTTGAGTAATCTAGAAGGTGACTATTATAACAGCAGTTTGCAACAGGTCAGATTAGCTGCAGAATGTAAAGCCCATCACTAAATGTGTCAGTAGTTACAACAATTCAGTTACTACATTTTACAGTATATTACCAGAAAGCCACAAATGTATATCCAGCAGAGCAGACATATGAGGTGAAATGCTGGACATTCTGCAAAAACATGTACAGGGAGAGGTATGCAGACTGTCACTCTGTGTGTGGTTTTACTTCATGTACCCCAGTCACATCATACCTCTCAACCTCTTAGACCAAGATATCTGGCCAAAGCCATGCAAAAAGTGGGACAAAGGCCCACAAATAAGGACAAGTGTTAAATATTGCTCTTACAAATGTAGAAAGTTGATAGAATAACAGGTCTTGCATTAGCATGAATTTCCTGATGTGCATGGAGTCTGAAACTCAAATGTGTGTCATTATTTCTTAACTTCAGTCTTCAATGATTTGCCACTAATATGCCAGAAAACCACAATTTTATGTAAAATAGACTGAAAATATGAGGCAAAAATCTGGACATTCTATAAAGCTCTGTAAAATTGAAATGTATGAGTCACATATTAAGTTCATCAAACAGCCGGGGTGTGCCTTGGACAATAACAGGGAAGTGCTGTACTGTGGTAACAGATGCAGCAGCCAATGGTCTGCAGCACACAAAATCCTGGACTAGAGTACAGGCAGCTGTGGTCTGGAGTCACCGTATTAGTTCTGACAGTCACACTGGGCATGATCCTACACTTAGTTAACTGGAGACCAAGTCTGTTGCGTCTTCTGCCCAAAGATTTGCTATGTTGAAATATGTCTGTACATACAGACATCTATGTATACATATCTGTCTCCCCCATCCCCTTCACACATGAGTATTGTATCTATCAGTATGTGGCATATATATATATGGGTCTCCTTCTAATGACCGAAACGCCGATTCGCCGACAGGGAAATAACCGACACGAAACTACCGACAACGCAGTTGACCGACACGCTCGAATCCCGACAGACGGAAGACCGACAAGGGGAATGTGTAAGCGCGACCTGGTAAGTATGCGATAGTGAGGGATTTAGGAGTAGGGAGCGGACAGGTAAGTGTGCAATACTCAGGGATGTAGGGTTAGGGTGTGTGATAGGTGAGTGTGCGGTAGTGTCGGAGTTTGGGGTTCGGGGTGTGTAAGTGAGTTAGGGTTAGGGTGCAGGTAGGGAGAGTGTGCGGTAGTGTCGGAGCTTGGGGTTTGGGGTGTGTAAGTGAGTTAGGGTTAGGGTGCAGGTAGGGAGAGTGTGCGGTAGTGTCGGACCTTAGGGTTAGGGTTTGGGTTAGGGCTAGTGGATATGTGTTGTAGTGTACTGTGTTGTTTACGTGTAGTGTGTCGGTGTTATGGTGTTCGGTGTTTCGCGTTGTCGGGTTTGTGTGTTGTCGGTTTTCTGGCGTCGGTTATTTCCCTGTCGGCGAATCGGCGTTTCGGTCATTAGAAGTAGACCCATATATATATATATATATATATATATATATATATATATATATATATATATATATATATAAAGTACAATGATACATAGAGTCTCCACATATATCTACATAACACTTTTACATAACATACACACAGCAACAGTTAAGGTGACATCCCTGTTATACACATTTATATGTGTGTGTGTGTGTGTGTGTGTGTGTGTGTGTGTGTGTGTGTGTGTGTGTATAGATATATATAGATATATATATATGGGTCCCCTTGACTTCATCGACACGCCGAAACACCGACGCTAAGAAGATCGACTCGAGAAGACCGACGAAACAGATGATCGACAAGGTGAAATCCCGACAGCCGAAACACCAACATGGGCAACGTGTGAGCATGAGTCGGTAAGTGTGCGATAGTGAGAGATTTAGCGTTAGGGAGCGGACAGGTAAGTGTGTGATAGTGAGGGATTTAGCGTTAGGGAGTGGACAGGTAAGTGTGTGATAGTGAGAGATTTAGCATTAGGGAGCGGACAGGTAAGTGTGAGATAGTGTGGGATTTAGGGTTAGTGTGCGGTAGTGTCGGACTTAGGGTGTGGGTAAGGTAAGTGTGCGATAGAGACAGACTTTAGGTGTAGTGGCGGGTTAAGTGAGTTAGGGTTAGGGTGCGGGTAGGGTAAGTGTGCGATAGTGACGGAATGTAGGTTTAGTGGCGGGTTAAGTGAGTTAGGGTTAGGGTGTGGGTAGGGTAAGTGTGCGGTAGTGTCGGACCTTAGGGTTAGGGTTTGGGCTAGGGTTAGTGCATGTATAGTTGTGTGTAATGTGTAGTTTACGTTTTGTGTATCGGTGTTTTGGGTGTCGGTGTTATGGTGTTCGGTTTTGTGAGTTGTCGGTTTTGTGCGTTTTCGGTGTTTTGGTGTCGTTGTTTTGAGTGTCGGGTTTGTGGCGTGTCGGTGTTGTGATAGGGATCTATATATATATATATATATATATATATATATATATATATATATATATGTGTGTGTGTGTGTGTGTGTGTGTGTGTGTGTGTGTGTGTGTGTGTGTGTGTGTGTGTGTGTATCTGTGTGTGTATATATTATATACACACATAGATATATATATATATATATATATATATATATATATATATATACATATATATATGTGTGTGTGTGTGGGGGGGGCTGTACAAATGTCCCCACATACCTCCGGAATGCTGGGGTTATCTGCACTTAAACATCACAACAGTTGTCCAGTGGAACCAGACCAAGGTTGTAACAGTATATAATCCACTCAATCACAGACCCCTGTGACTGCAGAATGTCACCCTGTAAACAGACACATGTGAGCAGGTGATGTAATTTACACTGGTTGCAATGCATACCTTGGACAGGCCATATTGTCTTTGGCCATATGTTTGCCTATCAAATTGCAACCAGCCACATATGGCAATACTGGTAATTGTACACACATAGCAGGGATATTAACAGGTATCCCAGTCCTCGGACACTAGTTACAATAACACTATCAAACAGTATCACTCTGCAGGCCACACATACTGTCTAACACAAGGCCACTTTGTGTACTCCACAAGTACTGTATCTGCAGCTGCATATACAACACATAAAACCTGTGGTGCATAAAATAAGTACTGTAAGCTATATTGTGTAATAGTAGATAGGTAGGGGTTCTAATCTCACATCAGCCAACTTTGCACTATAGACATGCCCATCTGGCCTATGTCTGTTTAATGGTCATTCATTGCACGGCCCTGTGTCTAGCTGCTGGCATCAAAACTGGCCTCCTTTACATGGGCTGCTGATGTCATCCACCTTAGGAGCTCTGGCTGGCAGTGTAATGTCAGATAAACTCCATGGTGTATGTGATAAGTACTGCATGCTATAGTGTGTACTACCTAGATAGGTAGGGATTCTAATCTCACATCATTCAACTTGTGTGTAAGTATATCCACTTGCAGCACTAAAGACATGCCTATCTCTGAGCAATAGTTATGCATTTTATGGCGCTGTGACTAGCTGCTGGCCTCACAATTGGCCTAATTTACAAGGTCTGATGATGTCATCAATCTTAAGAGCACTGGCTGAAAATGTAATATCAGATAAACTCAGTGGCGCATGCGATAAATATTGCAAGCTAGAGTGTACACTACTAGAAAGGTAGGGCTTCTAATTTTTGTGTGTGTATAAAACTCTCCCCTTGCAGCACTACAGACATGCCCATATGGGCTATTTCTGTGCAGTGGTTTACAACCCTGTGACTAGCTGCCGGTACTAAATTTCCCCATTCTACATAAGCATAACTGTTGTCCAATGTCATACAGATTTGTACTTTTAGAAAAACCAGGTGACATGACTCAAGGGTAGCAGACCTTGTCACAAAGTATTACAGCGTGATTATGCTGACTGTTCCCATTGTCCCTGACACACTGTTCTACACATATGCACCTAGGGAGCCATGCACGTATACTGCCATACATTGCTGATGTCATATTTCTGCTGTGCTGCCATGCCATCCTGCGCCACTGTATTGCCACCATGTGTCCAAAGTTAAACCGCTCAGACACTTGGAACAGAAACATACATAGGTCCATGACACACCTGTCATTCTGTAACACTACTGCCAGTCTAACATCATGCAACAAAGATACACAACATTTGATGTGTAGTCATGACATATGCCAGCATACAGTACCTGTCATGGTCCACAACAGCTGCCATGACATAACAATACTGCACTACATGAGTACATGTAAAGTAATAAAGTCGCCCTGTGCATCAGACACATATTTGCATGTCCCTGCATCAATAGCACGGATGGCAGGTATGTGGCAAAGGTCTCATCACATGCACAGGGTGTGGTGAGGGGGGTGCCAGAGGCCTAGGCTGTACTAAAAATTTGACAGCATGTGTGTGAATCAGGAAGGGGTGCTGGTTAGATGGGCTATGGAGAGGTGCCATGTGTGTCTGTAGGTGACCTGCATGCAACAGTGAGGTTTGAGTGTGTGAGTGTACACAGTCAACCTCAGTGCTAGCCCTACACATGTGTATGTTGGAAAGCTGTGGACCTTATATGGTAGAGTGGAAAGTTCACCATCTCGAGCAACAAACATGGGAACTGGTTCCACCAGGAGTAGCACTACCACCACCATGCCCAAGGTCAGATGCGGTGCTAGTAGCTGATGGTGACTGCTGTCTGTTGGGCTCATGTCCCCCACAGAACTGCCTAGGACCACATGCCCATAGCCTGCCACATCATGGTGTGGACAGCACACTTCCCTCTGTAGCACTGGAGATGCTGCTACTATGGGACCGTGAGTGTGCACAGTCACGTGGTCTCTCAGCAGATGGTGTTACTGACCTATGTCGACGTGCTCGATGCCAAACTCCAACCAGATGTTCCACCACAGACAATGTTCAGTCAAAGACAGACACCATCTCAGCCCATCATCTGTCCACTACATCTGTGAACCAATCCAGGGTGTCACCAATGCAGTGGAGACAGTCAAGGATGTCAGACTGTGCTGCATCCATAACCCAGTTGCATTCAGAACAGCCTCTGCCTCCATGATGGCCCGAAACATTTGTCGAATGACCCGTGATGTGACACCTGTGACAGGTAGTAGATGGGCAGCAATCCTCTTTTGAGCACCCCTGTCAATCTGCCTGTGCAGGACTGCACCAGCTCTCTTGCTATGCCCAGTGTCTATGCTCACTGACACCATAGTTGACAGACTGTCCTGTGCAATGTTGCCACCCTCTGACTGTCCAATATGTGTGGCCTCTGGGGACTTGGTATGTGTGGGCATGCTGACTGTGTGCAGGGACAATGGGGGCAGAATAGGAATGTCAATGTCTGGGACAGATTCAGCCCCCAACAACCCCACCTTTGCCTCACTATGGCCACCATCATTATCAGAGTCTGATGAGACACTGACAGCAGGTTGTGAGTGGGACAGAAGCCAACCCCCCATTCATCTATGAGAAGCAAGATAAAAGCAGTACATTACTACCTGCACCATTATGTATGTTAATCTATACAGACTCATACAGATGAGGCTCCACAACTGCATTACAAGTGCCACATCTTCTCATCTCTGATCCCATGCACAACAGCCAAGCTCACAATAACATACACAGACAAGTCAGGTCCTTTATAGCATGCAGTTCAGCTACATCCAGTTAATGTTGCCAGTACAATACACCTATGAGGTTTGCAATATTACAGTGTATATGATAGAACTACACATAAAACCCAGTACACATATCTTGAGAATGATATGCCAGTAGTGGTATCAGTGCATGGGGTATATGCCATCTCCCTATTATGTTTGAACAGGCATCTTGGAGTGATTGCCTCATGTTTCGCAGGCTGCATAGTCGATCATAACTATAAGCGCAAACATGTTAATATTTGTACAAATACACACCTATGATTACCCACTCCGTGCATTGTAGTTAAGTGTTCCAGAATGGAACATACAAATATTCTACTCTGGTTAAGCGCAACAGTTGTACATAGGACAAAATGGCAGCCCTTAACTTTCTTATAGTATTTATGATCTTTAAAACAACAGTATCACACTTACCAGGTACAGGACCACGGCCTTTGGCCACACCTGATGGACCTATGAAAGGTGAGGGAGAGATATTGTCAGCACCAACAAATGTTGCAGTGCTACAAGGTAACATGTGCATATATCCACATGTACAGTAGCTACTGTGATAATGGCTATATTGCTGACATTCTGAGTATGTGTGCACAACTGCGCATAAAACCCAACCCTCTCCCCAATGCAGATAGACATGACACCCATGTACTGGTATGTACAGCCTGCCACAATGACTGATACAGTATTACACTAGTGAACACAGTAAGCTTACCTGGATGCTCTTCTTCTGTGGACACTGTGGTACCCACCTCCAGGATGTATGGTGTGATGGATGCCTGGGAGCTGTTGATTGATCCTAGGTTTGCCAGGAATTCCACTGTGGCTGAGATTGGTTGTTCCATCCAGCATTGTGTGGCAGCACAATCCCTGGCAACAGCAGCTGCCCTTTGCTGTACAGCATTCACAATATCTGTGACCTGGTGTTGGACCTGGTTATAGGTCTGTCCTGTGGCCAATCTGAATAATAGCCTGCACAAGGTCTGCCCACAATGGTGCCTGATGTTCACAATTGTGCTGACCCAGGAAAAGCAAGATGTGATGGTGGTGTCTGAGGCCATCCATTATGATGTCATTCTCCACAGTTAAAAATGGTGGATGTCTCCTGCATTACATGGTTCTTGAAAGACAACAAGAGGGGAACACATTACAGGACCAGATACGTGGCTTTCCACTATATACAGATCCTTCACTCCCATAATGGGTGCACTATCCACTGTTCTCTCACACGTCATTCCTCACAGTCTGGAAACACACTACGTGTGGATATCACTAAGAGAGTAGTAATATTAAGTTATGTCCCTGTATGTCATGACAGATTCTGCTGTATGTCTATACACCCAACACTGCAGTCTACTGTGGTGTTTCCCTATGTGCAAATTTTCACTAATATGTCATACAGCCACTGACAGACAAATAGCAGTGTGCTATAACAACAACTATATGGGGACAGTCTAGCAACACCAGTGTGCCACAATGGCAGAAAGCAATGCAAACCTGCTGTAGTATATGTTCCCTGTAGGCCTCACACCTCTCAACTATACAGATGTTTGCAGAATGTCAAGATGTTTGCCTCATATGTGTGGTCCTTTTCACACAAACTTGTGGATGTCTGACAAATGGTTGGCCAATCAATGATGGTTGATGTCAGACAATAAAGACAGGATCTGTCTTTCACACGTCATACCGCTTAGAAAACAGTTATGCTACAGTAATATCTGTTAGTCTATTCATGTTCTTACTTTGCACGGGCAATATCTCTACTCTGTCATTGAGTGTGGGCCTTTGCCCCATCATTAATTATGGCTTTGTCCTGATTTCTTGCTGTAGGAGGTTGACAGGTATGTTAGGCATAGCTCTCAACCAAACAGGGGCAAATGTCAAAGAAACAGGGACTTAGCCAGAGTACATCAGGGACATTCAGGGACACTTTTACAATGTGAGAACTATTTATGTGACACATTGACAGAATGAGAGGAGGTGAATTACAATACATCCTTTGATGTCACAGGAGTATACACCCTTATTTATTGCCACTATGTATTATGTGTAATCTACTAGCTTTCCTACAACAGTTGACCCTTGTAGGAAGGATTGACAGGGACAGAGCTGAGATGTGATTGAAAGCAGGGACAGTTGAGAGGCATGCCTGTAGGTGTAGGACAGCAAAGTATCAATGACATGTCAATACCATAGATCTAAGACAAGCCTAGTGGTGTAATCCCTATTCCCCATACCTCCATTCTCCCATCTGCATCCCATTATATGTAGAAATCCATTACATACATTGTGGAGTGCAGTATTCCTTTTTTGAATCTTTCCTCTAGAAATGCTTTGGACATATGCTGTCTGTGTGACTGAAATATCACACAGACCTGTTCTCCATAACCAGTTGCTTGCCTTTTAAAGGTAATACTCATAACAGGTAATTACCTCCGCACCAGTCTGTGGCTCAGAATTGCTAATTGCAGCCAGAACCGCTGAATTGCACTATCATTAGCCAATGACATGTCACCACAGTGCAATATATAAGGCCTTCATGTAGGCCTTGGCTTTTTTCTTAGTTTTTGAGATGGACATTACTGAGGTGTGGAAACTACAGCATCTCAGAAGGTAGGTACAAATACTGTCCACTGTAGAGATTTATGATGTATGTCCACAGTTCTGGCTCAAATGTTTGGTCAGTGTCCCATGGCATTGTGGTCATCTGACAGTTCACTGGCAAACATTGTGGGTTGAGGTCAGTAAGGGAAGAGAGACATATGAGCGTCACACTTCATGCCTGCCAGAATATGCATGTTAATGCAGTTGCTGCAATTCTATCAACTTACTATTTTTGTAGGAGCAAACTGCTAAACATTTCCCTATCTCTGGATGTTTGCCCCCACTTTATGGATGGTTGTGTCCAGATCCCTTGTTCTAGGGGGTTGGGAGGTATGGTAGTTCTGTAGCAGCTACCTTAACATACAGCTGTGCATGCTATAGGCCGAAGCTTCTGCGGCAGCCTAGAATACATAGGGGTGAGTGTGAACACTTTGGAGGACAGCAAGCTGTATGTGTAAATGTGGCAGCTGTATCAGCCATGCCATTACAGCAGAGTCAGGGTAAGGGTACCCTTTGCAGTCCAATCAAGGCATGTGCTTAAGGTACTTCTGTTATGCAACAGTGCCAATAACAGAATAGAAGGTGACATATAGTTAGGCTATATGGATATGTGCAGTGTGTCCCTACCTGCAGGCCTTTGACTTGCAAAAATGGGTAGCAGATAATTAAGTAGCAGTAAACTGTGGGAACTAAAATTGCATGACTCAATCATTACTTGCTGTCTGCACCACAATGTAATTGAAGTGCAACAAAGCTCTGGATTTGACCCCAGGACTGTGTGTGGCAAAATGTACTACATGCAAGGCATTTAACAGACTGAGCTACTGAGACACTGCAAAAGCATGTGTATTTACAAGATATATGTGCACATATACAGGCTGTAAGAAACATTTCTACATCCACGAGTATGTGAGTGGCTTTATATGGTTGTATTTTTGCACCAGGGTCCCAGTTGTACATGTACTTTACCATTGCTGCATTACCAGGTCTTTCCACAAGTTGATGATAAAAGGGCACATATATCTGCTATCACAGGCCTCACTTACTTCCATTAGTATATGTCTTTCTTATTATTTAGTATTGCACCAGAGTCCAGGGTATACTCCAGGTTTTCTCATTAGTGTTTTATTTCAGTTACATGCACAATGACTGGAAGCATATGTTTAACTTAAGGTATGTGTAGTGTGGTGGGTTAATGCAGTGTGCTACAGTTGAGAGGGGCCCAGGTTTGACGCTTAGTACATGTATTGATTTTATACATGTGAGTAACAATTTAATAGACACATATAGTCATTAAACTCATTTAAGCTGAGCTAAGCGAAATGGCGTGACATGCCGCTCCACAGAAATTCGTGCAAACCCCCACCCAAAAAATATAAAGAAAAGAAAAAGGGGGTGATAGGAAAGTGGTGAAATGAGGGCAGGCAGGGGGTAAAAACAATGTGAAAGGCAGGTAGAGATGTGAAGGACAGGTGTTGGAAAAACCATAGCTATCCATGTCTTGTACAGCAACAGCTGTGCATTGTGACAGGTTTTGTAGATGAATTTGGACTATCAAACCCCAGAGAGAAGGGTGAGGACAAAATAAATGAGTTGTCCAGCCAACTGGACCAAATTAGTTGTGTCTAGTGGACACGTGTGAGAAATGGAGAGCTATGTATGTGCAATATTTTTTTGTTGGACAGATATCCATTTTTTTAAGGAGAGAGTGGAATGTTGGAGAAGAGACATAGGTACACGTGGGAGGTAAGTTGGGTAGGAGTGGATGCGATAGCAGACAGACAAGACAGCAGAAAGCAGCAGTGCATGACACAGAATGGGGTAAATACCTTGGATGGAGAGGATTTTCCAGAATCGGAGTCACATGTACCTCCAGATGGCAGCAGCATGACTGACATCTGCACCCATGGGCAGTTGACACTGCAACTTCACTGCCCTAAAGGAGGCTGTGCTGGAGGCTAGGTGCCAGGGTCAGCCTGCCTCACCAGGTTGACCAGTGTCCCCTCAGTCTGGCGCAGGCGATGTTCACAGGTCCAATGAAAGATCCTGAGCACCATGACCAGCAGTTGTTCTGGAGTGACTGCAGCCCCTCCACCACCACTCCCAAGGGGAGCCCAAGCCCCATTCTTTTCATCCGATGTCACAGGTGGTGCAATGGCAGCAGAGGGGGCACCACTGGCCTGGGTCCCAGACATGCTAGGACCCGGTGCCATGGCCAGTTGAAATGCAGGCAGATCACAGGGAACCGGCCTACCCTGATGTGCTGTGGTGATGGAGGTATAGAAATAAGTATAGTTTAGTTATGAACAATACAAATAGTAATAACAGCATGCCAGAACAAAAGACTGCAATAAATGACAGAACAGTCAGTATGTTGACAGCATGCTAATAACAGTTACAGCATAAGGCCAACAAAATAAGTAATTCAACAAGATATGTTAATATGCAACCATTATAATACATAACAATAATACACATGCCCCAAACTACAGTTCATTTAACAACACATGTTAACAGTAAACCATAACCAATGGATAATAATAATAAATAAATAAATGAAGATAAGTGATGGGGAGAGAGAACGGGGGAAACAGTCCATTAGTACCATTATAGGGTATTTACTTGACAACAGTACTACTACTATCTACTCTATGGGTCTGTCTTTTCTTTATGTGTACAATTCACCTATAGCTGCTGTAGCACCTACATATCTCTCAAGCTATTTGGATAGGACACTATGGGCCAAGCAGTAACAACTGTGGGTACACAACTACACAGAACACTTGCACTTCAGGGGGATCTATATAACTACCAAGGCGTACTGTGGGCTGCTGTAGTGATACTTTGCAATTTAGGTAATCATTTTAATGGTAATCCTGTGACAGACAGATTATGCACTACTAATTACATTATTTGACAGTGTGACACTTGAGAGACATGAATGTGTATAGTACGGAAACTAAACAAATATCATGCCTTGCTTGACAGTCATGGGGACAGAACCCAATAGCAATGATTGCAAAGGACATATGCATGGAAAGTACGAATCGGCTGCAGCAACTTTTAATATACACTCCAGGTATACAGCTATACCAAGATTACACATTTTTAATTTCATTTTATTTTATTATTATATTTATTTCCTTAATGTTATGCTGTATTTTCACATTCTTACTAATGATTTTAACAGTCTATGGCATCTAAACACACAATTATTTACTCATAATATGGCTACCTCACCCATTTACCTGTAGATCCTGTGGAAAAGGAATCTGTAAACATTACATGGCTGATACTGTAATATGTACTTCATAGCACTGGTTTCACACCCTGGTCTCTGTGTGGCAAAATGTACTACAGATGAAACATTTAACAAACTAAGCTACTGTGTCACTGCTGATTAATGATTGACTGATATCTGCCTAGAGCTCACCTGGAACCAATATATGACATTGTAGTCTTACTGCAGATTTATATTACACTGCAGTGGCAGTAGAACACACATGCATGAAATACAAGCATGACAGAGATAGTAGGTACTCTATACATTAGTATATAAAATGCAGGTGTACACAATATATTGCTATTGGTTTGAAATATCTGTAATTCAACAAACAATATCAGATCATGGAGTGGGCTACCTCACTCATACACCTTGCTTACCTGCTATTTGTGGATGACAGAACATTATGTGGACAATACTGGCCTAGAAAAAGCCTTGAATTGAACTGTATGTGTTAAACAATATATTTGGCAGCCATTATATTTGCATTCTACATATATTACAGTGCTATACTTGACTGCATCACCTTACCTTACAGCCTGAATGCATACAGTTGTACTGCAATGGTTAAAACAAGACAATCCTGGTGTACAACATTAACCTTGGCATTAGTGGTATTGGTTCATGTGTTACTGCAGAAAAGTTGGCATTATACATTTCTATGGAAAAAGCTCTAATTCCACAATTATTGCACTACAGACTTTATTGTATATCCTTTAATGCAGTTTCTAGTATTCTTTTGAGTTTTTATTGGACAGCAGTTGTCATTATTGAGGTCTTGCAGTACAGCTCTACTTCCACAGTTATTGCAATACAGACTTTATTGTACATACTTTAAAGCAGTTAATGGTATTGTTTCATGTTTTATTGCACTACAGTTGGCATTATTCATTTATTGAACTACAGCTCCACAGTTATTGCAATACAAACTTTACTGTATCGACTTTATTGCAGTTAATGCTTTACTCTTTCTTGCTTATTTCACTACAGTAAGCATAATACATTCATACTCACCAAACTCATGGTGCAACCTGGAAAAGCACCTGGCATGCGCCACTACATTGCGAGCCCTCTCCGCTGCAGCTGTTGGGAGGGAAGCACACCATTATGCATACAATTTAGCAGACATTCAGATTAGATATTGGTGAAAAAGAGGTAAAAGTTTACATACTTATGGGGCATTCCCTGCCTGAGCTTCTTGGACCCAGGTGTCCAAGAGATCCCCCTTTCATCTCTTTAGGTGATCATGGTGGTGATGACACTGCTCACTTGTGTGGGGGATACCAGTAGCACTGGTGAGTTCCTTTGCCAGCTGGTCCCAGGCATCTGCCTTAGAATCCGAGCCCTGGAACCCTCCCTGCAGCAGCTGGTCATCATATTTTTTTTTACTAGGAGTCCAACCATGACCCTGGACTCCAGAATGTCCCAATGTTGTGCCTGAAAGCATGAACCCTCACCAACGCCAGCCATAGTATCCTTCAGAGTCAGAACGTCAATAGATTATGCTGTATTACTGTCTACTGGTCATAATATAGCCAGTTTTCCCACACTTACACACCACTGGGCAGCATTTAAAAATGTTGTGCATCACTTAGTAGTGAGCAAACCAGTGCAGCTTAGCTGAACAGTGCAAAAACTCAAAGACTCATATGCTTAGCAGTGCTTAGTAGTGCGCAAACCAGCCAAGCAGAGCCAAGCAGTGCATAAACCTTTTCAGCCATTATTGTGTTTGTGCAGTGCTTAGTGGGGCTTAGCATGTCTTAGCAGAGGTTATCAGAGCACAGTGGGTCAGAATTTTAAAATAATTGCCATAATTTTTATTTCAAAAATAAATGCTTATTTTCCCTTCCATGTATTCAAACCCTGCACCTATTGTCCATGAGGTCCTATCTCTACCCATTTAGATTCAAGGATATGTGGAATTCTGTTATACATTTACATATAACTCTGAGTTATCTATAAGCACTGCTGCGCTCCATGCCGTGCTGCACAAACATGCTTTAAAAAAAAATTAAATTAAAAAAAGAGAAAGAAAAACTAACATTGTAATAATACAATCAGGCCACGCAGGAAGTGTCTTACTCATCTGCAGACACAGTTGGCACTATACTCCCTACACTGATTCAATAACCACATTCCATGGCACTCCCTCGCCAATGCACCATGATTAATATAAATGGCACACTGCCGAGGGGGAACCTTGTACACGGATATGGTAATATTCTGTGTAAGCTCTACACTGTGCCTACACAGAGTTTATTAAATCCTGGGGTGTGACTGTTTTAGTGATAGAATTCAACACTTAAGCTTAGCCCAGGACTCTCTATCCCCTGTAAACACTATACTAGTCTAAACAAAGGTTAATAATTCACATAGTCCTGTTGTGAACACTATTTTGTACATAAGATTGCAGTTGCTACTGTTCTACTGTTAAATGCTCTTCATACTTCATCTGTGCATATTTAATTTAAAATTGAATGACCAAAAGTAATTGTTTATATGTATGTAGTGCATGGAATTCTGTGATTACACTAAAAAAACAGTTAAATTACAAACTGCTATAGTGTGAGACCTGATCTTAACAATGCTTAGAGGGGTGTTTAACAATTGTTAAATACCCCTGCCCATAGTCAGGTCTGCACTAAAGCAGAAAGCGGTCACCAGTAAATAGCAATACCAGGGCATGAAATGGCTTCATTTCAACTCCCATTTATGCTTGCTGTCTGCTAACATATTATTAGTAGTTTTGTGACAATTGCTTTCCTTACACATGGAATATGTATGGATATCAACCACTTCCCTAGTGCTCTACAGGCTTTCAAAGCTGGATCAACACATTATGTTTTTTTTTTCTTTTTTCTTTTACTTTTGATTAATTTGTGGTATATAGAGAAGAAAAATCTCCATGCACTACAAAGGATTATGAGCAGGTTGGCACTCGCAGCTCTGTATTATGTATTCTCAGCATGGATGGTAAGATTCACTTCTCGAGCTTTGATCTCAAGGTAAATTTCTCGACATCCATGTCTTGAGTTACAGTTGCTGACCTACTCATAATATTCTATATAAAAGTATATGTTTATGTATTATATGTAAGATCGCATTGTCATTTATTTATAGCTTGATGTGAATTTTTTTCCAGTGTTCTTCTCTCAATGCACTCTGACTGTATCTTCTTAATTTTACCCTGTCTGCATTGAATCTTTTCATTATGTACTGAAGTTTTGCAATTTTCTCATTCTGAATATGATGTTGTCGATTAGTAAGATCATAATGTATTATCTGTTCTTCGAGCTCTGGTCATGGTAGTAATGGGCCAGTAAACCAGCTTACTTTCATGAATAAATGATAATAAATACATTAATAGAATAAATTCCCATACTCCATTTGTCAACATGGCAATTGCAAGCGTGGCTTGTAATGCTGTCTTACCTGATAATCCAGATAAAATGAATTTACGTATCACTTAATCTATTATGCTTATCATTAAGCAGATTGCAGTGCTTTAATTTGGTAACTTTGGCTTATATCATAGCTGGACCAGCTAACCCATCTGGCTAACAAATGAATGGGAAAATAAACATGATGCATGTTTTGTGCAACTTACTACTGTTGCAAAGAACTGCATGTACAAAAACAACTATCAGTCAGTAAGGTTACTAATTTAGGTGAGAAAAGGCATATCCTAACATCCTAAGAGACAAGATTAACATTGCGACCACTGATAAAATAGTTTAAAACAAAGATGGCAAACGCATGTTACTCAAAACTGCAAGGCTCAGGACTGCTCATTGAAGAGCAAAAAGCTTTTTTTCCTGCAGGGAGCTGTTTCTGACCTGTAATGTATTAATATTTTACCAGCTGAGCCCATAGCATGAATGTCAACATCAATTAAGTGACTGAGACAAACCGAAAAAAGGCAAACTATAGCTCCAGGCATGAAAAAGAGAAGCATGAATGACAACACATAAACATCTAGACACAAATTCTATTTTCTGTTTATGACAGTTAATTTGTTGAGCCACTTTATAGCTTAACACAGTAGTTGCTCCATAATTTAAGTATATTTAAAACTTATCAATACTTACTTGGAAAAAATCAGTATAATCGTGAAATATAACTTCATATTGCTTTAAGCCATATACTTTTATGGCTGTGCAGTATACTTCATTTCAAGATAAGTGGTTACAAAGCTTTTTTTTTTTAATAATCAAAAACTGTAACCTTTAAATAATACATCTTTTTGACTTTAATATTTCCTTGTCACCACTGAAAGCAGTCACTTTTAAACAATATCAGAATCAATCTCAGGTATACAGTTCACATTTCCCACTTTCCAGCCTCACTGAGAACAATACTTCTGCAATGCATTTTATAGTGAAAGGCAACACTAGGACTTTGATGTTTCTTGGGAATTTGAGCTTCAACTGACTGTAAGTAAAGCAGAGTAATAATGATTTCTGGGTAAGCTCTTGTTCTCGTCTGCTATCTAATCCTTTTGAGTCATCTCCAGATTATTACAGCAAACATAGGTGTGTCATTGGATTTACTATGGATAATCAAGCCTTGTTTAATTGATAAATGTTATTTGAAAAACAAAAACATCTAAAACCTTTAAATGTCACTGCTAAAATCAACAACAATACTCTTAAGGCCAGAAGACACAAAAAGCAAGAATCCGAAAACAAACTCTCATGTCCCCAAACTAATTATATATGGGCATACCAACTCTGAAAATGCTAAAATTGCACAAACTCAGAGAAGATGGAGAATATGAAAAAAAACACAACACTGACCTTCTCTCTCTTCCCTAGTGCTAACCACTGTTTCAATATACTAATGACCTATCAGAGGCAACCTTCTGAACATTAATCAGCTGGCCACTGGAAAGCAGTAGGGCTCTCGAATCCCTGAAGATAACTGAATAACTAGAGGTATTACTGCTGTACACGTTTTATGTGCCTTGGTAACAATTAACAAGTTTCTCCAATGTTGTTTGAATGAAGTCTGAAGTAGATTCAATGTCAGTTATAACTATGGGCTAGATTCAATAATACCTACACTAAGCATACACAATCTGTATTCAAGAACATCCTACCACATTGTTTGTGATTTCTAGTTACTCAGAAAGATTAGACTAAGTGTATATGTAGTCTACACTTTGTGGTAACCTTTATGAATCCTCCTCAGTATTTAAAACTGCAAGAAAATCAGTAAGAAAACTAAAAGTAAAAGGAAGATGGTGTGAATAAGTCTGTTCACTCAGAGCAGTGTACACTTAGTGTAAGTGTTAATGAATCTCAGATTATTTTGGTAAACTCCTGCACAAATCAAAGGATGGCTGGATGACGTTTCAATGGGTTGCACTTATTTTCTGCATCTCTGATTTGCCAACAGTCTTGCATCATGGAGGTAAGACTGGTACAGGGTAAAACCTTACTAGTGTTGTTAAATGTACAACAAATTAACTCCAAGGTCAGATTATAAAATGTTCAGGTTAACATAATAGAGAGTTTCCAACATATTGGTTTGTTACCCCAAAGCTGAATTACATGCTACTTCTGAGCATGACATTATAATAAAGAGCAAGTAATGCTAAAATCAGCACCTGCCAATGAAATGTCACTGATTGTGATTCTAATTACCTTCCCCTTGTGTAGTACAATCTTACCCAAGGACTTGGTGACCTACTAAATCTAGCAATAGTTATCTGGAACCACAGTTCTACAAGTAAGCAAACAGTAATACAAATGCCATACAGGTCCAGTTACATGGCAATGGGGCCATAATGCACAACAGCTCTTCCTATTTGCTAGATGAAAACAAATGCATGTATCACAAGTAATATAGCCATTTTGCATGCATTAACACTGTCCATAGGCTGGGAGAGGCATTCAAGGAATCTGTTTCACCAAGGTATAACATCTATTTTTCATTTTTTTACCAATGTAAGCCTTTTCTTAATAAATATTGAATGTCTTGTTATTTTAATTTGGGATGCAACAATCATCTCTCCCTTTGAAGCATATTTTGTATGTTTTTTCTAACTTCAATTGTAAGTCAAGCTAACTCTGGATAATTCTGCATTGTACTAGAACAAAACCAAGGAAGAAAAGTACACAATGGTACATCTTGATAATTCTTGGAATAAACAAAATGACATGATTTCATAACATCTAGTAACAAGAAATAAATATTGAACACTCATTTGTTGCTATGAGCTAAGATGACTATCCACTTCTGAGCAATTTCAAATTTATCCTGCAATGTAAATATGTGCAAATGCATCATAGAGTAGATTGAATGTATGATACCGTAAATGCACTTATTTCATGTTTTCATTTTGAGATTCTTCCATCTTGTCTCCTGTAACAACTGCATCACTATGTTGGACCAAGACTTAAAGGTACATATATACATATTCACCCCTACCAGCCCATTAAACCAGTCCTTAAATCGAGGGGGCTTCTGATATGATTTAAGTGTCAATATTTAGTTTCAGGGATGGTAGGGGTGAATATGTATATATGTTGATGCTTTGCATGATTTTAAGTATTATTGTATCTGTACCTTTAAGGCTTGGTCCAACACAGTGATTTGTTATGTTGGATTTCACTTTACATGCTGTATGGAGTCTTTGAGAATGATTACGAGCACGTGAGTTTTAATCCTTTTTTAAATTTCTTACAGGTTGCATTGATTTTAATTGATTGCATTAGCCAGTGATGTATAAAACAAAGTACTGTTGTTCTTGGTGTTTTTGTAATGGTCTGATGAAGCAACCCATGTGGTCGAGAAAGCGCTTACCTAATTTTAGTAAACACTGTGTACTCTAGCCGTGTGTTGGTTGCCTGCTATTGTATTTTTTGTTTGCTTTCATATTCATTTATATTGGTAGCAGCTTACTTTTAATCCTATGGGTGTTTTTTTGGCCTTTTTTCGTATCTTTACAGTAGTCACTTTCATTCTAGGTCTTAAACTGGATTTTATAAGTCACAATAACAAAGTAAATATTGAAAGTTTTGATTGGGTCTCTGATCATAACCAGCATACTACATGGTCAAGATATGAATGTCAAAATATTGACCTCACAGTGATGCTCAATAGGAGAATTCTGATATCCATGTTGAGAACACAGCTAACTATGATCAAAGATATGATCACGGTTCTTTGAAATGCATGGAATTTTATCTGTCCCATGTACTTCCAGTTACAGAACAAAAAAAATGTAGGAGTGAAAAGTGTTTTACTGACATTCAATGGACTTGAAAGCCACCAGTAAAATGCTTTGGCACTGTCAAATAGACAACAAGCAGAAATGAAATGTCTATCTGAAGAACAAAATGTGTTAAGAGCTGTTGGACACTTTATTCTGCCAAATGTTTGTTTATAAGTGTGGTAGAGTGAAGTTCTAACAACTTTTGAATGCTGTTTTACTTTCCACTACTGTTTTTTGCCAGCCAGCAATGTCCCTAGAGTGAGATCTGATTGTGAGAGTGCTTACTTTTGTTAGGCACCCCTAAATGCTGTTACAATCAGGTCTCATGCTTGTGAAGTGCTTTACTTATTCATTGTTATGATCTGATACAGTGACGGCTGGTGACTTCAAATCAAAGGGGGGCTGCAGGAGACAGCTGAATGGATGGGGCCAATGGGAAGGCTTGTGACCAACTAGAAAGGGGTGGACTGGAACTTTAATTAAATATGCTGCCCTGGGTGCCAAACTGTCATTATGAGAGTCCAATCAAGACAAAATTAAGTGTAGAAGAAAAAAAAATATTTCAGTGCATTGGCTACATGACGGCTTACTTAATGTCTAGATGGAAACAAAAAGGTTGTGGGGCATGAAAAAGTAAATTACTTTTAAATACTTTACTGGAAGGCCAGTCAAAGTCAAGTATAAAAAAACAAGCAGCACTCAACTCAAACCACTTCTCCTTGCACTGCATTTCTAATTATGATTTATATTCAGCTTTATAAAAGTACCGAGTAACATGATGAAAGTAGCAATCTCTGTGATACCCCCACTTGTAAAAATGTTTCTTATCCAAAAATGACCTGCTGCCTGACAACTATCTACTTGTTTCATGGGGAAAATGTGATCAAAGTAAAAATGAACAGCAAACAAGAAACAGGCTCAAGATAAATTGCTTAAAGGATTACTGCACATGTTATGGACCACACATGATAGACTGGCATTCTGTTTAGTTTATGGGTAAAGCCTGCAAAGATGACTGCAAGTCTCCAACAAATGTAATGAGCTTCTGAAAATATTGTAATCATGTCCTTTATTACAAATACTGTCATATGCATTTCAATACCTAAGGCTTATATGTTATGTAGTTATGCAAATATTCTCTGCATGGCAACAACAAAAAGGCTTTCAGTGTTGAATATTCCTTAACAGTATGCTTATTACAGCTTACTTGTATCTTAAAATCTCAGACAAGCTTACCTGATGGTCATTAAAGCATTGCTACTTAAACACAGAGCAGCAGACACTGCAACAACATGCATTTTCTGAATAATATGAAGCATACATCAACAGTATAAAAATATGACAGAAAACCAGAACATTCTGCAAAATCAAGGACAGATGAAAAGCAACTGTAGTACTCGTGTCAACCTTGGATGGGGTAATACTCTGCACACTTACACTGTATAACTGCTCCTTGCCTTGCTTGGACACATCCAGAGTCACTACATGGGGCAGTGAGGTGCAACAAGTATGTCACTATTTGAAATGTCTCTGGCTGACGGTGATGGCTGTGACACATTTGTCATACCTCTCAACCTCAGAGCAAGAAATCTGGACAAAGCCATCAATAGAAGTGGGGCAAAGGCCCAAAAATAAGGACAATTTTTAAATATTGCTCGTAGAAACTTAGAAAAATAATAGAATAGTAGGTCTTGCATTAGTATGAATTTTCTGAAGGGTATGAAATCTGAAACTCAAATGTCTGTCATTATTTTCTAACTTCAATCTTTAATGATTTGCCACTAATTTTCCAGAAAAAACACAATTTTATAAAAAATGGACCAAAAATGTGATGCAAAAATATAAAATAGCCACACAATACTGCTGGGAACCTGTCAAAGAAGGGACACTTTTTAATATTAGTACTGTTAAGTTGAGCAGCTGACAAAATAAGAGAATCTACTTGCACTTCTGAAATAAAAGTAATCTATAACTCTGATCATTAGTTATTTATCAGCTGTAAACCCTCCACATTTTCTTCCAAAATTGCCATTTTGTGGAGGGATTATTAGGGAGAGAGCAGTATTTTGAGCCAAAGTCGGTGACAGTTGAGAGATTTGGATATACCTAATTCTATAAAGCGATTTATTTGTGCATACCTCTCAACCTCTTAATGCAGGAAATCTGGACATGGCCAAATATATTGGGGGAACATGCAGGCAGTACTAAAAATTGCTCTTGCATAAACAGACAGTTGACAGAATTACAGGTCTTGCTTTAGCATGCATTTTTCTGAAGGGTATGAATGTTGAAACTCAATGTCTGTCATTATTTAGTGACTTAATTCCTAAAGGATTTGCAAGAAAACCACAAATTTTATGAGGAACAAACCAAAAATAAGAAGCTAAAAACTATTCATTCTGCAAAAATCTGGACAGGGGAAAAGTATAGTTCAGCTGGGGCTGTCTTTGAGTTTGCCGCCCTCCCCCCACATCACAAAATCATGGTTGAATGGGGCATCCCCCCTGCAGCCATTCCACTGTCCCATTAATTGGCTATTTCACCCCATTTATCATAAACACTATGTACAGACTGATTTACTTCTATGATGATTTGGATTTCATTTAAAAGTTTTATTTTACATTTTACAGCCCAAACGGTAATAGACATCTGCTAAACAAAGCAATGCAGTCACACAATGAAAATAGACTTAGCATTAAAACTTTGCCTTTGAAACTCACATTCATTGTAACAGCATTGAAATCCATAGTCAATGAAAATACATCTGGCCAATGGCAGATAAAGATTAAGTATGGGCTGCTTTCAAATCATAGGCCCCTTGCACCGAAACATACATGTGTTCTTCGATACACCTTTGTGACTGTAAATTATATTCCTTGTATAACACAGTACAGTTGTTAGAGGGCATTTTAAATTTATTTTTTTGGACATTTTTTCCAGTAAACAATGAAACAAAATGCATGCAACAATAATGACAAAATTGCCCAATTCAGAAAATTTCCCTTATAAAAGTCTACTCAAACTTCTACAATCCACTGGTATCAGTAAATATGGACAATCTCTACAGAAGTAAAAGTCATCTAAATAATTCCACATTAAAGAGATCTGTAACTAATGAAGAGGTTGCTGCTAGCAAACAACTTTATATTTCATTGTTTCATCTACAAATAAAGTGTCTGTTGCCCTTGAGGAATAAATTTCCCATGTTACAGTAATATTGCAGTAGGGAATGGATAGAAAACTGATAACAGGTTGATAGTTTCTAGGTATCTCCGACAAAGAGGACATTCTCAGAACTGCAGCATCCACCCCCTTAAAAACTACAGCACAGTACAGTAATGCATCTACACACTGTGGGAGTAGAACCCACATCTTTCTGCTCTGAAAGGAAGTACACTACCTGTTGTGCTATTAACAATGCAGGCAGACTCAGCATAAGCAGCACTAAACTTCTCTTCCCCTAAAGCTCTTAGCTCCTTGTAAAATCCACTTGACACTCAACTGTATCACTCAACTTTGCAGAGCATGAGCACAAGAAATCTGGAAAAAGCCAACATTTGTTGTGGGGGGCAAAAGCCCAAAAAACAGGGAGACATTTTAAACATTGCTTGTATAACTTTGGAAAGTTGCTAGAATAAAATGCAGTGCTACTGCTGTGCATTTCATTGCCAAGTCTTGAAATCAAGACCCTGTGCACTAGACTCAGAGCAACATATCACTATGCCAAATCAACTGTTTCTTGAAAGACAGGAAGACTGAAACTTAAATGGCTATAATTTAGTGAATTCATGTCTCACCATAACTCTCAATGTCTTAGCACAAACCATCTGGACAAAGCCAATAATGAGGGAATACAGCCCCAAACATATTCAGTGAATTCAGTTTTCAATATAGCTCTCAACCTCTTAGCACAAAAAACACCTCCACAAAGCCAGTAAGGGGGGAATACAGCCCCAAAAATTAGTGACAAATTTCAAATATTGATCTTATAAACTTAGAAAAATACTATAATAAAATCTTTCATATTACTATGTACTTTCTGAATAATATGAAGTCTGAAATTCAAATGTATGTCATTATTTAGTAAATTAAAAATGAGGAACAGAACAGAAAAAAATATGAAGCAAAAATCTGAAAAGTGGTGGTGGGTTGGGCATGCATGAGTTCTGGGATTTTTGGTTACAGCTGAAGATTAGGTCTGCAGTCCAATATCATGAGCTGCCACTGGTTTGAGGATATCCCTGCAGATGTCATGATAGGGAATAATTTTGATAATGCAGTACCTTGTGTGCATGCAGTTACATTCAGTCAGGATTGGAGACAGGTATGTGGGTCTGGTAACCTTGGGAGATCCATACAGATCACACCCAGGAACCCAAAGCTGCTGAGGTGGCTAATTCAGGGAGGGAGCTACCCTGTATCAGTGAGCCAAAGCTGCTGGCGGGTACTGATGTTACCTTGGAAAGAATGACTGCAAGGGCAGAGGTGAGTGATAGTACGCAGGCTGGCATTGAGGCACCACTGTCAGGGGATATCAGATTTCCTGTTAAAGGGGAGCTGGGAAATGTTACAAGGATAGAGTAAGACAGGTTCATCTCTCGAACCCTACAGTAAGAGGCTTGAGGGAGGTAGCTAGGGAGGTGCATGATTCTCAAGGAAAAGGAGAGTCTGTATACTGGAACAAAGGGTTACTGTATACAGAGTAGACCCCTGAGGGAGCACTAGAGGGTGAGGTAATATGGCAGGTGGTAGTGCCTACAGCCTACCATCTGGCGCTTCTGTCCATAGTCCATGACATTCCTTTTGTAGATCATATGGGCGTAAAGCATACCAAGAGATGTATTATGCAGAACTTTATTTGGCCGGGATTGTAAAGGATGTAACAAGATACTGCAGGACCTGTGAGCAGGGCCAGAAATTAGGCAAGGCAGGAGACAAGCTCAAAGCTCCTTTGATGCCTTTGCCTGCGACTGTGGAGCCATCTCAGAGGGTAGCTATCAATATTGTGGGACATCTGAGCTCCCCAAGTTCCACAAAGAAGAAGTTTATCCTGGTAGTAGTAGATTATGCTACTAGATATCCTGAGGTAGTGACACTGTCCTCTATCAAGACAGAGAAGGTGGCATGCTCTGTAATACATTTTCAGCAGGGTAGGTTTCCATAGAGAAATATTGACTGACATAAATGCCAATTTCATGTCAGACCTATGGGCTTGTTTAAGTGCTGTGGGGTGAAGTACCTAAAGACCACCCCCTACCATCCCCAGACTATTGGTCTTGTGGTGATGTTATACTCTACAGTAAAGACCATGCTGCAGGCATTTGCAGACCAGTTTAAGAGAGAATGGAACAAACATTTACCCATCTGCTGTTTGTATACACAGAGGTACCCCAGAAATCTGCAGATCTTTCACTGTTTGAGTTGCTGTATGGGCATATGGGAAGGGGAAATTTAGATTTGATTGATGATGAGTGGGCGGTTGAGTGTAAATCCCTCAAGCAGTCTGTTGTGGCATATATCCTAAACCTCAGGAAAAGGCTTAGGGAGCTCATGGGCTTGACCCAGGAGAATCTGGTAGGAGCCCAAGAGTAGGAAAAAGGTCTGGTATGACAGGGATGATTGAGGCCAAGAGTATGCTGTGGGATAGCAGGATATGGCTCTCATTCCTGTCACACATCAATAACCTGCAGGCTGCTTGAGAAGGACCCCTCAAAGTGGTAAGGCAGGTCAGTGATGTTAACTACATGGTAGAACTGCTAGACAGGAGGCAGGAATACAAATTGTACCATGTTAACATGATGAAGCCTTACCATGATAGGGAGGCCCTGGTGTTGATTATTTGCAGTGAATGGCAGGAGGAGTCTGAGAGAGATCTGGTGACTCATCTCCTCAGTGAGTCTCGAACTGACACCTCAGTGGAAGGGTTAGCAATGTCTCAGTGGCTATACCCTACCCAGATGCGAGAAATCCAAGCAGTGTTACAGGGGTTTGGGGACATGTTCACTGGAAAACCAGGGTGCATCCACTTGGTGCAGCACCATGTGGATACAGGATCCCAAAGGCCTATCAGGCAGGCCCCTTATAGGGTGTGTGAGTGAGTCAGGCAGACTCTGAGGGAGAAGATACAGGAAATGTTGGAAATGGAGGTAATCTAGGAATCCAGCAGTCCCTGGGCCTCTCCAATGGTGCTGGTACCAAAGAAAGATGGCAGCACCAGTTTCTGTGTGGACTGCAGGAAACTAAATAGTTACACATAGTCATATGCTTATCCCATGGCTAGGACAGATGAAACTTTAGAGCAGCTGGGTACGGCTAAGTATCTGACCACTATTGATCTAACCAAGGGCTACTAGCGGGTGCCCTTGACTTCCACCACTAGAGAACGGTCAGCCTTTGTGACTCCTTTTTGGATTATACAAGTTCACAAAGATGCCCTTTGGGATGAAAAATGCCCCAGCAATCTTCCAAACATTGGTAGATCATATCCTAGTAGGTGCAGGGTATTATGTCCTTGCTTACCTATATGATATTGCCATTTACAGCCATTCCTGGCCTGAGCACCTTTAGCATGCCAGGGAAGTCTTGGCAGACTGCAAATGCCAGGGTTGACCATTAAGCCCAGTAAGTGTCAGGTGGCTATGGCTGAGGCTACTAGGAACATAGAGTGGAGAGTGGTAAGATCAAGCCAGGACCTGCCAAAGTGGAAGCCATTCAGGTGTGTCTTGCTCCTGATACCAAAAAGCAGGTGAGGGCAATCTTGGGGACAGCAGGATACTATAGAAGCTTGTTCCCAATAAGAGTACAATAGCTGCCCCCTTCATAGACCTGATGAGGAAAAACAGGACAGGAAAAGTAGTGTGGACCCTAGCCTGTAAGCAGGCATTCATAGGTTCATAGGTTGGTACTAGGCTATCAGCCCTAGGGCCTATACAAGCCTAGCCATAACAATTCCCTGGCTATTTCTTCACACATTATTTACTTTCCTGGACCCCTGTCTATCAGGGTGACTGATGTGATCCCCGGGGTGAATTTCCTTTCTCCCATCCAAACGTCAAGGTTCCTCTTGAAGAGGTCCAAAGAGGCACTCTGCTTGACATGTATGGGCAATCTATTCCAGAGTCTGGGGAGTCCCTGGGTCAGGAACCTATCCCTCCAACATGTTTTGTTTATTGTGATGACAAGGTTTAGATCCCTGGAGTGTGTAGCTCTGAGAGATTGGGATTTCTTTAAGTGTAGCATGTCCAACAGCTCTGGGTTTGACATGGCCTTGTATGTTAAGCAGAGATCGCCTCTGAGTAGACGATATGCGACAGAGTATAGCTGGAGTTTTTTAAGGCAGTCAGCATAGGGCATCTGCTTTAGGCCTGTGATTCTTTTAGTGAGGTATTTCTGTGGCCTTTCCAGTTGTTGCAGATGTCTTGAGAGGTACATACCAAATGGGGCGTTGTATTCTATAATGGGTCTTATGGGGGATGAGTACAGTGGGACAATGACCTCCTTTTTTCTGGATGAAAAGCCCTTTGTGATGAGGTGTGCCACATAGAAGGATTTCCTGACTGTTGTGGCGATGTGGTTATCGAAGGTGAGACCACTGTCCACCTGTGTCCCTAAGTCTCTTATCACACTTTCTGTGTTTAGTGTACTGCCACCTATATGGTAATTCATGGATACATGTTTTTTCCCAAAGGGGATAACAATACATTTCTTGGCATTGAGCTTGAGCCCATGGCTCTGGCACCAAGCATCTGTTTCTGTAAGGCCCTTTTGTAGAGTATCCACATCATTTGGGATTCAATAATGGCTCCCAGTTTGCAGTCATCTGCAAACTTTGTTAGCCAGAGTCCCTTAGTGTTGACCTGTACTTCAGAGAAGTAGATGCCAAACAAGAGCGGCCCCAGGACTGAACCCTGAGGTACTCCACTTGTCACTTGTCTGGAGCTGGATTTGGAGTCAGCTACTTTTACAGTGTGGGTTCTATCAGTAAGCCATTTAGCAACCCATTGGGTGACATAGGGATTAATGCCCAACTTAGTAAGTTTATCTATGATTCCAGAGTGGGGGATGGTGTCAAAGGCCTTGGCAAGGTCTAGATAGGCTGTGTGAACCACCTTACCCTTGTCCATGGCTCTGGAGACTGATTCAAAGAAGTCAATCAGGTTCAGGAGACAAGATCGGCCCTTCACAAACCCAAACTGGGTGGGGTCCAGTGTTTGAAGGTTGCCAATGTCTTTGTTTATAAGTTCCATGATAATACGCTCTATGGCCTTGCAGATAAGGCTTGTCAGACAGATGGGACGGTAGTTTCCGGGATCCAAGGTGGATCCCCCCTTGTGGATTGGGATAACTGCAGCTCTGCACCACTCAGTGGGCACGAAACCTGAGGTGAGGCTATGATTAAACATGACACTTAGGTGAGGTGCCAGTTCATATTGTAGTTCATGTAGTACACAGCCCGGGATGTCATCTGGTCCCATGGATGCTGGATTCTTGGCTTTAGAGAGTGCGTTTTGTACCTGTGTGGCCGTTATTACTGGAATTTGGCAATCTTCCGGTATTGAGATGGGCCATTTAGGGGGTGAGAGGGAGGAGAAGTTGGTACTGAATCGATCTGCCAGGATATTGGCAATATCTTTCGGATCAGTATATTTAATGCCATTCTGTTTTAGCTCAGAGCAGATCTGAGCATTGCCATTTAGATTCTTGACATAGTTATAGAATGCTTTGTGGTTGTCTTTGGAATCTTTGGCAATTTTATTTTCGTAACTAGCTTTGGAGGATTTTATGAGGCATCTCAGTTTCTTATTGGGATTTTCCTCTTTTCTGCAAAAGTTTCTTCCTTTTGTTGTAAAGTTTGTTTATGGCAGGGGACCACCAGATTGGCTTCCTTTTTTTGGATGAGAGCATTTTGGTTCTATTTGGGATGGCACGATTCATGCATGAGTGGATGTGCTCGTACAGTGCCTTAGTGTAGGATTCAGCAGTTGAACTTTCAGTTCCCGTCTGCATGGGTGTCATGAAGTTTGTCACTTCTGACTTTAGTAGCATGAAGTTGGCTTTGGAGAAGTTTTTTATGGTGGTTTCTTTACTGGGGGGTGGGGGTGGGATGTGGATGTTAAGGGTGATTAGCTTATGGTCAGAACTGACTAACGAGGGGGTGACCATAGGTATGGAGCATTGATTTCCCATGTTGGTAATGACCAGGTCTAGGATATTAGAGCCCCTGGTGGGACTATGGATTAGTTGATCCAGGGCGTTGGAATTTATGAATTCCAAGAACCGTTGCGCAAAGGTGTTGGGACATGAGTAGTTTTCCCAGTTAATGGCAGGGTAAGTTAAAATCACCCAGTATTAGGGTGTTTGGTTCTATCTTAATATTTTCCAGTATGTTTAGAAAGGTGTAGTGAGAATCTTGGGGTATGGTGGGGGATCTGTAGCAAGCTACAATTTGGATTGCTGTCTTACCTAGTGTTAGTTGCACTTGGAGAATTTCAGACACATTGTGTTGGCCAACTAGCCTGGTGGTGTGAATATCCTTGGTGAATACTGACACTCCTCCACCTTTAGTGTTTCGGTCCTGGTTTGGTGGCCGAAAAGTGTGGTAAGAGTTGTAGCCTGGTATTGCAGGGGTGCTCTCTGAAGCCTTGAACCAGGTCTCGGTTACTGCACAGATATCGATGTTCTCCATTTTTAGGAGTGCCTCGAGAGAGTGCATTTTGAGGTTTAGACTTCTAGCATTGAGTAGCATTACCTTCAGATTTTGCATGCTTGTACTTGTTACGGTGGTGGTTTTGTCCTTTGAAGTTTGCCTAAAAAAGGCATTATAGGGGTGGCAAGAGCCTTAGCCAGTAACCTGAATCCCAGGGGTGACAGGTGCAGGCCATCTCTGGCAAAGCATCATGGTCTGTCAATCATGTCATCCCAGGCAGACAGATACTGGATCCCCTTTGAATGACACCATAAGCTTAGCCAATTGTTGAAGTCAATCATTTTATCCTTATATTGTGGTATCATTCTGGGCGAAGGCAGGATGCTACTCAGGGCTAGGGTCATACCTGCCTGGGCCACATGATCCGAGAGCTCTTCCATGTCTCTTTTCATGTAGTCCAGGGAGGTACGTCTCAAGTCATTCACTCCAACATGGACAATGATAGAGTCATATTTGTACTTGTTTTGGAGTGACTTGAGTGCATGCGTTATGTGGTAGATCCTGGCACCCGACAGGCAGCTGACTGTAATTTTCTCCTTATTCAACCTGGTGAGAGGGACATCAGTGTGCCAGACTATAGAGTCACCTATGACTAAAATGTTAGGTACATTGTCTTGCCTTAGGGGCTGTTGCTGGGTGGCACACTGGTATTGTGAACTATGTGACACATTGGTTGTGATTGGTGTTTGTTTGCGTTTCAGCTTCAGAGGTCTTTGTTGCTTGGGCAGGTTACAGTTAAGGGCCTCTGCATATGTGGATTTAGTGTTGCTATATGTGGGTGTTGGTGGTGCTGGTTTAGAAGGGCTATGTGTTGCTTGAGGTGTAGTGTGGGTGTTAACCTTCTCCTCTTGATTGTTTAGCACAATCTTGGGTGGAGAGAGCTTTGCTTCCATTTTGGCTATGTAAGTGCATCTCTCACAGGTTGTAGTGTTGGGTGGTAGGAGGAGAGGGTTGTCTGTGTACATGAGGCAATTGCTGCATTGCCCCAGTATGCCCAGATTCACCAGGTGGTCAGGAGAATTCACCGGAAGCTGACCTTTGGACATGCCTGGTTTGGGGCTTTTTTTTTTCTTTGTAAAGTATAGGAGCTGTTTCCTTAGAAAGGTACTTTGTAATTATAGGCTGTTTAGTGCCTACTATTAATTTCTCCTTGTTAACAAGGAGAGTTCAGTGTTTGTATGAGTTTAAGGCTTCCTAATGCTTTCCAGCAGGTATTAGAGAAAGTGCTAGTCACAGGGATGCTTAAAGGTAAGATTGAAAAGAATGCACTCTGCAGTGTGCACTAGAGAAGTTAGACGTAAAAGTAGGTAACTTGAGTTTTACCTGTTTAAAAAGTTAAGGTTTAGTGGAGAGTTACTATTTTTAAAACAGCAAGATGGATTGCAAGGGGTGGTCACTTTTGTATTTTGGTACTATGAAATACTGTAGGATGGCCAATACATTTAAATAATTGAAGGGGTGGGATTTCAAAAATGATGATTTTGTGATTACTCACATAAGCCAGTGAAAGTAGAGAGAAATGCGATATATGGTCAGATTAACATAAGAGGCGGGCAACTAGAAAGACAGTGGTATTTAACAAGACAACTTAAATAGGTGGGAGGGTGGGAAAAATTCTGCCTGACTCAGAACAGAGAGCTGTGGTCTCTTTTGAAGTTTTAATATGCTGTTAAAACAGAATGCAAGCAAAACACAAAGTAAAGAAAACAAACTACAGTATTCAAAATATAGAAAGGCAATACAGTAATACAAAAAATAACAGCAAAGTAACCTTTCCTTCACAGCAAAGTGTAGCAGAGTCTGGATGAGCCTTTCTGGTAAAGCTCTGAAATGTTTTAGTTTACTCCTTAAATAGAAATTTTAGTTCTTAGCTCCACCCCCTCTGTTAACAAGTGATTAACCTTAAGTGACCTCTTCTGTCTTATGAATGAGTCCTTAATTAATCAGTTCTTATTTCTGCCTGACTCAGAACAGAGAGAGCTGTGGTCTCTTTTGAAGTTTTAATATGCTGTTAAAAGAGAATGCAAGCAAAACACAAGGTAAAGAAAACAGACTACAGTATTCAAAATATAGAAAGGCAATACAGTAATACAAAAAATAAAAGCAAACTAACCTTTCCTTCACAGCAAAGTGTAGCAGAGTCTGGATGAGCCTTTCTGGTAAAGCTCTGAAATGCTTTAGTTTACTCCTTAAATAGAAATTTTAGTTCCTAGCTCCACCCCCTCTATTCCAGAAGCTTAAATGGGCTTTGGGAAGACCCCATGTATTAGCCAGTCCAGATTACAGAAAATAATTTGTTGTGCAGATGGATGCTTCAAACCATGGGGTAAGAGCTGTACTCAAAACTGGTGAAATAAAAATAAAAATAAAAAATGCCACCAAAATTGTAGAGAATGGTAACACTTGACAAACTTTATTGCAGAAAAAGATGAAGTGCTTTCACCCTGTAGCTCCCAGGGCTTCATCAGAGTAACTGTTAAAATACCAATGCAATCTTAAATAAACTTCTTAAAACAGTCACATGATCAATGCAATAGGGAAATGAAAGAATACTTATTTAAAAAAAACAGTACATCAGCATGAGTAAAGTGCTGTGTTTAATAGACATCACATTAAAATAAATAAATAAGAAAGAAGTCATGGTGTAGTGGTTAACTGCTGTGACTAAAGTGTACAGGGTCCTGGGTTTAAGACCTACAAGGGCTGACCAGTGTGTATTTTTATCTAACATTTTTATTCAACAATTTTAAATTAGTTTTTTCTAAGTTGTACAACATATTTACATTATTTTATTAGCACTAGCACTTTATAATAATTTGCTGTAAGTGAATTAATATGCATTTATATGTATATTTTAAGGTGATTTATATTGAACACAGCACTTTACTCATGCTGATGTACTGTCTTTTTAAAAAAAGTATTCATTAATTTCCCTACTACATTGATCATGTGACTGTGTTAAGAAGTTTATTTAAGCTTGCATTTGTATTTTAACAGTTACTCTGATGAAGCCCTAGGAGCTACAGAGTGAAAGTGCTTAGTCTTTTTCTGCAGTAAAGTTTGACAAGTGTTACCATTCTGTACAGGTTTGGTGGTGTTTCTTTTTATTTTTATTAAACCAGTTTTGAGTTTCTGCTCTTTTGTGTGTTTTTCTGTTATTTTGAGGGCTGTACTCAGCCAGGTTTCCTCAGTGGGGGAAGAGCACCTTGTGGTATAAGTCAGTCATAGACTCCAACCCAAGGAGGAATACCATGCAGCAGTAGAAAAAGAATCTCTAGCCATAGTATTGGAACTGCAGAAAGTTCAACCGTACCTGTATGGATGGTAATTCACTGCAGTTACAGACCACAATCCCTTAACATGGCTACATCCAGACAGCCAGCAAAATGCCAAGTTACTAAGGTGGAGCCTGGGGTTGCAAGCATATGATATGACAGTGCAGCATCATAGTGGGGCTAGCAATGCCAATGCTGATGGGCTCTCAAGACAGGGTATGGGTTAATGTATTCCCAGATAGGCTCATTTCTCTCAAGCAATGTTTCTCAAGGGGTACTTGAAAAACTAGCTTGAGTCTTCAACGGGGTGAGAGATGTAACGATGTGAGGTATTGCCAGCTATGCCAGCAGAAGTAGGGTAGTGGGTGTGAAATGTATGCCAGCACAGCTAGCTGTATTTTGTAAAGAATTATATGTCGTTTGTATATCAAGCTGATTTGTACAGATGCTTGTGTTGAAAAAAATTATTTTTGAAGCTGCTTATGTTACAAAATTTACCCACAGTGTGCCCTACTGGACAGAAAAAGAAATATACATGCATAATTGTAACTTTTTAAATGTATATGTTTTAACGGGTTGCCATTAGTACATCAACAGCCCATTCCATCAAAACCGACTTAGTCAACATGGCAGATCATTGACAACTGAAGAGCCGAAGTTTCCTACATGGTAAGTAACCATTTGGCCATCAACCATCAAAAATCACCATCAAAACAAAGCCAACCCCCCCACACCCCCCCCCCTTCATAATTATTCCAACTCCAAGAACGCACTGCCGCAGGGGTAAATGAAAAGTTCAGGTTGATGGTCAAATGGTTACTTACTGTGTTGGAAACATCGGCTCTTCAGTTGTCGATGATCTGCCGTGTCAGTGAAGTTGGTTTCGATACAATGGGCTGTCGATGTACTAATGGTAACCCATTTTAATAGAGCATACTGGAAGGGAAGAGGTTAATCTCTATCCACCTAACTTTTAAAATAGTTTGAAATTAAATTACCTGGCTTAGGCCATAAAGATTGCATCTTAAAGTACTCAATGCAGCCAGAGACAAAAAGTTGGTACTAGGAAGCTTTCTGCTTTGTCATTGGGGTGAACTAATTTCTACTCTGGAAGGGTGGAGGTTTGAAATTGTTTTATGATTTCCAGGAGCTGCAGCAGATCTTAGCAAGGCTCTGTGTGTGTGTATTATTTACAGATATGTGCTTAATCCTGACACCCTCTAACCAAGGGGGGGGGGGGGCATAGGAACCAGAAGTCAGATGATGCATGTGATGTCATTATGTAATCCATCACTAAAAATGATATTTTAATACTAGGTGAGACTGAATTCTCGTGGCAGTCTGTTTTTGGAACCTGACAGAGAAGGACCCATCACTTACTTCATCTTGCTTTGCTCTGTTAAGTGACAAGAGAATAATAATTCTTTAGATCAGTCAGGAAAATATAATGAGATTAGTTAAGTACAATTTTCTGTATTTGTGTGAATTTATTTGTCTTTATCATTTTAAGTTTTCCTGTCATTGAAACTGGCATTTATTGTAAATATATATTTAGTATTTTCATGTTCTTTTATTACGTATTATTAAATATATTTAGACTTTTCATTGTGGCTGGTCCTTTAGAGAATATTTTAACCTTTAAGAGTACTTACATCTATTTGGTGGCTCTGTGGCCACTCCTGAAAGCCTTACTGCATTGGTCAAAACACTATCATTTGTATTAATATTAATTTCACTCAGTATAATTGGGCACCCTTGTAAGAGCCTTAGAGTAGCTTGGTTTGGTGGCAGTAACTACCTTATAGTATGGGCAGTAGGGAGCATAGCTAATAAATCTGTGTCAGCCTTCCCAGGTGAGTGTGTGTGTGTGTGTGTGTGTGTGTGTGTGTGTGTGTGTGTGTGTGTGTGTGTGTGTGTGTGTGAAAATCAAATCTCTTAAAGTGTGTGTGTCAGCTGCATGGAGCAGGGACACAAAGCACTAGTTTCACAGAAAGGGTGCTGGTGGACTTGGCTTGGACACTCAGCTGAGGACTCACCACTATAGCTGTGCCAGTGGGGAGACTTACTGGGGACTTGGAAGGCAACAGAGAGAGAAATCTAGATCCAGGACTGAGTGTGTTCCCTCTGTGCTCTTAAGGAAATTGTCCTTGGTACAGAGAGCTGCATTTGGAAATATTGTGTGTATCTATTTTTATTCCAAGTGAATGTCCCTCTCCAGTATCAGTGGTGAGTCTTCAGGATCCTTGATTACTGGCCTAGAGAGGGGATGTCATGGGAGTTCCTAAATGCAAACCTTGGTTTGTTGACTACTATATCTTTAAAATCACTTGTGTCAGATAATATAATAAACTAATATCTTAAATATCATTAAAATTCCTGCTGTAAGTAATTAGATTATGCAGGTTAGTGAGTGGTTTTCCTGTTTTGTATAGAGGGTCAACATCTTTTAGTAAACAAGGTCTGGTATGTTCTAGGCTTTGAAAAATTGCTTATTTGTTTATAGCATCAATATCACTTATAATATGTCTTCTGGTTATAAATCATGAGTTGTAATGCCCAGCTCTATTAGACATTTGGCATTAAACACAGTTAAATGGAATACATGCATCATCTGAATTTTAGTTATGTTTTTATAAAGAATACAAGGAGTGCATGTTTCTGCATTATAAGTAACATTTTTTCTTAAAATCCTTCATGAGCATATTTATGACCAAAGGCCTTCCCAAACAATTCTAGGAAAGCATGGAGCCATTTTCATTAAAAGCATCTGGAGTATTCCACCTCTCTCTCCATGATGCAAGACGTACGACATTTGAAATGAGGCACTGCAGCCTGTTGTGGAGGATCATGGTACATGCCTTCCTGCTGAGTGATGTGGTAAGTGACTGCTCATGAAGCATTTGTAGAGTAAGCCGATTTTGAGCTGTGGCACCCTCCTCTGTTACATAGTATATCCACAGAAGCTGGTTTCTGGGATTGACAATATTGTACACAATAGTGTGGATGGGAATGGACAGTTAGAATGTGGAGTCACACATTTTGAAGAGAGAGGCAGTTTTTGCATGTGCAATAAAACATTTCTTTATATTTTTTGCAGGTTATCCTTCCATCTCCTACTGTCGCTTCTATTCAATTTCTTGTTCTCCCATATGCCATGCAGTTCTTTATTTTTCTAAGTAATATGTATACATACATATATATATATATATATATATATATATATATATATATATATATATATATATATATGGGAAGCGGAGTCAAGTACACTCAATAAGTGTCCGTTGGATGATTTGTATTCCAACTGTAGCATGCCCACTTATGCCTCACTCCAGATGTGCTATAGTAGAATTACTGTTATTGAATTAACATCCATCTGCTGTATTCCATTTCACACATATCCCATATCAACACATCCTTTTTTCTGTTTTCAAATAAATATATGAATAATCTCAGTGACAGTAATACTTGCTTACCATAGTGCTCTCAGGTGTAATGGTGCTATCAATATACATATATTTTTAATCTGTGGAATGCCCTGTGTATAATTCCTTCACAATAATTAGATTGCCTCAGTAACTCCAATGTCTAGCTGCCTGCCATTTTATCCTAAGTTAACATGATCTCTTACCCTTTCCAAATGTTATCAGAAGCATATAAGTTATTTTCTCAATGCTAAAAATGCAGTCTCTTATTTTTTTCAAAACTGCACACTGAAATGATTTTTACCCTTCCCCATTTTAGATGCAAGGAGAATTTGTTTGAAGACTTTACCATTCATAATGTAGCCAGTGTCTTTTAATGGAAATGAATAGGTGCAAGTTTCCTGTTCTCTCTCTCTCTTTTTTTTTTTTTTTTTTGTATTATGCAAATGTCACTGGCCATAAAAAGTATTTCAGCGTTTCTGATGCACAATCAGGCTAAGTGGCAAACTAGATGAGGGAAACAATCATCTCATTTTCACAATGTTCTTAACCTCATCAGTGACTTAATCAAATATAAGCTGTAGTTGCTGTAGGGACTAAAAATAGTGGAATGCAAACTGATGATTTTAGTGACCGGCTATGGATTTACTAACCTTTCCTCATACCATGTTGTTGGATGAAAACTCAGATAGCATGCAGTGAAAAGCATGCAACTGCACTTCTGAATTCTTTTTTCTATTTATTATATTGATTGTACAAATGCAGTAAGTACAGCTATGGTATTCTGAGTGTGGAGAGTTTTTTTTTTTTTTTTTTTTGCAGGTTAAATCTTTGAAGCTTTAAAATAAAATATAGAAACCCTGAGTTACCTCAGCACCCTAGGTTGTCACCTTGTCTGCCAAACCTGAAGTTTCTTGCTACTAGTAGTACATGGGGTTAATGTAATATATGATACAAAGTTTAAATATATATATATATTTATATTTGAAGATAGTCTAGCAAAATGATAGCTAAGGTTTAGTGAACCTAATTACCACTGCTAGTCTCTATGATTGTGTTATTCTTTTTATCCTCTGTCTATCCCTCCTTCATACATTTTGTTTTTATGTCAGTAAGTCTGAAGTGTCACAGCTAACATGGACAGATGTTTCAAGTATTAACTCATATTAAGGTGAAGTCATAATTTCTCATCTTAGTTTTGCACATATATTTCTTCATTCAGTCACTCATGCACTTCCCATGATTCTGCCATGTCTATTAAGTTGTACCTGTTGTATCCTTCCGTACCACTGCTAAGGATCTCCTAAAAATCAAAATCAAATTTTTACTAAGTTCCTGTGCAAAGTTATGCATTTTGCTTCCCACCACCACACTATGGTCACCCAGCAATGTTGTTGTCTGTTTCAGCTATCTTTGCAGTACAAATTATAACCCAATGTTAGCAATATACCAAGGCTTCTAAAAGAGTTCCCCAGTCCTATGTAAAGGAGTTGTAAAGCCCTGACAGTGGCTGAGATGGCCCAACTTCCATTGGATGTATGGTTATGAAACAGACAGGGCAGGAGTGGATAAAAGTGGTGGATGAAGACAACTTTCCTATCCTTGGGGGGGGGGGGGGTAGAAGATGGCTTGGCTTGCCACATTTGTAAAACATGCAGAAATATAGTTGAATCACCCTGAGCAATGAGTCTGACATGCCCATACAGGCTAGTGGTAAACCTCCTGGTCTAGCTGTTTGATATGTGTGATAGCATGCCCCATATGAGGGGCAGCTTTTGTGAAACACAGATGTCACTGATGCGGGAAAGAGTTAGGATAGTCTGCAGAATGTGTGAAATGGCCAACTCGATAACACTTGAATCCTGCTCAGAAGTGCTCAAAAGGAAAAAAATAGGCTGATTAGGCTTTTCAGGTGGGGAGTAAGTGAGAAATAGGGCACTTTACCAGGCCGATGAAACCTGGATCTCACTCTGATGAAGGAACAAATGGGCCATTTGGGTGCAAGAAAGTGTACCAATGAGAAAATATAAGAAAATAAAGCTTCCAGAGAGGGCATATTTGCCTAAGTGTGCTACCACTACAGACTTGGAAAGAGAAATTATAACCTTTCTGTTTCTTGAGTCATGTCTGGTAGCATAACTAAGCTAGATAGAATCACCTAGTGTTGTGCAGATGATTTTTCTTAAAGTATGATAGTGGCTTATAGAGTTGCTTCTTCCCTTGACTTTACAGTGTTGTAACCTCTACTCTATATTCTCTTAAAGGGCTGATGTTAATAGCTATCAAAGCTCTCAAGTGTCCTTAGTTTTTCACAATGTTTCTACTTTTGTCTCATATGTTTACACTGGACCACATAAAAAGTCTGTTTCCAGTAAATCACTAAGAATTACAGTCAGACAACAATGGCAGTTATTAGAGTTTTGTATTTCTTAATATTCAGAAACTGCATGGAAAAACTGTTGTTCTATTAACTCTGTAAGTAAATGGGAGTAACATTTAGAAATTGCTAAAGATTTTGGATTTTCTGGCACCATTCTATTTTGATTTTGTCCAGAATTATTGAGGAAAAGAGCTGAGTGGTATAAAGATCCATCCGGTATCATAGTACACAACAATGATACCCACCTGTCTTTCTTCTGACATTTTGCCCATTTTTCCTCTTCCATCCAGATGAACGTCTCCCTCAGGAGAAAACCTATGTGTACCACTGATCTTATTTATGGAGAATCATTCCTGTATTCTACTGTCAGGGTTGATTGTTCAAGTAAACTGTTCAGTTATGGCCTGGAGGCTGCCCATTGAATTATCCACACAATCAACTGCTTCCTGTGGCAATACCACCTTATGTAACTGCCAATTATCAAGCTTTAAATAAAACAAATAAATATTTCCTGAACCCTACTCCTATTAATGTGCTGCATCCTGTTGTAAACCATGAAAATGTGGACATTACTAACATCTACATAAAACACAATCAGTGTATTCCCAACTACCAGGAAGTTAATAAAGTTCACCTGACATGAGCTCTGAATTCACAATGTCATGAACTCATAAACTATTAACCTTACTGATGCTAACAATACAGTTTGGCTAAAGCTTATACTTGGCTCCCAGAATGCATGTTAAACTGACTGACCTGCAGCTTCACAGCACACATCTAGGACCTCCCTCAGTACAGAGAGAGCACATTCACTAATTTCTGCCATAAGAATACCACTTTGACATAAATGGGCAGACTGAACCATTTTGCTGAGAGCATTGCAGTACTTCTGTGATGTCCTTCAGCAGGAGTGATATCATTCTGGTTGTGTTCTGCATATTTCAGCATCTAAACTGTCTTGTCTCTCAAGTCTTAGACCGTCAGAAGATTGACGAACCCAGGACCCAGTCATATACCTTCCAGACAGACAACTATTGTTCTTGTATTTATGTAAACACCACTGAGAAGTACTGAGCTCAAATCTAGTTTCTTACACTCATCATTATGTTTGATACTGCAGCATCTTACTTTCAAATAGATGAAGGCTGATTTCCGTACCATTATTATAGTTTAACTTTGGAACCTGACTTTTCATCTTTGGTTGTTCCACCAGTCCCCTGTTTTTCTTTACCATGTCAGCCACCTTACCTTTTCACCCTCTAACTACACCAGCTGTTGTTTTTTTTATTTTTTATTTTTTTACCTTTTTTTATGTTTTTTTTTAACTGTTCTGCCAATTTCACATCTCCCATAAAAATGGAACATTTTTCCTTCTCACATTATTCCATGGTATCTTCTTCAGGATTTTCTATACTTTTTGCTGTACTTATTTTGGAGTGTATAGCTTGCCTCCACCCTTCAGAGTTTCATTCTTCTTTTACTTTAACACTGGTGTCTATTTGCATCATAGAGCAGACAGATGATGTCCTGAAGGCAATTCAAATGACCTGAATCGACTTAACAGCCCAGGTACTAGCAGACCAGGGGGGATTTATGGAATGAGGAAGCAATGCCTGCTCGCACTTTCAGTGGAGCAGGCTTTTGTGGGGGTGTTGGGAATGTATATGACTAGTGCAGAGCTACAATGGGTGACAGCTGTGATACCATACACACATGTGTAAATGAGGGCATATCACCACATAGATGGGACAGCAGCATTGTAATGTCATAGCATGGTCACCTCATAATATAGATCCAGTGCATCTGAGATCTACCAGAACTAGAGGAAAACTTCATCTGAATTCTCTGTATGCAAACTTTACATTAGATGCTATATGAGTGTGGAAAAAGAGTGTATCCATAAAAAAAAGCATGCAGATATTCAGAAGGGTCTACTGCAAATGGATGCATGTTCCTAGTTTATAACTGAATTTTTATCGCCAATTGATCAAAATGACAACTGTCCTTCTTCCCACTAGCCTCATTAGTATATTATATATGCCTTCCACAAATTAGCTGTAGTAAAGTGCATATCCCCTGAATAACTCCAACCAAAAAATTCCCACCCCATCCTTAACCCTAATTTGAAACCTCATTCCATTACACTGAACTCTTTTGTTACACATCCTAAAATACCCAATCGCACTCTCTAACCTCTAAATGAGTAAACTCACCTACCCACTTCCTAAACCTATAGCTGCTTCTTTAACTTAATCCCAAACCATACCTCCTGACACTAAGCCTAAACCCCAAGTCAGTCCATAAACTTAACACCTGAACTCCTATCTCCTCCTGCTTTGTCTCAATGGCCACTGTACTTACCTTACTTGAATTTGAGTATGTGTTTGAGCAGCAGAGGACAGCCCCACCCTCTCTCTAGGGAAGCCCCAACATACCTGAGCACACGTTTAAGTATAAGGCTGAGCAACATCCCCCATACCTCTCAAGTATACCTCATCACAAGGAACGTTCCTCATTCTGGGTGTTAGAAAAACATGTTCATTGAAGTTCCACATTGAAAGAGACTGTCACATTCAGACTTAAGAATTTTTTAATTGAAATCTATAACAAATAGTGCTGAATCATATTAATTCAGCAAAAGAACTTTTGTGACATTCTCTTTATTTTCTTGTTCCCTTGTATTTGTAAACGACACCCACTCAGCATTAAATGGTTATTGCAATACTTCATTAACCAGTGCTTCATCATATTTCTAGTCAAGCAATTTGTTTTACAGTCTGTTAAAAAGTGAGTCATTGCTAAAAGTATTACAGTCAGGTGATAACACAATACACTTTAAATCTAAGATGAATGCTGCTTTGATTATTAATAATATTAACAAGTTACACACAAACCATCCCGTGTGCACATTTTTAACCAGGAAGTGTATTATTCTTGTTATTGTAATTACTGTTCTAAAACAAGTTGTGCCTGTGTCATACCATAGTAAAAACAGATTATTATTACTTAGTGATGCCAGATTTAAAAAATATGCAACAATATCTGTATATGATATGACTAACAGCGATAAGCTTAAACATTGCAAATGAGAACATAGCCAATAATAAATATTCATTAATGCCTGTGCTTCTGTTTGTTCTCCAAATTGTTCTTTACATTTGAAATAAATATTTCTTCCTTCAGAGAATGCAATGCTTCAAATGAAGAATGCATAACTTAATTGTATAAATTACTGGAATTGTTAAAGTCAGTCTTCTTAAATGAAGGTATCATTTGCTATATTGCCTTTCAAGAGTAATGTGGCAAACTGTGTCAGTGTGATTCATTTTTATATCAATTAAATTTCCTTTTAAAGACATTAGGAGTTACTTAAATGCGAACCTTATTCTGCACGTGAAAGAAAACCAAAGTTTTCATCACACTATATTTTTCCAGTTACAGAAGTATAAATTAATGTAGATAGTTTAAAGAATATTATGTGCACCATGTCAACATGCTAAGCCAAAGCTGTTTATGAAAGTAAACTAAAAAATGTATTGTTCTAATTAGAGAGCAAACACTAATTTAATGTGTAGAGACTCTTCTCAGAAGTGTATACATAGGAAGAGATGAGGTATGAATTTTTTTCCCAAAATACTTTTTTATACAATAATTTATAAAATGATCATCATCAGCAAAAATAAACAGATGCATATACATTAAACAACATAACTCTAATCCTAACAGGATAAAGGCACACCAAAACTATATACATTATCTACATAAGAGTCGTCAGTATAAAAATAATATTCATTCATATAAACCGCACCTAACACCACCTCAATAAAAGCAATACTTAGAGCCATGCACTCACTTTATTAACCCTTAAATATTGGAAGTTTTAGTATAAATACGAACTCCTACAACGTACTTACAACAAAGACAACAAAGAGAATGAGTGCTAAGAGTTCATAGCCTGGAAAATTTCAAAAAGAAGTTTGCAAAATGTTCCACTAGATCTTATTACTGCACAAATATATTTAGATGCAATGTTTGTATATATTTAGATGCCATGTTTATAAATTCTGAGGAAAAAGAATTGTATTTTTAATATGTAGACATTACCTCTGTAGAAGCTTGTGAACTCAACATCCACTTTTGAGGCTTACTGTCAATCATTGACTGATGGCAACATACATATTTTACACCACATGACCATAGCATTCATTGCACTAAAGCCTTCTGAAGTTTAACAAAATATTATCTTTTGTGTGGGTTGCATATGGCTTCACTTAATCTATTTTAACAGAAATGTTCTTGCCAAGCACATTCAATGAGTTGTTACTCATATGTCTCAGGGGAGATTTAGTCTGAGCTATGTAAGTGCATGCGTCATGTGTATATACTAACAAATTACACTGATGACAATTTGTGATAAAGATGTAATAATGTTCATGCAAGCTAAAATCCAAGACAGTGTGCTGCCATCACTCTTCCCACTACTTGTATAAATTGTCTGTTACCACTGTGTGATCTCAACATCAATGA